>NC_086379.1:65896422-66215866 GCF_036588685.1 Mytilus trossulus
CAAAATCATTTTAATACAAGAGGCAACTGAAACATTTGAAACAAATATTTCCCTCTTACAAATATTCCATACAGAAAAAACATATTACTTTCATTTAGTATATAAGATACTGACTTAACCACAAAAAACATTGCCTTAATCACTGCTGCAGTAAATGAGGTAGAACTGATAAAATCACCACTTTTAAGATATGATCAACTTTTCAAAAAGGGAAGTATTGTACTTCTTTTCCATCCCTATTGTCATTCCTTTTGGTCAACTTCAAAGGAGAATGATCGAGTAAACCCATACTAAACTTAACCCCAACTCCCAATGCTGAGGTATTCTATATTTCTATGAATCAAGTTCCCTGTACACTGTGTATAAGAGATCTATACATCAAGTATAACTTGAAACAGTTAAAAGAAGCTAACCATCATTAGAAAATAGTTATAGATTAAATTTTACACAGCCAATTTGAAGAGCAACTGAAAAAATCTATAAAATCTCTATAGACCAAGTATATCTTGACACATATTTAGGTGAGAAGCTGACAAAATGCAATATTTCTATAGATCATATTAGTAGCTGACAATCTTTTAAGCATTTCCATTAACCAAACACACCTGAACACACTGATTTGTATATTGCAAACAATTATTTCTGTAGCTCAAAAGCACCCTTATACTGATAAGTAGCTGTAAAATGTAATATTTGTTTTTATCAAACACACCCTAACACACTATTTATAGCTGGCAAACTTTAAAGCAATACTATAGATAAAACAAATCAAATCATGTACAATGTACTAGTAGCTGACAAACTCTACATCATTTCTATAGATGAAACACACCCCAAGGCAAAACTCTGATTAGAAGCTGACAGTATTATTTCTATAGATCAAACGTACACAATTACCTTGAATGGAACCAGACAAACACTAAAGTATTTCCAGAGATCAAACACACCTCAACACAATAATAAACTGATGACAAAAACTATTCCATTTATCAAATGCACCCTAACACACAAATTGGTGGCTGAAAAAAAGGTTTATTTCTATAGATTACACATCCCAACATACTGATAAGTAGCTAACCATCTGTTTAACATTTCTATAGATTACACACCTCAACACACTGATTAGTAGCTAAACATCTGTTTAACATTTCCATAGATCACACACCTCACCACACTGATTAGTAGCTAACCATCTGTTTAACATTTCCATAGATCACACACCCCAACACACTGATTAGAAGCTAACCATCTGTATAACATTTCTATAGATCACATACCTCAACACACTCATTAGTAGCTAACCATCTGTTTAACATTTTCATAGATCACACACCTCAACAAACTGATTAGTAGCTAACCATCTGTTTAACATTTCCATAGATCACACACCCCAACATACTGATTAGTAGCTAACCATCTGTATAACATTTCTATAGATCACACATCCCAACACACTGATTAGTAGCTATCCATCTGTATAACATTTCCATAGATCACACACCCCAACACACTGATTAGTAGCTAACCATCTGTATAACATTTCCATAGGTCACATACCTCAACACACTGATTAGTAGCTAACCATCTGTATAAAATTTCCATAGGTCACATACCTCAACACACTGATTAGTAGCTAACCATCTGTATAACATTTCCATAGATCACACACCCCAACACACTGATTAGTAGCTAACCATCTGTATAACATTTCCATAGATCACACACCCCAACACACTGATTAGTAGCTAACCATCTGTATAACATTTCCATAGATCACACATCCCAACACACTGATTAGTAGCTAAACATCTGTATAACATTTCCATAGGTCACATACCTCAACACACTGATTAGTAGCTAACCATCTGTATAACATGTCCATAGATCACAAACCCCAACACACTGATTAGTAGCTAACCATCTGTATAACATTTCCATAGATCACACACCTCAACACACTGATTAGTAGCTAACCATCTGTATAAAATTACATAGATCACACATCCCAACACACCGATTAGTAGCTAACCATCTGTATAACATTTCCATAGGTCACATACCTCAACAGTAGCTAACCATCTGTATAACATTTCCATAGATCACACACCCCAACACACTGATTAGTAGCTAACCATCTGTATAACATTTCCATAGATCACACATCCCAACACACTGATTAGTAGCTAACCATCTGTATAACATTTCCATAGGTCACACACCTAAACACACTGATTAGTAGCTAACCATCTGTATAACATTTCCATAGATCACACACCTCAACACATTGATTAGTAGCTAACCATCTGTATAACATTTCCATAGATCACACACCCCAACACACTGATTAGTAGCTAACCATCTGTATAACATTTCCATAGATCACACACCTCAACACATTGATTAGTAGCTAACCATCTGTATAACATTTCCATAGATCACACACCCCAACACACTGATTAGTAGCTAACCATCTGTATAACATTTCCATAGGTCACATACCTCAACAGTAGCTAACCATCTGTATAACATTTCCATAGGTCACATACCTCAACACACTGATTAGTAGCTAACCATCTGTATAACATTTCCAAAGATCACATACCTCAACACACTGATTAGTAGCTAACCATCTGTATAACATTTCCATAGAACACACACCCCAACACACTGATTAGTAGCTAACCATCTGTTTAACATTTCCATAGAACACACACCCCAACACACTGATTAGTAGCTAACCATCTGTATAACATTTCCATAGATCACACACCCCAACACACTGATTAGTAGCTAACCATCTGTATAACATTTCCATAGATCACACATCCCAACACACTGATTAGTAGCTAACCATCTGTATAGCATTTCCATAGAACACACCCCCCAACACACTGATTAGTAGCTAACCATCTGTATAGCATTTCTATAGATCACATACCTCAACACACTGATTAGTAGCTAACCATCTGTATAACATTTTCATAGATCACACACCCCAACACACTGATTAGTAGCTAACTATCTGTATAACATTTCCATAGATCACACACCCCAACACACTGATTAGTAGCTACCCATCTGTATAACATTTCCAGAGATCACACACCTCAACACACTGATTAGTAGCTAACCATCTGTAAAACATTTCCAAAGATCACACACCCCAACACACTGATTAGTAGCTAACCATCTGTATGCCTTTTCTATAGAACACACACCCCAACACACTGATTAGTAGCTAACCATCTGTATAACATTTCCATAGATCACACATCCCAACACACTGATTAGTAGCTAACCATCTGTATAACATTTCCATAGATCACACACCCCAACACACTGATTACAAGCTAACCATCTGTATAACATTTCTATAGATCACATACCTCAACACACTGATTAGTAGCTAACCATCTGTTTAACATTTCCATAGATCACACACCTCAACACACTGATTAGTAGCTAACCATCTGTTTAACATTTCCATAGATCACACACCCCAACACACTGATTAGTAGCTAACCATCTGTATAACATTTCCATAGATCATACACCTCAACACACTGATTAGTAGCTAACCATCTGTATAACATTTCCATAGATCACACACCCCAACACACTGATTAGTAGCTAACCATCTGTATAACATTTCCATAGGTCACATACCTCAACACACTGATTAGTAGCTAACCATCTGTATAACATTTCCATAGATCACATACCCCAACACACTGATTAGTAGCTAACCATCTGTATAACATTTCCATAGGTCACATACCTCAACACACTGATTAGTAGCTAACCATCTGTATAACATTTCCATAGATCACACATCCCAACACACTGATTAGTAGCTAAACATCTGTATAACATTTCCATAGGTCACATACCTCAACACACTGATTAGTAGCTAACCATCTGTATAATATGTCCATAGATCACAAACCCCAACACACTGATTAGTAGCTAACCATCTGTATAACATTTCCATAGATCACACACCTCAACACACTGATTAGTAGCTAACCATCTGTATCAAATTCCATAGATCACACATCCCAACACACTGATTAGTAGCTTACCATCTGTATAACATTTCCATAGGTCACATACCTCAACACATTGATTAGTAGCTAACCATCTGTATCAAATTCCATAGATCACACATCCCAACACACTGATTAGTAGCTAACCATCTGTATAACATTTCCATAGGTCACATACCTCAACACACTGATTAGTAGCTAACCATCTGTATAACATTTCCATAGATCACATACCCCAACACACTGATTAGTAGCTAACCATCTGTATAATATGTCCATAGATCACAAACCCCAACACACTGATTAGTAGCTAACCATCTGTATAACATTTCCATAGGTCACATACCTCAACACATTGATTAGTAGCTAACCATCTGTATCAAATTCCATAGATCACACATCCCAACACACTGATTAGTAGCTAACCATCTGTATAACATTTCCATAGGTCACATACCTCAACACACTGATTAGTAGCTAACCATCTGTATAACATTTCCATAGGTCACATACCTCAACACACTGATTAGTAGCTAACCATCTGTATAACATTTCCATAGATCACATACCTCAACACACTGATTAGTAGCTAACCATCTGTATAATATTTCCATAGATCACACACCCCAACACACTGATTAGTAGCTAACCATCTGTATAACATTTCCATAGGTCACATACCTCAACACACTGATTAGTAGCTAACCATCTGTATAACATTTCCATAGATCACATACCTCAACACACTGATTAGTAGCTAACCATCTGTATAATATTTCCATAGATCACACACCCCAACACACTGATTAGTAGCTAACCATCTGTATAACATTTCCATAGGTCACATACCTCAACACACTGATTAGTAGCTAACCATCTGTATAACATTTCCATATATCACATACCTCAACACACTGATTAGTAGCTAACCATCTGTATAACATTTCCATAGAACACACACCCCAACACACTGATTAGTAGCTAACCATCTGTTTAACATTTACATACATCACACACCCCAACACACTGATTAGTAGCTAACCATCTGTATAACATTTCCATAGATCACACACCCCAACACACTGATTAGTAGCTAACCATCTGTATAACATTTCCATAGGTCACATACCTCAACACACTGATTAGTAGCTAACCATCTGTATAACATTTCCATAGATCACATACCCCAACACACTGATTAGTAGCTAACCATCTGTATAACATTTCCATAGGTCACATACCTCAACACACTGATTAGTAGCTAACCATCTGTATAACATTTCCATAGATCACACATCCCAACACACTGATTAGTAGCTAAACATCTGTATAACATTACCATAGGTCACATACCTCAACACACTGATTAGTAGCTAACCATCTGTATAATATGTCCATAGATCACAAACCCCAACACACTGATTAGTAGCTAACCATCTGTATAACATTTCCATAGATCACACACCTCAACACACTGATTAGTAGCTAACCATCTGTATCAAATTCCATAGATCACACATCCCAACACACTGATTAGTAGCTTACCATCTGTATAACATTTCCATAGGTCACATACCTCAACACATTGATTAGTAGCTAACCATCTGTATCAAATTCCATAGATCACACATCCCAACACACTGATTAGTAGCTAACCATCTGTATAACATTTCCATAGGTCACATACCTCAACACACTGATTAGTAGCTAACCATCTGTATAACATTTCCATAGATCACATACCCCAACACACTGATTAGTAGCTAACCATCTGTATAATATGTCCATAGATCACAAACCCCAACACACTGATTAGTAGCTAACCATCTGTATAACATTTCCATAGGTCACATACCTCAACACATTGATTAGTAGCTAACCATCTGTATCAAATTCCATAGATCACACATCCCAACACACTGATTAGTAGCTAACCATCTGTATAACATTTCCATAGGTCACATACCTCAACACACTGATTAGTAGCTAACCATCTGTATAACATTTCCATAGGTCACATACCTCAACACACTGATTAGTAGCTAACCATCTGTATAACATTTCCATAGATCACATACCTCAACACACTGATTAGTAGCTAACCATCTGTATAATATTTCCATAGATCACACACCCCAACACACTGATTAGTAGCTAACCATCTGTATAACATTTCCATAGGTCACATACCTCAACACACTGATTAGTAGCTAACCATCTGTATAACATTTCCATAGATCACATACCTCAACACACTGATTAGTAGCTAACCATCTGTATAATATTTCCATAGATCACACACCCCAACACACTGATTAGTAGCTAACCATCTGTATAACATTTCCATAGGTCACATACCTCAACACACTGATTAGTAGCTAACCATCTGTATAACATTTCCATATATCACATACCTCAACACACTGATTAGTAGCTAACCATCTGTATAACATTTCCATAGAACACACACCCCAACACACTGATTAGTAGCTAACCATCTGTTTAACATTTACATACATCACACACCCCAACACACTGATTAGTAGCTAACCATCTGTATAACATTTCCATAGATCACACACCCCAACACACTGATTAGTAGCTAACCATCTGTATAACATTTCCATAGATCACACATCCCAACACACTGATTAGTAGCTACCCATCTGTATAGCATTTCCATAGAACACACACACTGATTAGTAGCTAACCATCTGTATAGCATTTCTATAGATCACATACCTCAACACACTGATTAGTAGCTAACCATCTGTATAACATTTCCATAGATCACACACCCCAACACACTGATTAGTAGCTAACCATCTGTATAACATTTCCATAGATCACACATCCCAACACACTGATTAGTAGCTAACCATCTGTATAACATTTCCATAGGTCACATACCTCAACACACTGATTAGTAGCTAACCATCTGTAAAACATTTCCAAAGATCACACACCCCAACACACTGATTAGTAGCTAACCATCTGTATTGCTTTTCTATAGAACACACACCCCAACACACTGATTAGTAGCTAACCATCTGTATAGCATTTCTATAGATCACATTCCTCAACACACTGATTATTAGCTAACCATCTGTAAAACATTTCCATAAATCACATACCCCAACACACTGATTAGTAGCTAACCATCTGTATAACATTTCCATAAATCACACACCCTAACACACTGATTAGTAGCTAATCATCTGTATAACATTTTCATAGATCAAACACTTCAACACACTGATTAGTAGCTAACCATCTGTATAAAATTTCTATAGATCAGACACCTCAACACACTGATTAGTAGCTAACCATCTGTATAAAATTTCCATAGATCAGACACCTCAACACACTGATTAGTAGCTAACCATCTGTATAAAATTTCTATAGATCAGACACCTCAACACACTGATAAGTACCTAACCATCTGTATAACATTTCTATATAGATCAGACACCTCAACACACTGATTAGTAGCTAACCATCTGTATAACATTTTCATAGATCAAACACTTCAACACACTGATTAGTAGCTAACCATCTGTATAAAATTTCTATAGATCAGACACCTCAACACACTGATAAGTAGCTAACCATCTGTATAACATTTCTATAGATCAGACACCTCAACACACTGATAAGTAGCTAACCATCTGTATAAAATTTCTATAGATCAGACACATCAACACACTGATTAGTAGTTAACCATCTGTATAAAATTTCTATAGATCAGACACCTCAACACACTGATTAGTAGCTAACCATCTGTATAAAATTTCTATAGATCAGACACCTCAACACACTGATTAGTAGCTAAACATCTGTATAAAATTTCTATAGATCAGACACCTCAACACACTGATAAGTAGATGACCAAAAAGCCTTTCTACAGATAAAATGCACCCTAACAAACTAGTAAGTACAAAAAATGTATCTGTCAATATGTCATATTTCAATAGATCACACACCTCAACTTACTAATTAGAAGATGACCAAAAAGTATTTCTACAGATAAAAGGCACCCGAACACACTAGTTTTTCATCAGATCAAACACACCCAAACTTATAGATTAGAAGCTGACAATCATTTTTATAATGAAAAACACAGGAAAACATTGATTAGTAGCTGAACAACTCTACAGCTTTTCTTTATAGACCTAACAAGTACACGTTGTTTCTTTTGTAAATGACCAGCACATGGATCAAATCCCAACTATGCTAAACATATGTAACATATAGCTGTGGTAAAATCTGTTTGATTAATAACAATTTAACACACAGAATATTCAGATAAAGTATTTTAAAAACAAATTTAATGTTTGTTCAATAACAAAAAGTATTACATATCTCTGATTAAAATTGGTAATTGTTTTCTATACATTTGTGGTAATCAATAATCAAACAGCTAAAATATTTGTGACAATTGAAAAATAGCACTTTCAGTTTCTCATTAAGTATTTTTAAAAGAAATAACAGTGTATATTAAAATCACATAACAAATTTATAAGTAAATATCTAAATACACACATTGTATAAAAGTGATAAAAAATAACTCATTAGAAAGACAAGTTCATAACAATATCATGAAAATATAATAAATAATTCTGATTATACAGTAATAATTTAAAAAAAAAACAATTATTGATTGTCAGATTAATACTGCAATTTAATCAAAATTAAAGATCTGCACTCTCATATCGCAGCAACCAAGCAGCAGAGATTTAATTTGGATTAGATTGATTAATACTCTATATAAATACCTGATATCATTACAGTATACATATGCTGATCTGTCAGTTTTTATTTGTTAGTTTGCTGTCTCTTATAATGGTAAATCTTATTAAGGGGGCTTGTGCGTCTAAATCATTTTTTTTTTTATCTAATATAAGATTTCACTATATTTTTCTAAAAATGAACTTTATCTCATACAATTACCTAATAGAAAAATAAAATAAAAAAATGGGGTTACCTTTCATTTACGCTCATAATCTGCCTTCAAAAGGAGCCTACATTTTTGTTAATGTCCTTTTTTTCTGTTGAATTTATAGGAGAAATAGCGATAATATCGAAATAAAATAAGAACTAAATTACAAAAATCGCTAAAATTTTTCAATTGTTTAGTTTATGTATGGGTTATTTGAAAACAACAATAAAAAATATCGGTCACCGATGAGTTAAAAAAGATATTTCAATTTTAATGCCAAAAAATGGCATTTTTACACAAAAGGGAGAAAATTTGGAGCTTTTTCAATGATATCTTAATTTTAAAAGTCACCTGGGGCCAACACATATTGATTTTTTGGAATGATTTTTAAACCATATGATAAAGTAACAACTTCTTAAGGTAATTAATAAACTTTGTAATGAAAAATAAATGTTTAATTTTTTTCTGAAAATTTTATACCCGCGAGCCTCCTTTACGACTCATTTTGATGCATTAGAATGTCAAATGTTAAATGTCAAATTTTAATGAAAACTTAAAAGTAACCTGTAGTTTTTATCCTACTTATGGTTTAGTTGTCTCAGTGAAAATAATACCACATCTCCTTGTTTTCATTTAAGATTTCTGTATTAAAATGCATAATTTGATTATCGCTTCTCAAAATATCACTCAAAACTCATGCTTAAAACAAAAGTGTGTTAAAATAATACTTTCATTTGTGCCATTGATAAAGCAATCAAGGACCATTATTCCTGATTGAAAAAAGTGGATTTTGTCAAAATCAAATTTGACCTCCATTTTTTCATTAGTTACAACATATTTAAAAATTCAAAATTGCCTTATATAAAAGGTTCTTACTTATTGCAATGGAAATGACTAAAAATTACATTTATTTAATATTAATTTTCAAACCAATCAATGACAATACCTCCAGAATAGCAAAAGTGTAAGTCATCAATATCTTTCTTAACTTGACCTCCATTGTGTTATAGTTACAATATTTTAAAATTCCAAAAGCATTGGTTAACCAGATCTAAAGTTATTGCACAAAGACAACATAAAGTGGTATTTTCAAATAAAACAAGGACATAATTCCTAAATAGTTAAAGGCAAGTCATCAACATCCAACTTTACCTTCATTGTGATATCGTTAACAAAATTTAAAATTTGATTCATCAGATCTCTGACAGTTATTGCACAAAGTAAACGTACATATAGTGGCATTTCAAATCAATAAAGGACCATAACTCCAGAACTGCAAAAGTGACCACCATTAATATAAAAGATGACCCCAATTTTGTTATCAGTAGTAACAGAATAATATTTGTAAAGCATAAATGTAAGGTATATAAGTCATTGCACAGAAACAGATGGACACCCCCTACCCTCCCTTTGCACAACTCCAAAACAATAACCAAAGGAATACATATCAAATAATAATTGTGAAAAAAATAAAGAGTTGTGCAATGAGCAAAATACAAATGTATGAATAAAGTTCCATTACTTCTCAATGTAATATCAGAAATTTATAAAAAAAAATATAAAGGGAGCTTTTTCTTAATAGATATAACCAAGCCATCATCTTTCCATGAAAACTGCTGAAAGCATTTTTAAGTTATTGTAAAAAAAAATGGAATTATTTTTTAATGAATAAAACCCCATAACTTGGAAACCTAAAATTAAAAAACTCTAAATATTGAAACAGAGCTTACGTCAATAGATATAAATGATTCACCAAAGTTTCATGAAATTTGTGAAAAGCGATTTTTGATTATTATCAACCTGCCGTGTAAGATTGACTTTCATTTACTTATTCACATGTATTAGAAAAATAAAGCACTTAAATAAATAAACAGAAAATAACAAATCATATATATGAAAAAATAATAAACTTCATATAAATAACAGAAACAAGCATATATAAATAAGGAAAACCAATCCAGATATTTTAAAAACATTAACAATCTAAGGATTAATATTTATGAATAATTATGTATCTTCTTATCAAATAAACTAAATATCAATGAGTTTCATTGTTCAGTTAAAAACAGCATGTTGTGAAAAAAAGTCTTTCTCACAAATCTTTTTTTTATAGTTTGAATGTCAAACCAAATTAATGAAAAATTGATCTATCAAAAGAGATATAGTTGAAGGAAATATTAACTTCTATGGCGTCAATAACCTGAATAGAACCTTGTTTAAACATTAGATGCTTTTTGATACAAAATAACCTACACATTGCACATAATAGTGTAAATAAAAATGTGTCCATATAACACGGCAGCCCCTTTCGCACTATAATTTTCTATGTTCAGTGGACCTTGAAATTGGGGTTAAAACTCTAATTTGGCATTAAAATTAGAAAGATCATATCATGTGTACTAAGTTTCACATTTATTAGAATTCATCTTAATTAAAAACTACCTTGACCAAAAAACTTGAACCTGAAGTGGGACAGACGTAGGAACAGTCAGATGAATGGACAGAGGAACAGAGGCACAGACCTAAAAACATGATGCCCCTAGGTGGGGCATAAAAAAAGGAGACACTTACCCTGCTCAAAAGAACACAGCTAATAAACAACTGTACCAATTTATAAAATGTCCTAAACAAATTTAAACCTTTCCTAAAAGATTTACCCGTATTACTGCATAAAAATATCATTCTTTTGATTACAAATTTATGTTAACAACATTTGTTTTATACTATTTACTACATTGTATACTGTGAAAGTACTTTTATTCGTGGGGTACCAATTTTCGTGGTTTTCGTGGATGACTTTATCCACGAATTTAAGTGTCCAACGGAATAAAACAACCATTGTCCAAATCAAGTCATGGAAAGATCCCCATCGGTAGGTTTGACTATTGATATGATCTAGAGAAATATTGAATAAAGCCAAATCTGAGAATACTTTAATAGCAGTCACAGAACTACAACCGCATGCAGGATTATACCCATTTAATCTTTAATAACCTAAATTGTACAACTTTTGATCTTTTAATTCTCATAAAAAATATTTTTGATCGACGTAAGTCAGATTTCCGGTATTGATATGTCAGTATGATAAAGTGTTCATTTTATATCCTCATAGTTCTCGTACATATGGGAAATAATAATTTCATGCTGGGCTTGACAATTCAAGATAGTTTAAAGCAATTGTTTATGTTATTGTTTTCTTTAGGTGACATGTGTATGGCTTATTAACACCTTTGATGGTCTTAATCTGTTGATCACTTTATCATGGGTTAATTAGTGTTATCACTACGATTTACACGGTCAATGTTTACTTTGCAATTTCCTTCAATCAAGACTATTTGTAATCCTCGTTTCTAAAGGCTTTAATTTTTCAATTATTTTTTTTTTTATTAAAAAACTAAAATCCACGAATTTAGAAACCCACGAACATGTTTATATTGATCAAACCACGAAAATTGATACCCACGAATTAAAGTTCTTTCACAGTAATATTCAAAAACTATGAAAGAAAATTGGTTTTGATTTACTTCATTGATTTATTGATTATTTAAAACTGGTTATGTTTAGTTGCAAATACTTCGTATATTTTCAGGGTGATCAACATTATTAACAAAAAATAATTAGGTAAAAAATACCCATCTTTTATATAGAAAGATTCAGTTAAAAAGCAATAACAAAATAGCTGGAAAAACAAATTGTTCCTTGTGATCAAAATGTAGAAATTTTTAATTACTCCTTAGAGAATTTATTGCCCACCCTATTGAACCTTTCCATAGATTCACCTGATAGTTACCTGTCCATTTAAACTTTTGGCAGTTCTATTGTCCCATCTAACAAATACAACAGGTATTGTTTTCTGTATAGTTTATTCACTCAGACCTTTAAATTTCTTCTAAGAGAAATCTATCACTCATTGATTAATCTACCTGAGCAAAAAAATTATCTGCTTAATTGATGGAAATAATATGTTGACTATTAATATTAAAACTGTATATGAGTTTGAATGTAATATATTTTCAATCTGTTGAATGTAAACACTGATTCAAACATTAATAAAAGTTGATTTCTGAAAAAAATCAACATTATTCCTATTTCCTTAAAAAAATTGATAAAAAAAACCCTAAAAATGGTGAATTTTATATATAAAAAATATTCTATAACTAAACAAAAACTAAAAGATGCAAATTTTCAAACGAACAATACTTTTTTTTTTAAAACAAACTTTTTATAATTAAATTATTATCTTTTTTGAACAGATTGAAAAAATTATTATAAATGTTCAATAAACACGAAAACACAGGCATTTTTTTTTTAATGTGAAACATGTAATTTCTATCAGTTTAGCAGATAAACTTTTTACTCTGGTAGATTAATCAATGAGTGATAGATTTCTCTTACAAGAAATTTAAAGGTCCCAGTGAATAAACTACAGGAGAACATTACCTGTTGTATTTGTTAGATGGGACAATAGAACTGCCAAAAGTTTAAATGGACAGGTAACTATCAGGTGAATCTATGGAAAGGTTCAATAGGGTGCGCAATAATTGAAAATCTAATGGTAACATCCATGATGTATCAATATCATTTATTGATTGAATTTAATGTCAAAATCTACTATTACTATTTCTAATCCTTAATTTGTATTTACAGCATCTGTTATTCAATATAAGTGTAATAATAATAACATTAATTTTCTTATTCTATATAACTCTGACTTAATTAAGACCTTCAGTGGTTTTATAGTCATAAATGTTGCTGTGTTTATCTTTTAATCTAAAATCAAATCAATATATTTATCAGAATCTTGCAAATCCTTAGGTCTAGAAATATAATCTTTCATTCCCCCTTAAGACATTTTCATCCAAGACTAAATGCTCCAAAAACGAAGTTCAATTAATTTTAAAAAGAATGAATCTAACTCTATGTGGATATAAGAAGATGAGGTATGAGTGCCAATGAGACAACTCTCCGTCAAAGTCACAATTTGTAAAAGTAAATCATTATAGGTCAAAGAACTGTCTTCAACCCAGAGCATTGGCCCACACCGAACAGCATTGTTTAAGATTCTTTGCTATACCTATCAATTTTATTTGCCAACCATTTTCCTTGTTAATTCTGCCACCAGTTGTTTGTTCAAACTCATAAATGTTCTATGTCTCACAACCTCTGCCATATGATTCTGCATAAAAAGTTCACACACATCTTTCATGTTATCTGAAATCATAACTCTAATAATTAGATGATTGATTGATTATTGTTTGCTTAATGTCCAGGATACAGTTTTGATCTTGTATTAAATTTTTGATGAAAATTTCCATACAGGCTATCTATTACCTGATTAATTCAAATATATAATAAAAAATATACATTCATGTGCTTCTTTTTGAGTAAAATGAGGTCAAAATTTTAGATAAATACTCAAAATTAGGATTTGTGGAAATATTTTCCATAACTTTTTTGTTTCAAAAGATAAACAGATATTTTTTGCTAAATTATTTGTAATTTCTGTCTCATATAAATGGCCGATAAATTCATGCATTTTCATTTTACAAATATCTCATATTTATCAAATGTAGAATGTAGAAAAAAAACATAAATTTTTCCTGTACATTTATCAATTTTTTTTAAAATTCCACTATTTACATTTTCATGAAAATTGGAACAAATAATCTTCATAAAATTGAGAATGGAAATGGGGAATGTGTCAAACAGACAACAACCCAACCAAAGAAAAAAACAGCAGCAGAAGGTCAACAACAGGTCTTCAATGCAGCGAGAAATTCCCGCACTGGAGGCGTCCTTCAGCTGGCCCCTTAACAAATATATACTAGTTCAGTGATAATGAACGCCATACTAATTTCCAAATTGTACACAAGAAACTAAAATAAAAATAATACAAACAAAGGTTAGAGACTCTTGACTAGGGACAGGCGCAAAAATGCGGCAGGGTTAAACATGTTTGTGAGATCTCAACCCTCCCCTTATACCTCTAGCCAATGTAGAAAAGTAAATGCATAACAATATAATGCATAATCAAACCAAAATTTAAAAAAGAAGGGTCCATGAACTTGTTTTCAAGTTAAATATTTAAATGATAAAAATCAGCTGAAAAATGCATCTTTTCCCTATAAGTCACAGTTTGACGTCGTGAAAATAACAATTGATGTTAGCAACTTCATTACATTCCCTGTAATTGTATCGTACGCCCTTAAACTGTTCGATCAAGTGATGGAAGGATACCGGTTATGTTTATTTATGTATGTAAGAAAATAAAAGAACAGGATTTAAAGTTCCTCTACCATCAATGCACATATAATGGAATTTGCCATTCAATTTATATTTACAAGGGATACAACTCCTTTAAAAATAGTCAATTGGCACTGATTTTCAAATTCATATTGGTGATATAAACCTTTGATCAATATGAATTTCATAAAAGATCTGGCAAGAATTGTACAATTAAGGTGGCTCGGGACTAGTTGACTGCGCATAATTTCACGCTTGAATTACAAAAGTATTTTTCATAAATTCGATGTAATTTTTTTAAATATTTTGATTGATTAGAAATGTTAAATCATTGTAGTTATGTGACTAATAGAATATTTTCATTATTATCCGTATTTGTTAAGGGGTCAAAATGACATTTCACCCATTTTCACCATTTTCCCGCCATAATTTGGGTTTTAAGGCAAAAAAATTTTTTTCCTTATCAGTGACCTCTGTATTTCATTGGCTCATTCTTTGAAGCTATATTCAAGCTTTTCATGCTACAGTTTTGGACAAATTGTCATAGAAAGGTTTTTTGATATTTCAATAAAAATATGTCAACACCTCTATTTTCCCCATCATTTCATTGAAAATTAGTCCCTTTTACATACCGGTTAATAAGTTAAAGTTTGAGCTTAAATGGTCCGTGACCCCCTATTTGTTTTTGACCAATTTGATTCATTTTGTTTAAAGAAAATAACCAAAAATACCGCACTTCTATTAGAAACTTTGAATAGGCCCAAGCCTCAATTTTCAGTCTTATTTTGGGTTTAGTATGTATTACGGCATCTCAGATTTAGCCAAATAATGACAGGTCTGCTTATTTGTGAAGCAAAGTATTGTCCTTCCATTTCATTGCATTGTATCAGTATGAAAAATAACAAGAATGTGTCCTTAGTACACGAATGCCCCATCAGCACTATCATTTTCTATGTTCAATGGACTGTGAAAATGAGGTAAAATCTTTTATTTGACATTAAAATTAGAAAGAGCATATCATAGGGATCATGTGTACTAAGTTTGAAGTTGATTGGACTTCAACTTCATCAAAAACTACATTGACCAAAACTTCAATATGAAACAGGACACACAGATGGACAAATGCAAGGACTAAGGAACGAACGAATAAACAAACAGACCAGAAAACATAATGCCCATAAATGGGGCATAAAAATCAGCAACAAAGTAAGAAAGATGTGTTGGACTCACCACTAACAGGAAGTGCATGTATCACATTCAGATAAATATCTATAACATTGTCAATTGTTAATGAAGTACTCAGTTGTAAGACTGCCAGGGCCTTCAAACCATCCATAGAAAATCTATCAGCCACTAAAAAACAAGGATAATAAGCATTATATAAAACACATCAAATTTTGCTTCCCCCCTCCCTGCATTAATGTTGTAAGTTATTCTGTGATATTAAAGGAGTATTTATATAAATTACTACATAGTAATTTTTATTTTACTTGACATGTTTAATAGACCAGGATGTATATGCATGAAGAGGATAACAGATGAAAGAGTGAGTCTGATAGACTTTAAGACCGTACCTTAATGTATAATGGTTTACTTTAATAAATTGTGATTTGACTTGGCACTCATACCACATCTTCCTTTATCTATTTGATCCTTGGATATTTACTTTTTTCAAGACTGAAATACTTAAATTTTAATATGTAAACGTAATCTTAATACAATCTCCAGGCACATAATAAACTGCAAGTTTTGATTAAAGTTTATCAATAATTCTAAGCTTCCTTTGACTTGTCGCAGGGTTTCAGCTAGGATTTTGAGGGCTTTAGTCACTTTTGCGCGTGATAAAAATCAGCCTTATTTTTTATAATAGCAAGGGGTCTAGGATGTGTATCAAACTAGCTGTACATATATGTCCAAGTCCTTCAAGGACTAGTCTAGGATCTTTGAAGACTAGGATTGCTAATGTAGGCAGTTATTGGCAATATTGAATGAATTGACTGATGTGATGATAAGATATGAAGATAAGAACAGGGATCTGGTAATATGGTTCACAACTTAACATCAGTTATTTTCAGGGCACACCCCTGATCAACAAAAGTTGGGTGCCTCTATTTTTTTAACCACTGCACAAATGAACTTGTAACGACTTTTTCACTTCACAATCATTTATATCCTTGAAAATACTTTTAAATATCTATTTGGAATCAATTTCTTTAATATTGGATCGAAGGATCTGCATTTATACTTAATGTGACGATGCTAATGACTGTAGACTAGATCACGTTTACTTTCGATTTTTAAACGAAATGAAATGAAAACGGGAAGTGACAATTGAATAATAATTTCGTATAAAACCCGATTCATATATGAACTTTTACGCATGCGCAATACATAGAACAGGAAGCACCTGTTTGCAAGTGAAAATATTTACGTTTTGAATAAAGTTCATTCTTTTTAATTGTAGTTGTCGAAAGTTTTAGATGAATATTTATATAAAGTATGACGAAAATACGTTAAAAGGATGAAACTACGACAAGCAAACAGCAAATTATGATCGTAAGGGAAATATTGAAATTACAATACAGTTGAAAGTCCCTTGAAATGTCCGTGAAGATTATCAATTTTGACTTTTTGTTCAAATGACGAAAATACGATAGAATTGTGAGAAATGATTTAAATAAAATGCTGACTGACTGATTTAACTTAAATAGATTATTATAATGGTCATTTACGAGGTTTTATAATAATAATTAAGGGATTAGTGACCCATCTGATTGGCGATAGGCTTACTTGTCATCACAACTTTTAAAACCTTTGGTAAACGTTAATTACTGGAGGGTCATAAACTTGTCAAAAACATATAAAGACAGGTAAAATTCAAGTAATTTGATGTATAAATATTTTTACACTTTCCAAATTTAAGTGACGAAATTGATAAGAAATATTTTCGTTATTTCGAAAACCTTTTCGTAAAATACGAAAGTGACGAGCGCTAGCAAAATCACTGCTTGTCGTTACATGTATCTTTATCAACATAGACAAAACTTGCTTAAAAAGATTTTTTCTAAGGAATGTGAATCTTAGTGAAGTGCTTTATACTGTATTGTAGGCACATTGATATATTTGTATTTTAATCAATATTGGCAATTACTCTCCAATATATCTGAGTAATAGTTGTAAGGTAAATATATATCACCAACTTACCCCTCCAGACATGTGGTAGAACATGTGGTGAACACTGTGGTCGAATTCTGCTTGTGTATACATAATGTAATACAACAGCAAATACACCTGGCTCCACATCCTTCAATTTGATTGGTGACTGAGCCTAAATTGACAAAATAAATAAGGTTATAATATAATAACTTATCATTCTAATTCAAATATAGGCAAAAATAAAAATATGTCAATCATACCTCTTTCATGCCATGAATTTCTAATAGCAGTATATGAATAACATTCTGTTTTGATACCCCTCTTAGTTAACCTTCAAAAAAAAAAAATACCTTCACAAGAAACAAGACATTTCTTCTGCAAGAAATCTATGCTACCGCATGGTTTCTTGAAGAAACATCTTTAATACTCAAACAATAAAAAAGTAAAGTTTACACGTAAACAATTATCATCTGAGGCAATGGTGAATTTATTTGATTTTTTCTTGAATGACTTTATTTTTCAGTACAAAGAAGATCCAATGAGTCTATTTTGGAATGTTCAACATAAATACCTGTGTTTGTTGTTGGTGATATTGAGCAGGTCCAGGCACTGGTACAGAGGGTATCACAGGTTGGTACTGAGCAAGAGAATCATAAGATGGGGGTGCATTATACAACTGTTTAGGTGGGTACACTGCTTCAGATTGTAGGGGAGGGGCAGTAGGTTGTTTTGTTTCTTGTCCACCAGCCTAGAGGAAGATAAAAATTATACTTATACTTGTATATATATTAGGTGTGTCTAATTAAGATTTGAAAACTTAATCAACAGTGGTTATCTTATTTTTATATCATGAGCTGAGTAGAATAGAAATTGACCTAATGCAAGTGCATGTATACATGTACATGTATAACACTGATTGATTTTAGAACATTCGCATACGGAATAAAAGATGTTTTTTATCTACTTTGAAGGCTTCTTATATCAACTTAATTTTACATTGTACAGACTTTGCATAGAGATTTTTTCAACCAGAACAATTTCACCAGATGTATTGATATTCATTTGTATAAGTTACTAGAACAATTTCACCAGATGTATTGATATTCATTTGTAAGAGTTACTAAAACAATTTCCCCAGATGTATTGATATTCATTTGTATAAGTAACTAGAACAATTTCACCAGATGTATTGATATTCATTTGTATAAGTTACTAGAACAATTTCACCAGATGTATTGATATTCATTTGTATAATTACTAGAACAATTTCACCAGATGTATTGATATTCATATGTACGAGTTACTAGAACAATTTCACCAGATGTATTGATATTCATTTGTATAAGTTACTAGAACAATTTCACCAGATGTATTGATATCCATTTGTACGAGTTACTAGAACAATTTCACCAGATGTATTGATATTCATTTGTATAAATTACTAGAACAATTTCACCAGATGTATTGATATTCATTTGTATAAGTTACTAGAACAATTTCACCAGATGTATTGATATCCATTTGTACGAGTTACTAGAACAATTTCACCAGATGTATTGATATTCATTTGTATAAGTTACTAGAACAATTTCACCAGATGTATTGATATTCATTTGTACGAGTTACTAGAACAATTTCACCAGATGTATTGATATTCATTTGTATAAGTTACTAGAACAATTTCACCAGATGTATTGATATCCATTTGTACGAGTTACTAGAACAATTTCACCAGATGTATTGATATCCATTTGTACGAGTTACTAGAACAATTTCACCAGATGTATTGATATCCATTTGTATAAGTTACTAGAACAATTTCACCAGATGTATTGATATCCATTTGTATAAGTTACTAGAACAATTTCACCAGATGTATTGATATCCATTTGTATAAGTTACTAGAACAATTTCACCAGATGTATCATGTATTGATATCCATTTGTATAGGTTACTAGAACAATTTCACCAGATGTATTGATATCCATTTGTACGAGTTACTAGAACAATTTCACCAGATATATTGATATTCATTTGTATAAGTTACTAGAACAATTTCACCAGATGAATTGATATTCATTTGTATAAGTTACTAGAACAATTTCACCAGATGTATTGATATTCATTTGTATAAGTTACTAGAACAATTTCACCAGATGTATTGATATTCATTTGTACGAGTTACTAGAACAATTTCACCAGATGTATTGATATTCATTTGTATAAGTTACTAGAACAATTTCACCAGATGTATTGATATTCATTTGTATAAGTTACTAGAACAATTTCACCAGATGTATTGATATTCATTTGTATAAGTTACTAGAACAATTTCACCAGATGTATTGATATTCATTTGTATAAGTTACTAGAACAATTTCACCAGATGTATTGATATTCATTTGTATAAGTTACTAGAACAATTTCACCAGATGTATTGATATCCATTTGTACGAGTTACTAGAACAATTTCACCAGATGTATTGATATCCATTTGTATAAGTTACTAGAACAATTTCACCAGATGTATTGATATCCATTTGTACGAGTTACTAGAACAATTTCACCAGCTGTATTGATATCCATTTGTACGAGTTACTAGAACAATTTCACCAGATGTATTGATATCCATTTGCACGAGTTACTAGAACAATTTCACCAGATGTATTGAAATCCATTTGTACGAGTTACTAGAACAATTTCACCAGAAGTATTGATATCCATTTGTATAAGTTACTAGAACAATTTCACCAGATGTATTGATATCCATTTGTACGAGTTACTAGAACAATTTCACCAGATGTATTGATATCCATTTGTATGAGTTACTAGAACAATTTCACCAGATATATTGATTTCCATTTGTATGAGTTACTAGAACAATTTCACCAGATGTATTGATATCTATTTGTACGAGTTACTAGAACAATTTCACCAGATGTATTGATATCCATTTGTATAAGTTACTAGAACAATTTCACCAGATGTATTGATATTCATTTGTATAAGTTACTAGAACAATTTCACCAGATGTATTGATATTCATTTGTATAATTACTAGAACAATTTCACCAGATGTATTGATATTCATATGTACGAGTTACTAGAACAATTTCACCAGATGTATTGATATTCATTTGTATAAGTTACTAGAACAATTTCACCAGATGTATTGATATCCATTTGTACGAGTTACTAGAACAATTTCACCAGATGTATTGATATTCATTTGTATAAATTACTAGAACAATTTCACCAGATGTATTGATATTCATTTGTATAAGTTACTAGAACAATTTCACCAGATGTATTGATATCCATTTGTACGAGTTACTAGAACAATTTCACCAGATGTATTGATATTCATTTGTATAAGTTACTAGAACAATTTCACCAGATGTATTGATATTCATTTGTACGAGTTACTAAAACAATTTCACCAGATGTATTGATATTCATTTGTATAAGTTACTAGAACAATTTCACCAGATGTATTGATATCCATTTGTACGAGTTACTAGAACAATTTCACCAGATGTATTGATATCCATTTGTACGAGTTACTAGAACAATTTCACCAGATGTATTGATATCCATTTGTATAAGTTACTAGAACAATTTCACCAGATGTATTGATATCCATTTGTATAAGTTACTAGAACAATTTCACCAGATGTATTGATATCCATTTGTACGAGTTACTAGAACAATTTCACCAGATGTATCATGTATTGATATCCATTTGTATAGGTTACTAGAACAATTTCACCAGATGTATTGATATCCATTTGTACGAGTTACTAGAACAATTTCACCAGATATATTGATATTCATTTGTATAAGTTACTAGAACAATTTCATCAGATGTATTGATATTCATTTGTATAAGTTACTAGAACAATTTCACCAGATGTATTGATATTCATTTGTATAAGTTACTAGAACAATTTCACCAGATGTATTGATATTCATTTGTACGAGTTACTAGAACAATTTCACCAGATGTATTGATATTCATTTGTATAAGTTACTAGAACAATTTCACCAGATGTATTGATATCCATTTGTACGAGTTACTAGAACAATTTCACCAGATGTATTGATATTCATTTGTATAAGTTACTAGAACAATTTCACCAGATGTATTGATATTCATTTGTATAAGTTACTAGAACAATTTCACCAGATGTATTGATATTCATTTGTATAAGTTACTAGAACAATTTCACCAGATGTATTGATATTCATTTGTATAAGTTACTAGAACAATTTCACCAGATGTATTGATATTCATTTGTATAAGTTACTAGAACAATTTCACCAGATGTATTGATATCCATTTGTACGAGTTACTAGAACAATTTCACCAGATGTATTGATATCCATTTGTATAAGTTACTAGAACAATTTCACCAGATGTATTGATATCCATTTGTACGAGTTACTAGAACAATTTCACCAGCTGTATTGATATCCATTTGTACGAGTTACTAGAACAATTTCACCAGATGTATTGATATCCATTTGCACGAGTTACTAGAACAATTTCACCAGATGTATTAAAATCCATTTGTACGAGTTACTAGAACAATTTCACCAGAAGTATTGATATTCATTTGTATAAGTTACTAGAACAATTTCACCAGATGTATTGATATCCATTTGTACGAGTTACTAGAACAATTTCACCAGATGTATTGATATCCATTTGTATAAGTTACTAGAACAATTTCACCAGATATATTGATTTCCATTTGTATGAGTTACTAGAACAATTTCACCAGATGTATTGATATCCATTTGTACGAGTTACTAGAACAATTTCACCAGATGTATTGATATCCATTTGTATAAGTTACTAGAACAATTTCACCAGATGTATTGATATCCATTTGTACGAGTTACTAGAACAATTTCAACAGATGTATTGATATCCATTTGTATAAGTTACTAGAACAATTTCACCAGATGTATTGATATCCATTTGTACGAGTGACTAGAACAATTTCAACAGATGTATTGATATCCATTTGTATAAGTTACTAGAACAATTTCACCAGATATATTGATATCCATTTGTACGAGTTACTAGAATAATTTCACCAGATGTATTGATATCCATTTTTATGAGTTACTAGAACAATTTCACCAGATGTATTGATATCCATTTGTATGAGGTTGATTTCTATCCACACAGCTCATATCATATCATTTATCAATTACAGTGAAACCTGGCTAAACAGAACGTCTTTGAGACTTAAGATTTTGTTCGGTTTAGGTTCATGTTTGGTTTTATCAGGTTCACAACACATACAATTTGATATGACAGTGCTTAAGAACATATTTGGTTTACACAGGTTTTCAGATTAGCCAGGTTTCACTGTACATGTAACATGTTTCAGTTTTGACAACAAATCTGTAGTACTCTCCTTTTAATTTATTCACAACTCTCCTAAAATCTAGGCTATTCAGAGTTTGAACATATGATATAGTCATCCTTGTCCTTAATTGTGTCAGACAGCAGTATATGTACACCTCTCTGCCATTTGATTTTGGTTTTTTGGTAGTGATATTTGATAGGTTAAGGACCATTTTCTTTATCTTTAGATGTCTTATGATTTTTTGTTTGTGTTATTCAATATTGTCTCATTTAAATTAAATTTAATTGGGTAGACTCTGGAACTACTTACACCTAAATTTTGTTCCAGACAGAATGTTGACCTCAAAATGTTTTGTTGAATTTCTATTGTTGGGTTGTCGTCTCATTGATGAATACCCACATACCCCATTTCATTCTTTAAAAAAAGTTCTTTATAAAAAGTTTTTTAATTCTACCTTACAATTTGATATTATTTCTTACCTTTAAAGCATTTTCTTCAAAATGAACCATAGCCCTGAAGTATTCTGATCTGACACACAAGATGGCTTTGTGAGCAAGGAATTTAACTCCATTTACATCAAACTGGATATCACTATACATTGAACTATTGACAAGTTTGGCTAAATCATTTGTGATATCATCTGGTGCTGGTGGGACGGCTAAAATTAATCAGGTTTTCTTATTATTATCATAATATTCATGTATAAATTGAAACACAAAGAAATGATGTAGTTTGCAACTGGCTAAATAATCTGACTAAGATAATAGTGAAGGGAGTTTTAAACTTTTAATAGGATGAACCTAAAGAACTCAAGAAATAAAATTATAATATGCTTAAGATTTTTCATACAACTTGTAATGTTAAAAAATTTACAAGTAAACAAACTGTTCAAAATTCAAAGCCATCAGAAAAATGTCTACTGTCAACAAAAAATCCTTTCAATATTGTGTTTGGTAAGGTGAAAAATAAATTTTAGGTACTATTCTATAGTAACCAAGGGTGAAACTATATTTATAATAATGAAAGAACACAGGGAAAAATCTGAATGGGAAATATAGTTAAAAAATTAAAACTGTCAGCGACTTACAGTAATAGATAATGCATATTTTACAGTTTTTAATTGTTGCATAACACCTCAGGTGTGTGAAATGAATACAATTAGATAGATCTGTCTTATAAATAATTACTTTGAATTTGGTGTAGAAAAAAAAAGTTCATTTGTGTAAAATAGTTTATATCCAAACAAGAATGTGTCCATAGTACACGGATGCCCCACTCGCACTATCATTTTTATGTTCAGTGGACTGTGAAATTGGGGTCAAAATTACAATTTGGAATTATAATTAGAAAGATCATATCATAGGGAACATGTGTACTAAGTTTCAAGTTGATGTAACTTTAACTTCATCAAAAACTACCTTGACCAAAAACTTTAACCTGAACTTCATTTTCTATGTTCAGTGGACCATGAAATTGGGGTCAAAACTATAATTTGGCAGTAAAATTAGAAAGATCTTATCATGGGGAACATGTGTACTAAGTTTCAAGTTGATTGGACTTCAACTTCTTCAAAAACTACCTTGACCATCACTTTAACCTGAAGCGAACGGATGCACAGACGGATGGACGAACGGCGGCACAAACCAGAAAACATAATGCCCCTCTACTATCGTAGGTGGGGTATAAAAAGTGGTATGCAGATTGTTTTATTTTTTTTTAAATTTTTTCAAACTGTTGGAAATCAAGATTAATTGTATTTCTATGTTTTCATGAAAGTCAAAAGAAATAATAATAATTCAGAATTTTTATAAACTTTTGAAATGTCTGTTTAAGATCTAGTTTATTTTTTCCAAATGGCTCATACAAATGCACAGCGTCAAAAAATATGTGTTTGAGTTGAATCTATTATTGAATAGTAAATTAACCATTTGTAGAATACTAAATGAAAAATAATTTGTTATTACTTAATCATAATCCAGTACCCCTTCATGTTTATTCTAAAAGTCCTCAGATTTTGGAGACACTTTTTGCATTAATTCAGATTAGAATGCTTTGACTAACTTACCAAAATTGAACTTAGTTCCTGAGATTTTAATAGCATCAATTTCTACCCATGATCCAGAGACAGTACAATCAACATTAATTCTCAGTAGGTTACATGGAAAACTCAATTTCTGTAGAAATAACAAAATAGATAAGTTGTACATGTAAATAAATACAAGTATCTGATATTTTATTCTTTTGTTATATTGTACATTATATTAAGTTATAAAACATAACCCTAAAAGTATTTACAAAGCAAAAAGTGATGAGTAATCAACAAGGCAATACAGTACACATTCATGGATCTACAATCTGTCGATACCTGTAACTTGGCATTGCACAAGGTCATGTAACTACCAGTAAGCAGTGAAGTGCATATGCCTTTTACATGAAAAAGAAATGAAGATCATGGTTGCAAATTTACTGTGGATTCATTTATTTTTGTGAGTACTGATTTTCATGAATCAACAGTAAGTGAAAAACTGATTTATCACATAATATATAAAAAAGAAGAGTGGTATGATTGCCAATGAGACAACTATCCACAAAAGACCAAAACGACAAGGATATTAAGAACTATAGGTCACAGTATGGTCTTCAACAATGAAAAAAGGTCCTTTTATATTGAACTTTTCAGAATTTACACAGTCCTTTAGTAGGAGGGTTAATTGTTACATAAAACTTTGATCAAGCTTTAATGCTAATAGTATTAAAGGGTTTTTGCTATTAGCTGATTACATACTAGCAATGAACTTTCCAGTTTATATTCAATTCAGGTTAATTCCATATTGTTTCTTTTAGTTCTTACTTAAGTATAAAGCAACATGCTTGAAACTCTACCTGAAATGATGGTGAAAATATCCTACTGCTGTTCTGACATATAACCCTTGCTGTCTCCCATACGGTATACCACTCTCCATTTGGTCGTTTGGCTAAAATTTTCTTCACTCCTCCTGCATGATATGTCTCATAAATATCTATTTTTTCTATGAAAATCTTTTCTGCAAATTCTACCTAAAACAGGGCAAGAACAATATCAATAATGTTTTAAAACATTTAGGGAAATTAAGTCTCTTAAAATAATTTATGTTTAAGAGAGGTAGGTGTCAAAATTTGAATAACGTCACACACCAGTATGATGCTGATCCTAGATTTAAAAAAGATTGAACCACAAACTAGGAAACTTGAGAAGTGGAACATCATGGTAAAACATCTATGCATTGAACATATATGTATCTCCATAGGAAGGTCAATAGCCCCTTGCACACTCCCTTCCCCCTAAAAAACCCCTCTATACAACATAATCAAGATACAGAATCATTTCATCACTGTTGCAAAAAAATTGTATGTATTTCTACAAACAATATTAAAATTTCTTCATACTATCAAACATACTTTTAAAGCACAACACTTATAAAAATCATGGATACTGATATATGATATGTACCTCAACAAACTGATTGGCATCCTTGGTCCTCTGAGCCCACGATCCTGCTATATCACCATACCTTGGATATACTCTTGGTTCTCCATCAATACAAGATGCAGGCCACCTGACAGATTAAAAATACTCATGACAAACATGCATTCAGATAAAAAATAAAAGTTAAAAAAATCAGTCTAAAAAACTAATTGAAAGACTTATCATTTTCAAAGTTGAACATTCATGCCATGGTACAAGAATTATCATAACTAGTAGCAATAAATATGATAATAAGATAAAAGTTATGTTGTGCTGGATATTTTTTTTATAATAACAGGTTCACTCTATGCCAAACGTAATTGACTAGGATTGTCAGTTTTCCTTTTTAAGGGCTGTGGTATTCCTTAGACACTCCAATCTAATTAAAATTAAATCCTTTAATTGCTCCTGTTCTGATATGTCGCACATCAAGGTCAACCTTAATACGCGACATACCAGAACAGGAGCAATTTAAGGATTTAATTTTAATTAGATTGTGGACACTCTTGCTTCCTCCACTGCCTTTACAAACTGCCCGTCATGAAATAGCCCATATGTCGTACTTAAAATATTTAATTTAATTCATTTTTGTATTGTAATATAAATAACTTACGAATTATCATCATATTGTGAAGAATAGTTAACCACTCTGGATACCCACTGGTCAACATTGTTAGGGTTATGAACTGGCTGACTATTGATAGCTGGCAAAGGTGCTGTCTGGTTGTGAGTATGTGGTACTGTTCCAGTAATTTTAACAGCATCTATTTCCACCCATGAGTTTGATGCTGAGCAGTCTATATCAATCCTCAAAACCTTACATAGATAGGAAAGTGCCTGAAAAATTTAAGAAATATTTAAAGCTGTTGTTATTTGATAAAGTTTAAAATTAAAGAAACTCTGCATGTGCACGCTCACATTCACCATTGTCATAAGACAAGCAAAATACACCTGAATCCTGAGGTCAAAGACTCATAACTCTTTGTCAAAATGCAAATTTGCATAAAACATCCATATTATCTACAAAGTTTCATAAAATTATGATGTGTGGTTAAAGAAATGAGTTAGGATGACAATCTGTTGTAGTAGAATATTAAGGCCAAAATTCTAATTTCAAAATGGCTTAGCTCTAGAAAAAAATTTGAAAGTCTAGATTTCCTGTTAATACAAATCTAAATAGAATATGACCTTATTATCTTTATAGTTTCATGAATTTCTGTTGTGTAGTTTAAGAGGAGTTGCAATGGTAAGGTGTTGCAGTAATATATAAAGGCCAACATTGCAAGTTTAAACGGGCATAATTCATAGAAAAATAATAATTTTCTGTATATATGCACATGTACATAGTATTTCCCTATTTAACACAAGGTTTCATGAAACTCTTTTGTGTGGTTTCAGAGGATTAATGGTGAAAAGAACAAGACTTGTGGATGAATAGTTGGACAGACGGGTAAAAAATATTTTACTCTATAGAACTTTATTCTGTGAGTTACTATGATCCAAGGACACAGTTACCATCCTTTGATTTTCATTGTCTAAGAATATAGTCCCTAGTATAAACAATGTATAAATTTTATTTTCATACACTTTCCAAATTCTTTTCTTAGTATTTCATGCAATTTTGTAAAGCTTGAAAAGTTACTCAACACAAAATGAAAAAATAAAAGCATATTACCTTAAAATTGGGTGAAAATATTCTGCTGCTATTTATGTTAGTGACTGATTTTGTTTTCCATATAACTTCATAACCATTGTTGGGTTTCCTTGCAGAAATTGTTTTCACAGCCCCAGCATGGTAGGTCTCATATATTTCTATCTTTTGTATGTACATTTCTTGTTCAAATTCCACCTAAAAGTTGATAAAATAAACTTTTGATATATATGTGAGTAAGTAAGTAAGTACATTATATAGTTAGTTACATTGTTTCAATATAATATTATACATCAGATAAAAGAAGTATAAAAATAAAAGACATAGGAGACACTTTTACCTCATGTCTATCAAATGCATACTGGTACACAATTTAAAAATCAATTTTCGAAATCAAAAATTATTTAAACTCGCAGAAATGATGATAGTGTCCAAATGTGGTTAGACAATAGAAGAAGGATGAAGACTGGAGAAGGTTGTCAAGGGAAGTTTGATGCCAAGTGATGAGAAAAGTTCACTTGACCTATTGGGCCAGGTGAGATAAAAAGACCAAAGGTCAATGTATATTTGTATTAAGAAAAGGGTTACTCTTTTCAAGCAACAGCAAGCTTTACAGAATGACTTCTTAACAAAAACTATTAAAATAAGGAATCAAAATATTATATTACTGATGTAAATATCTTTATATTATTAGTTAAGTATCACTGACCAAGATGCTTTGACACTCTAATTTTTCAAACTAAATGTTCCGACCACCTGAGACACTCAGTCAAGAGCACCAAGGGCAAAAAAAACAGGAGGTAGGTCAGGAGCAGAAAACATTAATGAATGCATAACTTATGAATATAAACTGCCTTTAAATTTGTATTAGCAGCTATACCAAAAGTACTTCCACAGTTAACTGACAATAAATGTATGAATTAAGGAGTGAGAGTTGAAATACTGTAGTTTTATCTGTATAATATTAAATTGTTAGGTTTTCCATACCTCAATAAACTGTTTTGAATCTTTTAATCTTTGAGCCCATGCTCCAGGAATATCACCATATTTTGGGTACACTCTAGGTTTGCCTATTACACTATCTGCTGCCCAACTGAAAGAAAATACATCAACCAATAAAGTTTTGGTGTTTTACATACAATTATTATCCATATGCAAAAAAATTATTAAACAAGATAGTGGACAACATCAAAGAGATAGAGAGATCAATATAACTATTCCCAGTTACCTAACCTTAAGGTCTTTCCCAATGATACATTTTTTGACAAACTTTAAATTTCAAAAAGTATAGACATGATGTGTCAGGTAAGAACAAGAATTCCCTTTAGTTATAATAGAACCTTTGATTTCAACTTTTATCATAAAACATCAAAAAGGTCAGAATAGTGGTTCTATTTCTAAATCTGTAATTCTACCTAAAACAAACATCTTCACAAAAGTAAGTTTTAGGCTGCAAAGTTATCAAATCTTGGAAATATCTAAAAATATTGTCAAAATGTTATGGTTTAGTGCATTTTCAAAAAGCTTATTTAAGCCACAACCAACAATCTAAAATATTCTGTAACCAAGATGTCAAGATTTATATTTAACCCATACACATAAAAAATTATCTGAATCCAGGATTGCTACCAAAGTTAAAAAGGCTGAAAATTGGTATAAGTTATGGAAGATTTATGGACTAAAACTGATGTTAAAATAACAAAAAATGCATCATTAATGTGTCACAACTTTAAAATTCATGGTATGGTGTGCAAAAAAAAGAAGTTATTTTGAGTTAACAGTATTATCAAAAATAATCTCTAAATGAAATTTATAGTATTCTAGCTACAATGTAGCTAGCTTGATTACTCTTAGGAACAATTTCATACTTTCTTCAACTTCACCTCCAACAGAAAAACTGAATTAAACACATAACTATGGCAAGCCATTTTACTACTTATTCGAATTTCAAGATATCTCCTATAATATATAAGATATCTTATATAATATATAAGATATCTCCTTTAATATATAAGATATCTTATATAATTTCATTTTTATTGGATATCTTATATATTATATAAGATATCTCCTAAAGTTTATTAGATATCTTCTAAAGTTTATAAGATATCTCCTAAAGTTTATAAGATATCTTATATAGTTTATAAGATATCTAATATACTTTATAAGATATCTTCTAAAATTTATAAGATATCTTATAAAGTATATGATATATCTTATAAACAACTTTTATATAAGATATCTTATATAATCTATAAGATATCTTATATAGTTTATAAGATATCTCATATAGTTTATCAGATATCTTATATAGTTTATGAGATATCTTATAAAGACAATTATATAAGATATCTGATAAACTATATAAGATATCTTATAAACTATATAAGATATCTTATAAACTAAATAAGATATCTTATAAACTTTAGGAGATATCTTATAAACTATATAAGATATCTTATAAACTTTAGGAGATATCTTATAAACTAAATAAGATATCTCCTATAATATATAAGATATCTTATATAATTTCATTTTTATAAGATATCTTATATATTATATAAGATATCTTATATACTTTATAAGATATCTCATAAACTATATAAGATATTTTATAAAGTATATGAGATATCTTATATAATTTATAAGATATCTTATACAGTTTATAAGATATCTCATATAGTTTATAAGATATCTTATATAGTTTATAAGATATCTTATATAATAGTTTATGAGATATCTTATAAAGACAATTATATAAGATATCTGATAAATTATATGAGATATCTTATAAACTATATAAGATATCTTATAAACTATATAAGATATTTTATAAACTATAAAGTTTATGAGATATCTTGAAGTAAGAATAAATAGCAAAACGGCTTGCCATACATAACTCTAAATAGACACAAACAATCAAACAGCCCCACATTTGAGACAGGTTGCTTAGTAGCAGAATTGAAATGGTTTAATTTATATACATGTATATATATCCTGTATAGATTTGATATATTAAAGACAAATCCCTCTATTGTTTATGCGCATATACAAGCGCAACAGTACTATGCCGTCAGCGTTTTATGACGTCGTGGTTTCCGCGAACTCGAAACGTTAATGAGAGTTATTCCTCTTTGAGCCAATGGAGAGAGTGACAAACGTTTCGATAAGTAGATTTTCCGAGAAGAAAATGAAAATTGTTTTTATATAATAGACATGTTCCAGAATTGGATATATAAATCAATTATGTGAATTAAGTGTATCTGAAACAAACAACAAAACAGCAAATGATAAAATATATGAATAAAAAGAGAGTCATCTATACAGCAAACTAACAATTATCAAGAAACAAAAAAAAAATCTGAATACTCGACAACAAGATGGAGGGGGATAGGACCTTGATCGGGACTCCGGGATCGGGTGCTTTTAAGGTCGGGATTTCGGGATCCGGGAATCCTTTTTAACTTTACTTATTTAAATTCGGGACCTCGGGATTTTTTTTAAGTCCGGGATTTCGGGATAGGCCAATCATATTATAATATAAAACTAATTTCCATAATTCGCTACGTGTATGGACTTATCTGTTCTATAGAGACAATCTCTTTGGTAGCCTAGGTTTTAAATTGTATTTATATTTCCACAAATCATTAAGAAAGTACGAAAATCATCAATCATGTCATCAAAATTCAATGTATCTTTAGAATTAGAAACCTTACGTACCTATATGGATATGGCAAATTACATATACGTATTTTGAATGTGTAAGGCGATTACATTTTTACACGAATATAATATTTAGATTTCTGACAACAAACAACAAATCAGTAACCCAACGACGCATACGTGTAAAATAAAGTCCATCTAGAGAAGTTAACATTTTCGCTTCTGACATTGTAGGTTTTTGTATTTGACCACTCCCAAGTATGATCCGATTTGCCAAATTTTATATTTATGTACTAGGTGCGCAATTTTTATATAAAAAAACAACATAATCCTTCCTGTGTTTAAAAGTTGTCGAGATGAAGAATTAAAGAGGAATGCATATGAATCAAGAATGTGTCCAAAGTACACGGATGCCCAACTCACACTATCATTTTCCATGTTCAATGGACCGTGATATTGGGTAAAATAATCTAATTTGGCATTTAAATTAGAAAGATCATGTCATAAGCAACATGTGAACTAAGTTTCAAGTTGATTGAACTTCATCTTCATTAAAAAACTACCTTGACCAAAAACTTTAACCTTAAACTTGCACTTCCATTATGTTCAGTGCACCTTGAAATTGGGGTCAAAAGTCAAATTTGGTCTTAAAATTAGAAAGCTCATATCATATAAGCAACAAGTGTACTAAGTTACAATTTGATTGGACTTCAGCTTCATCAAAAACTACCTTGACCAAAAACTTTAACCTGAAGCGGGACAGACGGACGAACGGACGAACGCACAGACCAGAAAACATAATCCCCCTCTACTATCGTAGGTGGGGCATATCGTAGGTGGAGCATACAAAATCAATAGTTGATTTGAGAAAAAAAGGTCGGACTAGGTTCCATTCATAATCACGGTATGACAACTGTATGAGTATGCTTAGACTGAGTTTCTAGCAACATGACCGAATATTTCGATATGATAGATGCCTATGGATGAATGATCAAAACAGAAAGTATGTTAAATAGATGGATCCCGTTAACACTTGCACGAAATTGAATCGATATTTTAGGAGCATCTCTCATTTACGATCTTTTTAGAACTTTGCAATTTTAAAATAATCGGTCATTTCGTTAAAAAAAATACTCGTAGTAAATACAATAAGGAAATATTTGGTTCATTAGATGTGCTTTTGCATTTATTAATTATCTTTTTGATTAATATGTCATAAGTCCTTTTAAAAACAAAGAAATGTCAGAATAATTTTACTTATAACGGTCATTTTGTTTCAAGATGAGGAATTTACAGAAAATAATAAAAAAAATATTAATGAATAAATACAATTGAAAAGATAGTTTTTAAAATGTGCTCCGATTAACACACGTATATTAATAACCGAATACGGAACGAATAAGTAACGGTATCAGTCGAGCACTGAAACGGGTCCTGTCCAAGGTCAGGAGCTTGTAATTAAGTAGTGGTCATTAAAGTGTTACATATTTGTTTTTATTTATTTATATTTTGTTCATAAATTCAGCCGTTATTTTCTCGTTAGAATTGTTTTTCATTTGTCATTTCTGGACTTTTTATAGCTTTATGTGCATTATGAGATTTGCTCATTGTTGAAGGTTGTACGGTATTATAAATAGTTCGTGTCAATTGGTCTCTTGTGGAAATTTGTATTATTTGCTATCATATCTTTATCTTTCAGAAAAATGACGCAAAAAAACGTCGTATACATTTTTGTTTATCTTCATGTTCTGTCAAATCATTTGAGTATACGGATGAAACTCTGAAATCAGTTACTTATATGAATATATTAAACTGACCATGCGCAGATTTATTTTCATATCTACATAAACATTTTAAAATGTAGATCGATTTATCTAAGCATTTAAACTTAAACAAAGGTTAGGGTTGCGTTCAATATCGTAGCGGCTACATAGGGCTACGTAGATTTATGGCTATTGAACATGTAGCTAACCTAGCTGCTACATAGATATTGATTGCAGCTAGCCTAGCTACTCGTTCATAAGATCAAAATATATGTAGCACTACGTAGCCGCTACGATATTGAACGGAACCCGGTTCATAAAAAAACGATCTTTTTAAAACTACATTTGGAAGTGGTATTTTTAAGTCCGATCTTTCTCATATTTAAAATATCGGCTCGTCGATCTTTATTGTTAGTGGTCTTAGATTTCTATTGATTTTAAGTTATTATCATCAAATTAAAAAGAATCAACATTCAAATTAGAATTCATGATATCGAAAGAAAAGGTCTTTCTAAAAACTCTTGTCTTTCAGATATACTTTGACTGAACTATGAAATTATATAACAAATGTATGTACCATTTTAAGAAGAATTTCTGTTCAACACATAAGCACTAAAAATAACCTGAATACGAAACGTTGTTCATATAAGCATAATCCATTCGCGTGTTCATTTGTTCAACGCATTGTTTTCGAACCACCGCATTTATATTACGTGTATGTGAAACTGACTGAAAACTAAGAACTAGCACGTATAAATTATTATGCATTAATAGTAGTTGAAAACAAACAAACAACGTAACAACAAATAACGAGAACTGTGTTGTCCGTAATTTGTATAGGAATAACGTCCAAAACCGGCGGAACGGCTTTCGACGTTATTTTAGAATTGGCGCAATGTATTCCCGCCATTTCAAATTGTTAACCCTTTTGTAGAAATATCTCTTTTTCCATTTCGGTGACCCCATCTTTTTATTTCATGATTTTATCTAGAAATAAACAACGCATATTCTGTTGAATACTCATTGAGAAATTATTGGTCAATTTTTTTTAAACATCATTCTTTTATAGTTATTTCACAATAAATAAAGGCGGGAAAATTATTATAGCAACTTATCGCTATTATTTTCCCATCAGAAATTGGTAATATTATTAAAATAGTTTGTATTAACAACTTGGTTAACAGAACAAATAGTTTTTTTGGGAAACCAACTTGTAAAAAAAATATTACACTGCTATTGACTAGAGGTCCCGATTTCCAAATTCCATGAAAAAGACGGCGTTCTAAATCGAAAACGAGGTCGGTGACCCCATTTTTTTATTCGCTTTTTTTGAAGCTTTTACCTAACCTAAAGTAAATATAAAATATAAAGAAGATATTATTGGTAGATCTGAATAGAAGGATTTGTCTTTAAATAATAGGATTTCCCAGATTTTATGAGGTTTCATAAAAAAATCATATCTTCTACTTTTAAAAGGTAGTTTATAAAAATTTTATAAAGTTTGGTTAGTGAATTATATTACAATGCATCACATTTTTCTATTTTGTATTGAATTGGAGTTAAATGTTCTTTGTCCATAATTCCAGTTGAACTTTTTTATTTCTTAAAGAAACAGTCATAGTCTTTGATAAATTAAGGCATATGTAAGACATTAATTGTTCATACATTTTTACCCTAAAGCAATGCAAATACATGTAAAATGTATTTAGTTACATTCAATTGTTTTCAATAGAAGTTTCTTTAATATATCAAAATCCCCATTTCATACATAATTACTGACAATACTGTCATGCTTTATCTGCAGACAGTATAGTAAGATCATGATGGAGTTGAAAGACAACATGCAATTATAGTTGCAGAATATATACAGCGATCATGTATACATTAAACTGACACTTCAATCACAACTATTGTCTATTAATTTCAGTCACATCCTATCTTAATTGATCCAAACAGGCTATATGTACTGTGTATGAGACACTTACTTCCCATTGTTATACTGTGATGAATAACTGACCACACTGGAAACCCACTGTTCTTTAACTTCTCCAGTCATTGCTGTTTGAATCACCCTTTCTCTACAAATAGCAGTGAATTTAACTTATTTGCATATGACATGTAAAAATGTACATGTATGATATGATATTAGAAAATATTGCATGTACTTTTGTATTGATGGATATCATATTTTCAGAATAGTGTGTTATAAAAGAATTTTGTATCTGTTGGTATAGAGGCTGATTATTAGAGGAAATGAAAACTATGGTAGTCACATGTGATTGAATAAATTGGATGCATTCATTGTCCATTAAGAGTATATAGAGTTTTGACTTCGATTCAGAAAGGTTGCGCACATGCGCATTAGCATTGATCTTTTAACTCCCGTCAACCCGAGTTGGACGAATCGAAGTAGGCCCATGCAGTTGTTCAGGAAATAAATTCATCCAATACCAGGCTTCAGAATGACTGATATTTATTCCCATATTCTTTTTCCATACAATCAAGGCACTGGCTACGGTTACATGGAAATGTAACAATAATAAAAATATTATTGTTACATTGGAGACTAATTGCTGAAATGCATGGTTGGATAAGGACCTGATTAATTACGAATGTAACAATAACTATTGAGGCTACGGTTACATTGCGTTATTGTTACATGAAAAACAGCAATGTACGATGGGACTAGTAATATGTACTATAGTATTAATGAATGGGTGTTTTTATAATGGCCCTGTTATATGTCCAAGGTCTGTAATAATGGCCATTACAGACATCCGAGGCCATTATTATTGACCGAGGACATATAACGGGGCCATTCTAAAAAAAAACATTTCTTAAAACATTTATTAACCAACTGAACAAAAGTGTATGTGTTGCTGCAAACTTGATGTACTCTCTTACTCTTTTAATGATAGTTTTGTTCGAAAAAAAATATTTGTACTTCACCATGATAAAGCTTAAAATATACCAAATATCCAAGATATAAAGTTGAAAGAAGTTATGTGTTGAAAAACAGGATTAACAGTGGTCCCTTTATATGGTTCTTCAATGTTGGTTGCTGGTTACTAGCTTGAATAAAATACAAAAAGGTATTATACTCTTAACAACTTAATTTTATCAAAAACCTTAAGTGGGCTTAATACAGACAAACTGGGCATCAATACAGGGCTATTACAGAAAAAAAACAGGTCCATTACAGAAAAACAGGGTCGTTACAGAAAAACTGGGCCATTACAGAAAAAAACAGGGTCATTACAGAAAAACAGGCCCATTACAGAAAATATGTAATTTTTAATAAACAGTCTTTTTTGGCAATAATGTACTTAGTTGGTTAATAATAAATAATAAAAGTTTAAGACATTTTTTTTTTTTTGTAATACAATACATACAATTAAAAATAGAATTTCTTTAATTTTTTATTTACAATAACAGTTTCTTTTGATGTATATTTTTTAAGAACTATGTTTGTATCTTGGTATTGTTTCAATTCATTTCAAACGCATCCCAAGTTTTAAATTTTTCACCCTAAACAAAATTGGTAATAGGAATATCTTCATCCATTGTTAAAAGTATAATAACAGAAATAAGTGTATGTGTGTAGTTAAATACTTAACTAGAGGCTCTAAAGAGCCTGTGTCGCTCACCTTGGTCTATGTGAATATTAAACAAAGGACGCAAATGGATTCATGACAAAATTGTGTTTTGGTGATGGTGATGTGTTTGTACATCTTAATTTACTGAACATTCTAGCTGCTTACAATGATCTCTATCTATAATAAACTTGGCCCAGTAGTTTCAGAGGAGAAGATTTTCGAAAAAATGGTTTAAACATGACTATAAAGGGCAATAACTCCTAAAGGGGTCAACTGACAATTTCGGTCATGTTGAGCTATTTGTAGATCTTACTTTGCCAACATTTATTGTTTTTTACAGTTTATCTCTATCTATAATAATATTCAAGATTATAACCAAAAACAGCAAAATTTCCTTTAAATTACCAGTTCAGGGGCAGCAACCCAACAACGGGTTGTCCGATTCATCTGAAAATTTCAGAGCAGATAGATTTTGACCTGATAAACAATTTTACTTCATGTCAGATTTGCTTTAAATGCTTTGGTTTTTGAGTTATAAGCCAAAAACTGAATTTTACCCTATGTTCTATTTTTAGCTGTGGTGGCCATCTTGGTTGGTTGACCAGGTCACGCCACACATTTTTCAAACTAAATACCCAAATAATGATTGTGGCCAAGTTTGGTTTAATTTGGTCCAGTAGTATCTGAGGAGAAGATTTTTGTAAAAGATTACTAAGATTTACGAAAAATGGTTAAAAATTGACTATAAAGGGCAATAACTCCTAAAGGGGTCAACTGACCATTTCGATCATTTGACTTATTTGTAAATCTTCCTTTGCTGAACATTATTGCTGTTTACAGTTTATCTCTATCTATAATAATATTCAAGATAATAACCAAAAACAGCAAAATTTCCTTAATATTACCAATTCAGGGGCAGCAACCCAACAACGGGTTGTCCTATTCATCTGAAAATTTCAGGGCAGATAGATGTTGACCTGATGAACAACTTCACTAGTGTCAGATTTGCTCTAAATGCTTTGGTTTTTGAGTTGTAAGCCAAAAACTGCATTTTACCCCTATGTTCTATTTTTAGCCGTGGCAGCCCCCTAGGTTGGTTGACTAGGTCATCGGACACATTTTTTAAACTAGATACTCCAATGATGATTGTGGCCAAGTTTGGTTAAATTTGGCCCAGTAGTTTCAGAGGAGAAGATTTTTGTAAAAGTTAACGACGACGGACGCAAAGTGATGGCAAAAGCTCACTTTGCCCTTAGGGCCAGGTGAGGTAAAAAGTGAAACCATTGAACTTTATTTTTCGCCTTCGGAGTATTTTATTAATGAAATTAAGATTAATGACTGAAGGTATCATGCATGCATTGGTCACAAGTTATTATATAACGACTGTCTGTCTGAGTTACCCATTAAAAGAATTCTTGGACTTGGAAATTTTTTAAGTCGTCTGTTTGTTAACAACGGAAGTAACTGTTTATACATAATAAGCAAACCAATGTCGGCGCACAAACGTTAGGGTTATCGGAATTACTTAGATATGAACGTGATTTAAAAAAAAACGGGGATGAAGGTAACTCGAATAATTCAAGCCCTTTCCGTGTCCGATTTTCTCCCACACGAGAGTTAATGTAGCCATCGTAGATCAGCGGAATATAACGACTGAATTATTCGGGTTAGGATGAAGGCTTCTATAGTAGTCTCAGAATAGTCCCAGCTACATCTTAACAATCATTGATAGTGTCTCAGTAAAATAAGTTATTGGAGCCAGACTTATACATATATGAATGTCATGGTCACTGAGCTCTGAGACTCAATCACATACTGGCTTACTTTTGATCCCTCTTTATTCATTAGCCATTTAGTTTTATATTGACAGACTGTCAATATCATCAGAGACATATAATACAGTGTATATATATATATACATATATTGTATTATGAGAGACATATAATACAAGTCTTTCTTTTGTATTATCAAAATTTAATAAATCTTCATTTTTCAAATATAATAACACATTTAGTAACTTTAATATGAATATATGTTTTAAAGATATTTCTCTTATATATACAAACAATTATCAAAAGATTATTTGGGATTTTTTTGTCTTGTGACTTTTTGTTCTACTAAATTTGTGACTTTATGTCCTGCGACTTTCAGTCCGTTATGCTTTTGTAAACCCCTTCTAGACCCTAATGAGACCTACAAAATATGTAGAAGCAGAGACTAAATAAAGTTAACGTTGATGTCAGCAACTTACATTGTATGTTCACGGTACCACGTTTAACAATTGACAAACATATCAAAAATGTGTACCTATAGCAAGCTTGAAAGGTCTATACATGACAAAATGAACTTTAAAATAGATTTAGCCAGAGACATATAATACAATATATGTCTCTGATTTAGCATAATAAAAACCGGCAGAATGTTGTATGACATACATGTAGGAAGTAAAGTTTATTCAACTCTATCTTTTTTTTAAATTTAGAATGCCAAAGAGAAAAAGATGTAGAAATTAACAAATGGAGTTAAAAAGAGAGTAATCCTCGACCATGAACAGCTGTTGGTACCAGTATGGAGGAGACATCTGTTCCAGTTGCAATCCACACTGAAGATGGAAAGAGAATGAAAAAATGTGAACGCTTAAATTTGATTGTCATGCTGTTTCTTTTTCTAGCACCAAATTTAAAGGCACAGAGGAACTGATTGCACAAGAAATTGAGATATTTGCAGTGAATGAGACACACAATAAAGATGAAGAATCTTGCCATTTCCCTTTCACTGTATGCAATTTATTACAAGTTACCATCGCTGATACATGTATATATCCTTAGCTGTACAGATACCGAAATTTGCATAGTTGAACTGTACCAGATCAGTTGCAGGGAAATGATAATGAAACTCTCAGTTATCATTGACAGTAACATTATGAATAAATGTTTGATAATAAAAATATTATTTATACCTGGAATTGTTTTTGTTCTCTCACATTTTGGTTTAGTTATTGAAAAAGGATGGAATAATGTGTAGTGATATTCTAGATATATTGTATACATAAATACATGTACATGTTCTGATTCTCAGTCTGACTGGTCCTTTTCATTTCAGAATACTGGGATGTATGTAGGTGGTTTTTTTACAGATGTAATTTGGTTTATTCAAACGCCACACCACCTTAATTGGTTTATAGGTTTTATTAATATGATTACTGTGGGGGAAAAACAACAAACAAGAACATAAAATTGTACGGCTTGTGATTATGGTTAAATCTATGATCATGCCTTTATTCTGTATGTGCTTTCCCAAAGTAAGGAGCCTGTATCTCACTGGTTTTTTGCTGTATATATCATATTTGGATTTTTTTTCTTATTATTTTGTTCATAAATAAGACAGTGAGTTTTCTTGTTTGATGTGTTAAACCTTTTTCTTAAATAGGCCTTGTATAGTTGACAGTGCACTATGAATTTTACGCATTGCATAGAGCCATTTGGTTTCTTGTGGAGAGTTAGACATTATATTGCATATACTGTACAGAAAAAAATGAATGTCATACACTCAGACATCAATATGTAAAAAAAAAATATGAAATAGTTGCCACTGGACGTTAAGCAACCATCAATTAAATCAACCTGATCAACAACAACAAAAAATGAAATATTTGCCACTGGACGTTAAGCAAGCACCAATTAAGCCTGATCAACAACAAAGGAAGACACATTTTCGTGCAGTTTGTATAAAGTAAAAAAATAAGGTTTTAACTAACAATCAAGTCAAAATGTTGTTTAACTATTCACACATGTCCATGTCTGTTTCAAAATTAAAAGGAGATTTTAACTAGTCTAAAAGTAAAAAAAAGAAGGGAAACATGTACATTACGCTTACAATATGGTTAATCCCTTTATATTCGAGGTCAAAAGTGACACTTATATTGCAATTTTCTATTAAATGATCATTAAATGTAAGTCATAACTAAATACACAGTCTATGGAAGGTGCGATACGATAAAAACTTTTCTTATATCAATGAGCGATATTGTCTTATATCAACGAGTTGCATTGTGGGAAATCTCAGACGAATGTTTACATTTTTATGAAGGAACGAAGATTTCTCGGTATAAAGTAATGATTCTTTTCTTAAAACAGGATAACATTTAACACGACATACGTCTGCTGTATAATTTCCATGAATTATTTTATGTAATAACAAGCAATGTGTATTTTAACGAGAAAATTAAATTGTTGAATAAATGAAACATAATTGCACGATATATCATTTGTAGGTGAACACATTCAATAAAAATCATGTAGCAAATTCAGTGGAATGCAATTGAACTGAATTCAATTGTTGGATAAGCCAAAATCGCCTATAAGTCAAAGATACTGCTATATTGTCTAATATCAATGCGATGTTTGTCTTATATCATAGCGATACTTTTTTAATATCAAAAATTTATGAATGCGATACTTTTCTAATATAACTGCTATAGTTTTCTAATATAAAACGAATACGAGGAAACGTCACAAGGAATGTCATGAAAACCGCAAACATAATTCACAATCTTAGTTCATGACCGGCTTAATGTTTTAGGATCAATATTACTAAAATTTCGTTTCTGCAACAAAATTAACGCTTACATGGACTTATCTTTTCGAAAATGTTGCTTGACCCTACTGTTAGTTGAAAGTGTTAACAACCTGTTCAGTCAATTGTTTTGTAATCACATGCTTTAACCCACAATTTCTATTTGAAGTGATGATGCAATGGCGGAATTTGAATGCGGTTGTAAATAGTCTACCGACCTATTACATTCTAATATAGGTCCAGTGGCGGATCCGGAGGGGGTCCGAGGGTTGAAACCCCATTTTTGGACGATCAATGCATTTGAATGGGGACATATGGTTGAACTCTCTTTATCCTTGATTTGAAACCCCCCTTTTAGAAACGGCTAAATCCGTCCTTGATGTTACACTCCTATAGCCTATTCACATGGGTAATATCGAGAGAAAAAAATCAGTACTTAAAAGAAAAAAAAACATTCATTCAAACAATCTTATCCAATACAGCTCCAACTAACAATGAATATCCAAATGGTAAAATAAATATTCCAAACAAATTAAAATGTACAAATGCTGATGTCCCGAACTTTGAAGATACCAACTGAGTAGCCTCAGACTATAGATTGAACAACTTCAGATCGAACGAAAATCAAAAATCTTGTAAAACAGAAAATGTATTTATTATCAACATGGACGCTTATTTACGGATTTAGCTATACTTTTTGGACCTTTTGGATTATAGCTCTCCATCTTTTACATAAGCTTTGGATTTCAAATATTTTGGCAACGAGCATCACTGAAGACACTGCATTGTCGAAATGCGCATCTGGTGCATGAAAATTAGGACCGTTAATGTTATTACTACCACTGAGTCAATGTTTCTGCTGGTGGACTGTTAGTTCCCGGGGTATCACCAGCCCAGTAGCCAGTACTTCGGTACTGGCATGTAAATACGGATTTTTTGTGTGATTTAAACTTTTTGTAACGAATTTTTAGAAATTATGATAAATTATGGAATGTATCTCCCTCATGCAAAGCTCTGATTCCTTTCACGGATTTGACTATACTTTTTGGACTTTTTGGATTATAGATCCTCATCTTTTATATAAGCTTTGAATTTCAAATATTTTGGCTACGAGCATCGCTGAGAGACATGTATTGTCGAAATGCGCATCTTTTTCATGAAAATTGGTACCGTTAATGTTTTTACATCGCGACCACCGCGAGAACATTCCGCTGTATTGTTGCCAGAGATTTGACCTTAGTTTTTGACTAGTAACCGATCGTATAAATACGCTAACATTTCTTAGTGCAAAATAACAATCCGTATCGCTTGTTTTAAATTCATTTCTACAATGAATACTAAAAACAAATGTTTAGAAAACAAATAAATAAGATGTAAATGTATGTTGACGTTAAAAATAAACTCATCATAGATATATGGACTAGATTTTGTAAATACGCCAAACGCGCGTTTCGTCTACAAAAGACTTATCAGTGACGCTCGAATCCAAAGTACATCTTTTCTATATTTAAGAAATAATTCAGGGAAGCCATATATATAGATTGTTGGAAATTTACACATGGATTGGGCCGTGATATTCGAATTTTATTATGTTGATTTCTCCGAGCTCTTGTGCATTACTTCTTTTTATTATGCATCTGAATAATAATAACAGTTTGTTTTTAAATTGCACTTTTTAAAACAATTAAATCGGCAAATAGGTTCCAATGCATGTAGATTTACACGGGAAGTATATTGTGTAACGATATCGCCTCGTCGTAATTATAGGTTTTGGGCTGGGACTAGCTCAAGCAATAAAAACACGTCTTACGTTGACGACATTTAATAAAAGAGAGAGTAAAACAAAAAGGCGTTTCCGGACATCACTTGTACAATTCCGTAAAACATATAAAACTGAATTACACATATATAAAACATCTAAATATATAACATCCCCCGGCAGAAAGAAAATTCCCAATGAATTTTTGCATATATGGAATTCAGATTCACAATCTCAATATTACAATACTATCTTTCTAACTTTCAAAATATTCAAAATTCTCGATCTTTCAATATATATATTTTAACGAACAAGTAACTGGTATGGATAACTTGGTGGAATAAGCATCTTGAAACAAATTGCGGAGTACTACATGTATATAAATATCTTGCTCGTCATAAACGTGACAGTTAAATATCATATGATATAAAATACTATGAAATCACCAGAGTCCTTACTCTTATTTTGTAGATAAATGCTAAACGTGATAAAATATGCACACTTTCAAAGAGTCTCACACAAAAATACAATTCAAGATCAGCTCATAAAACTCTCATGCACTCTGAATTTCTCGTGAACCATACTACTCAAAATACAATTCAAGATCAGCTCATAAAACTCTCATGCACTCTGAATTTCTCGTGAACCATACTACTCACAGCAATACTACTCAGGTTATTCGTGATTAACATATAAAAGTCATTGACAGATATTCATACAATCTCATTTGGTTATCTATGCCTTACTATTCCAATTTCCATGTTTTGGGGTTATTAAACTTATTTCATAAACAATCAGCACTACAGAAAAAAACAATGTTCATTTCATAAAATAAAGTGTAGTTTCCTTTATAAAGTTTTGACAATTCGATTAAGTCTTTAACTAATCCTTGCAACTTTCGAACTTATAAAATTACATACAAATACGATATTCATAATTCGAAATTCAAAACGGAGGGTGAAAAACAACAAGTAAATCCTCTAGCTACATGTTCTAAAGTCAATGAATTTGCCTTTCAAAAGTAATTCAGACTAACTGCCCTTAAAGTCTAATAAAAGCGCCAATACAAAACAAAAACATGTTAATCAATCAAACAATATTATTCATGTTATCAATAATCAATACAAAATACGATATTTCAATAATCATATTTAGGTAATACAAATGTCAGTGATGCCGGAATGATATATAAAAAACACAAATGCATAGTTACACAAAATATAATAGAGAAACATGCAATAAATGTTCATATTAGTCTTTTCTTTTGCCTCTATTGTTCATCTTTAGCAGAAGTTGCAATTTGCCGGAAATCTTACTATGAGATAAATCTCACAAATAAGTCTACGGAAGAATATTAAGATACATTTGTACAGATGGCACTAACAATATCATGAAATAAAATCACACAGATCCTGACGAATTATTACCATTATGAGTCAATGTTCAAAATTTCGAGAAATGTTACGGTTGTACATAGCTACTTTATTAAATAGTCATGAGATAAATCTCACAGACAAATAGTAACTTGTCAATATATGTATATTAATTAACAGCTGATAAAGTTGTATGCGCACGTACTCATGAGATAAATCTAACGAGTTGATAAAAATCGTAGAAGCCAAATAAATGAAGGTTATGTTGTTTTTACAATATTCTCCTGATTAGATGCTGAAATAAATACAATTCACTGAATAAAGAAAAGAAAATGTTTAAATATGTCGCGGAGGTCGACAATTTACTTCGGTTCTCTTTACTTCACAAAAGTTAATAAATTTTGATATTTTGACCTGGCCGGTAATTTCTTGGTGCACTTCTGGCGAGACAGAGCTTTGTTATTTTGAACAAATAAAATATTGTCCGAGTTGCTCGTGTTTTCGGAGACGGAAATATCATCCAATAAATTGTCATAAATGCTGTTTGGGTTAGTTTTAACAGGCATACTATCGGGATAATCCTCATCCATAGATATATGGTCTTGCAATTCAATGTCGTCGAGTTTCGTTTGAACAGGTTCCATAAAATATTTTAAAGAAATTGCAGGTCGTTTCAGCTGTCAGGCACACGTACTCATGAGATAAATCTTACGAGTGTAAATCGTTAATGCTAGTATTATTAAAAGAATATAATATTTTGCCAAATCATAAAAAAAAAATCCAATGTAAAAAAGAAAATTCAATGTCTAACTTTGCAGCGGAGGTCGAGAATTCATTTTAGTCTTTGCCTTGGGTCCAAACTGATTTTCATGAAGCCACATATCGGATTGGGCTTGTTCACCAGCTATATTAGTAATACTAGATATATTTCCATTGATAATATTCAGTGCTGGCTAGGAATCTTTCAATTTTACTTGCCTGATCACATTGCCGAACAAACCACGTGTATCGTCCTCGTATATGGGGTCTACATGTATGATATACACGGACGTCACATTTTCAGAAAATAATTAAATATGTGTCGAAAACTGCATAAATTTTCTTAAAAACTCAGTAAAACGTCTCTATGTATTCTTTTTTAGGGTCACTCCACCATGTAACGATATCGCCTCGTCGTAATTATAGGTTTTGGGCTGGGACTAGCTCAAGCAATAAAAACACGTCTTACGTTGACGACATTTAATAAAAGAGAGAGTAAAACAAAAAGGCGTTTCCGGACATCACTTGTACAATTCCGTAAAACATATAAAACTGAATTACACATATATAAAACATCTAAATATATAACAATTGTACATAACAGACATTATTATGTATACCTCTGAGTCTGCGCTAAGTATAGATCTATCGAGAATTTTGTCACAGTGTTGTTTACAAAGCGAAAGAAGCACGTCATACTAGAATTATAATTTAGATCTTTTAGTGCTGTTTATTTGGTATTTTTATTGACGTAATCGTTCTTGTACCATCATAATCTGTCGTTATCGTTAAAGCTTTAGAAGTGTGCTAGTTAATATTGCACTGTACAAAAGATTCAGCACCCAAATGACGTTTTTGGAGGTCTGGAAAGCAGTTATTTATAAGGGGACATTTTAAAGATTTATAGATATAAGAAGATGGTGCATGATTTCGAATGAGACAACTTTCCACAAAGTATAATGATTTGTTTCAAGTAAACCATTATAGATCAAAGTAGGGCATTAAACACGGAGCCTTGGCTCATAGCGAACACCACGCTATATAGGAACAAAAAAAATTACTAGTGTTAAACCATTCAAACAGGAAAACCATCGGTCTAATTTGTATAAAAAAAGGAGATTCAAAAGTATAGGTCAGATTTTGTCGAATCAATCTGAACGAGAACAGCATGATTCATCTATGTCACAAGTTAGTTTCATTGTTATCAATAATGAAAGTCTTACATGCGTGCATTGCGAGCATATCAGATATAAATTATTCCGGTGCGTTCATTATAAAATTGCTAAAAATTAATGTTATATAGTATGTGAACAATAATTAGATACTTAGCTATTTTATTTCGACATTGTTTATTAAACCCCATCGGTACTGGCATTTTTATATTTGAAAATGATGGATTGAACCTGGTTTTATAGCGCTAAACCTCTCACGTGTATGACAGTCTCGTCAAATTCCGTCATATTTACAACGTTACGTTAACAAAATTGACATAATGGGTAAAATTGTCAAAATATGGATACAGCAGTCAAATATTAATACTAATAAATACTAATATTGATATAACAAAAACATCGCTATGATATTTTAAAAGTATCGCATTGATATTTTAAAAGTCTCGCATGGCGTATTTATGTATATAAGAAAAACACAGCACTTAAAATTTTACACGGACATAAACTTTAGCTTCTAGCTAACTTCTGAATGTATATTTAGACTCAATTGTTGTTTATATTTGAACAAGAAGTTTAAAAGTTAGTATTTTCTTAATTTTTCGTTGCCAAAAACAACATTTTCCGCATGAAATGTCTGCATGTTTACAATTGATATTAGACAATATCGCTTATTGATATAAGAAAAGTTTTTATCGTATCGCACCTTCCATAGACTGATACACAATCCGTTAAAAGAAGAAACCATAAATTTACCGACAATCATATAAACAACTGAATGCAAGCTCATAATATATCGAAAAACACAATTAGAAAACAATTTACAGACAATCATAAAAAATCAACCCAATACAAGCCAAATTTATAATGAACCCAGAAAGTAATAATTTTTAATGATCTATACAAATTATAAATATAAGACAAAGTCGATCATGATAAACGATATTTATCAAACAAATTAAGTTTTTTTTCTACGCATTATTTAATTTTATAATTTGTAAATAATATTTTCGGAAGGAGTGTGTACACCTGTGGTGTAACTACTTCGTGTGTACCAGGTGTCAAATAAAACTCATTTTAACAGGTTGTGATTTACCTGACCATCGGATAATTCAAGCCGAATATACATGTCACACTGTGACATTATGGCCGTGTTCACATTGACCTAAATTCGGTGTTGTCTTAGTGTAACTCACACGTAAACTAAACACAATTGCGTTCCCATTGATAAAACTCAATGTTTACATGTAGTTTAAATCATGTTTTACCTACACACAGTCGATAGTCAATGTAGGCCTTGTGTAGGTTAAGTGTACACAAAACTAGGCATTTAGGACATTAGTTTTATCGTGTATATATTTAAGGAGGAAAATATTTTTGAGTAAAATTGATATTTTTGATAATTATTAGTTTTAATTTTACAGATTTTTTTTTGTTAAAAAAAATTAACGTACTTTATTAACCCCTAATCAAGACTCAAAACAGCATCATTGCCGAACCCATAAGGCAGCAACCAATTGATTTTCGGGGGGGGGGGCTATTATAGTTGAGTATAAAAAATAAAGGCAAGGGGTTGGGGGTGGTGATCTTTGGATTTTGTTTTGGAAACAAAAAATGTTTCCAGTTTTTGGCCCTGAAAATATAATTGTTTGTTTCACCCTCAGCTGCCACTATGTATAATGCTAAAATTGATTTCGACAAGTCACCAAAATTTGTCCTGAAAAAAAATCAATAGCTCACGCCCCCTCCCCCTCCACAAAAAATGAAGAAAATAGTTGCTGCCTAATTCATTTGAAAAGGTCTTCCCGAATCGACTTGACGTACACATAAATATTCGCCACTGGTCTTTACACAAAACACGATTCACGCATAAATGCATGACTAAAAAAAGTGTGAGGTAATTGATATGTTTGTCTAGTATCTCAGATCCGTTAAATAACACGTAAAATAAATAAAAAAAAACCGTTACCCTATTCCTTTACTAAATACTCCTTGGAGAAGAAATATCATTTGAAACGAACAGAAATGATACAAATGTAGTGATCCCTAATATCTCAATCCTATTTTTTGGGGCTGTAAGCACGCTGTTGCAGCTAACGTTTTCTGGTGCGTTATCGAGACATCTCTAGTATATTCAAACTACTGCAAATTATAAAAATGGCTTTCATAAAGTAGCAACCACTTAACTTAAAAAAAGGGGGAGGGTTATCTTTTTTATCTGCGTCAGAGATTTTTTTCGCGCGTACGTTTTTAGTCCTTTTTTTTCGATGCTGGTGATCAAATACTTTTTTTTCAATATTTAACACTATAATGTATGGGGCCGAAACTCTTGATTCAGAATATTTTTTTTTTTCATCTGTTTAACCATTTTTTTTTTTTTATCAAATTGGGGATCGGATATTTCCATTCCCATCCTTCACCCCCCTTTTGAAGTCAAATGGTTGTTCCCTTACCGCTAGAAAAATTTTCCAAACATTTTGAATTCAGTTCTACGTAATGAACATCACATAGTTTACAAATGGGAACAAATCTTATGTACAGGTAGCTAAACAAGGTGTATAGATGTGAACAAATGTAATGTGAAACCAGTGTACACTTCACTAAACTAATTGTAAACATGTTTACTCTACACGGCGTTTGGTGTGAACACGGCCTATGTCTCCGAGACAGGTGTATATTTAATAGAAACCCATTATGAAACAATCAAATAATATTAACTCTGATACAAGACATACAATTTATTACGTATTAATTATTTAATATCGTATTTTTAATACAATATCAAATAATGTCTCTTTTTCAATAATACAAATAATCAAAATTAAAATGACATTGAAATACATAATTACGTATGAACTAAAATTATTCAATTAATTATCATGTTAAATTTTTACACTGAAACAGTTAATTCATGCTTCAACTTCACCATTTCTTCGAGTACCTTTAATACTTTGATAAAGACTCTATTAACCACAGAAATCTCGCGAGATTTAAATCTGGCCGAGTGAAATCACGGGATTTCGCCGAGTTGCCAATCTCTTGTATTATATGTCTCTGGTATTATATGTCTCTGATATTATACTGCGATGGCGGAGTTTGTCCAGGGATCTTACTATCCAAAAAATTGTTTGTTCATTTCTCGTGATTTTTCATTCAGTCTTAATTTATTGTTTTTAATTATTATAATCGGTCGGCCCTCAGTTAATTGTTTTTATATGAAGCGGCTTGAACTATTTGCTACTAGACGATATTAAGCATGCACAGATCAATCAATCGATTACAATTGTGATAAATCATTATAATAACTGATCAACATCAGAAGTTAATAATACTAAGATGGACGATATAGAGTGTCAAAACATAATATACATTATCATTGTACTCGAATTTTTTAACTAACCTGGATGATAAGCTGATTAAAAATGTACTGAATTAAAAACAACAGGATATGTTAGGTACATGTACTATTAATGTAAGTTTCGTTAAAGTTAAACGAAATCTCGATATATCACATTTACCGGGTTGAGTTTTCTTAATCTTTAATCATTTATGTATTCCAAATTATCCGTTTCCATTCTCAATTAATTTAAACTTATTAACTCGCTTGATACAGTTATTGAGAAACAATTTTTTTTAATTGCTCTTTGACTATTTAAAAAATATAGACAACACACAAACATTACGAAGTGCTGAATCTAAATGTATGATTAATGACATTTAAACAGAAAGTGACATTTCTCTCGCAAAGGAAATGAGCTTTTTATCATTTATATCATAATATTTTGATTCTCACCTTTAATCAACACCACAATTTTCATCAAAGATATCGGAGCCTTCAAACTTTGACCTCCCCTTTAATCTCAATTGGACTGTTACAAAACTGTCTTTAAAGTTGTATACAGCATTATGCTAGAACAGTTAATCGGTATATTCATGTATTGGTGCAGTTTCTTAACATAGTTTAAAGAACAGCTTATACTAATCAGATTACCCGGCCTAGACTGATATAATAATAAGCAGAATAGAATCCAATGGCTAGGACATTCGACCAGCGAACTTTTGATTATAGTATTGAAAGATCCACACATGTACAGTTATTATATATAACGGTTACCATCAAGTTATGGCAGTCAGCCACTGGCACCTGTCTCAGAATTTCCCCCCCCCCCCCCCTACATTTCTTAATTCAATGTTAAATTAAGGTATATAGGGAAAACACATTTTTGAGACAAGTGCCCGTGCAGTCAGCGTCCGATGTATCCCGTGTACATGTATAAATATATCGATGTTCATTCGTTCAATCTACGAAACAATAAAAGGTCAACCAAAAATAAATAATTGCTGACACAAATATGCGTATTTCGTCTACCTGTCTTTTGTATGTTATTTTAAATTTTAAATTGTCATTACATTTTAACAAGTCATTGTAATTGGTAACTAACAATGTTATCAGTTCGACATCTTTCATTAATTTTAATGTTGAATAATTGATTAAGTGTCTACATATATTGTCAAACCTATTGGTTTTGGATGGACTGTATATTATATTCGTTTGGAGATTCGTCGTATGTCTGTTACTACATGTAGTTTACTATATATGAAATGGAATTCCATCCATATGTTCCGAAACCGAAAACTAAATCAGAGAAATCCCTTTTAAGACGAAAGAAATTGAAGCGTGAATATGATGAATGGATCCTTGGCAATAAGCTATATGAGAAGAAGAAGGCAAGTTCTATAACTCTTGGAGGTGTTCCTGGAGTGGTTGTCGAAGAGAGGAGGTTAAACAATTTGTTGTACGAACTGGCTCGCCAAAGACACGAATACACTTCAAAACATGCCTACAACAAAAAAATATTTTTTGATAAGCAAATGAATAAATCGGATGAACTGAGACGAGCAATTGAACATGAAGCTCTTAACAGAGGTTGGAGCGTCGGCGAGCGAGATGTTAGTTTCGATGATTCATCTGAGGGAATATCTGTGACACATGGTTACGTACCAAAGAACAGTGAAAAGGGGATTTTATCGAAAACGCGTGTTTCTTTGCTTGATAAAGACAAAGAAAAAAGTGGCGGAGGGGATTTTCAGTGGCTAACATTGCCTCCTATAGACGATAAACTAAATTCACAAGGAACTTATATCAAAACTGTAAAATTCGACAGTGTTCTAACAACTAGCTCCCCTCGCCTAAGTGCTCACGAATCTTACCAAAGGAGTAGGGAGGCAACATTTGAAAGATTCCCTGGTCTGCACAGAGAAAGGTCTAAAAGTTTACCTACCTCATCCCTTATTCCATGGTCACAGATGAAATCGACCAATATACAACCAGGGAAATGTCTGCCAGCTGTGTCGAAAGATTCCAGATTCAAACAACTGGAATCTTTACTTTATCCGACTTATCACGGATCAAAGAAATTGAAATCTGTAGCTCTTCCATCTATTGTTGAGAACTGTAATTCTCTTAATATTCCGGCTAAAAATAACAAACAATCAAAAAAGGACATGGAGAAAGGAATTCGTGAGTTTTTAGTTCAAATGGGTATAACCAAGGCTTAATGTTTAAGCAAAAAGAATACACTGTTTTAACAAAACTTGATATACGATATGTAATCAAATGGATTCAGTAAAGAATCCTTGGACTTTTTGACATTCCGACGTACTCATATAATTTTGAATAGTTTAACTGTATATCATTGTTTACATCCATTATAACAATGCTCTACGTTTGAAGTTTAAACAAGAAGTTCTCTACTAATTACAAAATTCCTATTGGCTTTAACAGAAAAGAAATCTTCGCATTCCGAATGCATGATTATCCAGGCGTAGTGTATGCTTCTTTTACAGACGAAGAGAGAACTGAACATGCTGAAGAAGACATGCACTCTTATTTTGTTTTAATCACATGTATTTACTTAGCCTTTAAATCTATGCTTGGTTTTGTCTTGGTTTTAACCAATATAATATATATATCGTTATAGGCGATATTCTTTTCTTAAATATCAAATGCACTTACTTGTGATGGCATCATAATTATTAATGCCGAAATAATATTGCACATCAAAGTCACATATATATGTGGTGGGGTGTAATATATTTGCTGGTTAGGAGCCCCCCCCCCTTTATTTTTTACCTGGAACAGTGGTGTTACAGTAGAACATTAGAACAAACTATACTCAAAGGACTGAAGTACTGAACATCGGATGACCTAAAGTTCTTGTGGATGGCCCGACAGGCACTTGTCTCATAAAACAATCACATCTCTACACCTGAAAGTGAGGTTGATACACAAATATATCTTTTTCTGGGACAAGTTCTTGCGTGGATGATAAATTAATGACAGTGAATTCATCCTCACCGTAATGATTATTATATTGTAGTGATACAGCTCAGTATACTCTGGTTTCATACATTTGTATATCATTCTATTCTTCTATACTAATTATAGTACTGCACTGCAGCAGTGCAAGTGCAAGGTGGACACGTAACTCTTCTGTATTTATTCGGTTTTTCAAATAGAATGGATTTGAGTAGACATGAATTCGTATTTTCCCACAAAAAAAATTTAATCCATGCAGAGTTATCGTTTCTTGAGATTAAAAAACATTCTTGAGATATTCTTCCGCATGCGTGTGCATAGATATTAATTATTATTTTTCTATATATATGTATATACATATAACAACAAGAATGTGTCCATAATACACGGATGCCCCACTCGCACTATCATTTTCTGTGTTCAGTGGACCGTGAAAATTGGGGTCAGAACTTTAATTTGGAATTAAAATTTAAAAAAATATTGTCATAGGGAACATGTGTACTAAGTTTCAAGTTGATGTAACTTTAACTTCATCAAAAACTACCTTGACCAAAAACTTTAACCTGAACTTCGCACTATAATTTTCTATGTTCAGTGGACCATTTAATTGGGGTCAAAACTATAATTTGGCATTAAAATTAGAAAGATCATATCATGGGGAACATGTGTACTAAGTTTCAAATTGATTGAACTTCAACTTCATCAAAAACTACCTCGACCAAAAACTTTAACCTGAAGCGGGACGAACGGACGCACAGACGGACCCACAGACGGACGCACAGGCGGACGAAGTGAACGAACGAACGGAGGCACAGACCAGAAAACATAATGCCCCTCTTCTATCGTAGGTGGGGCATAAAAATCTTAATATGATTAATTTATCTTCTTTTAAAAAGTATTTGATGAATATTCATTAAAGAAATGAATTTATAACAAGCGATACATAATGAATGTTAGTTTGCACTTGACGATGTCTAAGTATTCATCATGTTTATAGATCAGTTAAAAACCCAAAACGAATATAACGTAGCAATAAACCGGAATGCCCTCACAGTCGGCATCCGCTGTAAAAAAAAAATCAGTCACAAAGGGCTTATAGGGCTTGTTATTCGGTTGTTTCGGTGTGTTGCTGTATATCTTAAATTTTTTTCGTTCTTTATTTTGTACAACATCAAGCCGTTTATATAGTTTTCTCGTTTGAATTGTTTTACGTTTGTCATTTCGGGGACTAACTCTACGGTATGTGTTTTTCTCATTGTATTGTTGAAGGCCGTAGGGTGACATATTTTTGTTAATTTCTGTCACGTCATTTTGGTCTCGTTGGTAAAGGCCATTCGGTTGCTAGCATCTGTACTTTATTCTAACTTTGGTGTATACTTGTCTCATTGGCAATCGTACCTCATCTGCTTATTTTTTTATATTAAAGTTATTGTTAAAGTATCGTCTTTTTGTAGTTTACACACACGTTATACTCGCTCAAACGAAAAAAGATTAAACACAAGTACAAAATACTTATGAAGTCTTCTCCACAATCCAATTCAATTTTTATAACAATACAAATTGATTGTGAGCATGCATTATCATTATATAAACAACATAAATATTACTTAACTACGGAAGCCTGGAGCTGCCCTTAACTATTATAATACTGGAAAAGAAACTGCTTCTCCGAGCACAGCTGGATACGACAGTTTGGACAAAAATAGACATCATATTCAAGCTTGGTACAGGTCTGAATTAGGATTGTAATTAATATTTGACACATTATAAAAAAAGAACATAAAATTGGTTATATATGATTTGATTGAACGTTTCTTCAACGCTTTTATGAAATACACTGCATTGCTGAAGCACAATACTTGATAAAAACTGTGTTCATACTAATAACTGTGATCCATAATTTTTCTTTGGAAAATTAACAATTTATTAAATCCGAAACAAATTTGAGGGGGAGGAGGGGCATTTTCCCAAAAAATAAATTGAAAAAAACCTTTTAATTTCTTAAATCTTGAGGGTACTGAAAAAAATATCAAATAGTTTTACCCTCACCCCCAAAGTTCGTTTTAACATCTTCTCCCCATTTATTTTTTAAGAAAAAACTGTTTGTCTTTTACCCTTTTTATTCCTGATCCATAAACCGTTTGGTCAATTATTTCCCGCATAATGAATCCCAACCTTTGACTTGTGGTATTGAACCTGGTGGTACAATTTCAGAGCAATCAAAATACTTATACACAAGTTATTGTCCTGCCCCATTTTTGGTCCCAAATTCTTAACGGTTGGAACCATCACCACCAAAAATAAACACAACTTTCCTTTTATGGTATTGAACCATTTGATTTAATTTCAAAGAGATCCGAAAACTTAAACTAAAATATTGTTAAAAAGTTAACTATAGTCGCCGTCAGCTGAAATTCGTAGCGGTTATCAATTAAAATAATCTAAACTATCAACCACGTTCACTCGAGATATAGTTTTTCACATTCCATTCATAAATCGCAAAAAGAAAAACCACTACTGACCTACCTTTTAAGTGATTGCACTGTGATAATCCTGACCTTCACATTTTCAATTTGACAATTTTGGATATTCATCGATTCTAAGGGCCACAATTGATTTATTATACCGAACTAAGGGAGCTACCATTTGATTTTTATGGGGGGGGGGGGGGGGGCTAGGATGAAAAAATTTGTCCTGCCTTTTTTTTTTAGCTGTAATCTCTGTCCTGCCTTTTTATTTTTCACTCTGTTCGGTCCTGCCTTTTTTTTTTTTTTTTAGTTTATCCTGACTTTTTTTACCTAAATTGTCGTCCTGCCTTTTTTTTTTTTTTTTGCAAGTGTCTCATCCTGCCTTTTTCTTTTACTCAAAACTCCTGTCCTGCCTATTTTTTTCAAATTTCATCCTAGCCCCCCATACAAATCAAATGGTAGCTCCCTAACAGTGGAAAGGCCTTTCGAACACTTTCAGATTCTATATGTTTTACATAACAAAGTCAAAGACAAGTTGACGTCAGATGAAAATACATTTGTGTTCTAGAATTTCTAGATTGTACAACAAAAGTAGAATCTTTTTGTAAAATATTGATGGCCCTGAAAAGGACCGTTACTCTATAAGAGCTATCATCAGCTGCTGTCACTCTATTCATGTCTAATGCCTTATTTCCTCGTCTCTTTTTCTTCTTCGTCTCTGAGTCTCGCTGAGCTTCAACTGTAACGTGAACGCTGCCATTTTGTTTATTTACGTCTGTGACGTCATAATCATGGGAGATAACTCAAGTACAAATCAACAATCTCAAAAGGTTATTCGCCGGTGAATAATAGGGTTATTCACCGCTGGTGGAAATTTGTACCGATTATCAGGTTATCTGCATGTTGATATCGTAAAATATCAGCTGCGAGACATAATATGAAGCTTTTTGTCGAGTGAGCGTAGCGAACGAGATCAAAAAGCCTTCATATTATGTCAAGCAGCTGATATTTTACAATATCAATATGCAGATACAGTTGGAAAGCAGGTCACGGTTTGACCCCAAGTTTATCAGCAACAATGGAGTCACGTGACCTACCAAAAAATGTGTATTTTTTCAAAAAAAATCACGACAGTATATCGCGTCATGTAGGTTTAATCTGATAATCTGATAATCGATTTATCGGGCTATATTTGTGTGTTTCGGAAGTGTTTTCTTTGTTTCACCAGCACTCAAAAGATGACTTGATAAGTTCGGGTCAAAGTTATTAACGTCGGTTCAAACATTATGACGTCGCTGATAAGTCCGGGTCAAAGTTATTAAGGCCGGGTCAACGTATTTGACGTCACAAAGACATGATACGGAATAATATTAAGAGCTGAACAGAGTGATATAGACAGTGGGACGACCGATAATTAGGGTTATTCGTCCTTCCTTGCAATTGAATGAAAAACAACTGAATTATTCCATGTCACGTGACAACGTTTCACCCAATAGAATTGTAAGATATCTTATATGCTAAATACAATTTTTGTGTATTTGCTAAAGTTGAGGTAAGGTATTTCATATGATTCATAAGATATCTTATAAATTATATGACTGGATATATTATTACACGTCTGTAGATATTTTATAAACTATATGAGATATCTTGTTAGGTCTATTAGCGTCACTATTTGCTGGGGATTTCCCCATGATAGAGGTACCTAAATGGTAATTTTGAAAGAACAATTTTCTCCACAATTAACTTAATTAATATGGCTATAGAATTGTAAAAAGTGTGGAGAAGCAAATAAACAACATTCAAATGAATTATATTTGAAGGCCCCCTTGATGATTTTCAGATGTTGTCAGGTGTGTATTAGATAATCTTGAAGTTAGAATGAGTATTAAACTTTGACGGCTTGCCATAATGATGTGCATATGCCGCCTATTTAAACTAACTAAAACTAACTAATTTTATTCAGTATAAAATCCAGTACAAACGGATCATCGCTGAAACACATGAACATATATAAAAACATATACAAAACAAAACAACAATAAAACATAACAGCCAACAATGTTGATACTTATATAAACAAGCAATAGACAATACTTTCCACACTTCTTCTTCTTCTTCTTCCATATAAGAGTTAGGTTCCTTTAATGAAACGTTTAAACTCTGCGGGACTACGCATGGTGACAACACATATCTAGTCCCCTAAGGCTATATACAGAATTTACAATAAAATCAGGTTGTTACGGTTAAAATTATGTGCAATCGTTCAGTCTGGTATTAATGTGTTGTCTGTAGCCCTGAGCGAAAATCTTCGACTGATCCCGCTTCAGCAACCCTGGCAGGTAATGTATTCCATTCCATGATTGTTCTTGGAAAGAAGGAGTTCCTGTAGACATCACTGGTGATCCTCTGTTGGTAAAACTTGTGTCCTCCACGAGTTCTACTGTCGCCACCTTTGAGGTAAGTACTCTTGTCGATGTCTACCAGCTCATTCTGGAAAGGTTGTTTGATATTGAAACTCCCAAGTACTTGGCACTATCTACTGGTTCGAGTATGTGTCCATGTAGAGTGTATGGGTATTGTATGGGTTCTTTGTTCTTTGGTGGTATGCGGATAATATTGCATTTTGTTGGATTGAATCTCATAATCCATGTTTTTTTTCCAATTTTCTAATGCTTCAAGGTCTCTCTGAAGTTGTTCTGTATCTTTGGCGTTACTAATTTCCCTGTATAGTAGACTGTCATCAGCAAAGAGGCGGACATCTGATTGGGTATATCCGGGCATGTCATTTATGTATGTTAGGAACAATAAAGGACCTAGTACTGTGCCCTGTGGCACACCTGACAGAACATCGTCTTGTTGAGATCTAGCCCCTTCCAATACTACCTGTTGTTTCCTGTTTGATAGGAATGAACTGATCCAGGAGTTTGTCCGGCCCCTTACTCCATAAAATTGGAGTTTGTACAGCAGTCTGTAATGAGGAACCTTGTCAAATGCCTTTTCAAAATCCAGGAGTATGATGTCAATCTGGGTTCCATTTGAAAGGTATTTGGCTATACGATCGATGGTGATGATGAGCTGACTTTCACATGATCTGCGTTTCCTGAAACCATGTTGGTTGTCACAGAGTATATTTTGTTGATCAAAATGTTTCATTATGCTGCTGTGAACTATATGCTCTAACAGCTTACAAGTGATGGAGGTAAGGGAGACTGGACGATAGTTGGCCGCTAGGTGAGTATCCCCTTTCTTGTATAGTGGCACTATGTTGGCATCTCTCCAATCTTGCGGAACTTCTCCTGTATCTAGTGAAAACTGAAAGATTCAGCTTCTTGTCAGAATTGGTGATAATTCTGCAGCAGTTATTTGCAGTATTTTGGTTGGTATTTCATCTGGTCCTGCTGCTTTGTTGGTGTTAAGGTTTTTTAACAGTTTGAATACCCCATTTTCAGTTACTGTGATGTCATTCATTGTATTGATGTTACTAGGACCTTTATCGGAAATAGTGCTATTATCTTCTTTTGTGAAAACCGAGCAAAACTGTTCATTTAAGATATCGGCTTTACTCTGGCTGTCGCTTTTATTGATCTCTTTATAAAATCCATGACTTGTTGAACAACTTGTTCATTTTCCTGCTAAGCCGTTTTACTATTTATTCTAGTGATAATGTTCCAAATTAATATGTGCTATTCAGTAGACCAAATGGTCTTGATACCATAACTGAAAGCGGTGCTCTTAAGAAAGGAGGCCAATACAGAGAAAACATATTAACCACTATATGGTTATGTCGTTCCCCATTCCCCATATTGAGCCAAGTAAAAAAAAAGAAAAATGTGTTCTTTGAATTTTATAGTGTTATGTACTATGTTAAATAAGTAGAGGTAAACGCATGTCAGTTTAAAATACAGGCTCGAATTAGAAAATTAGTCACAATTTAACGAATAGCAACATCCAGTTGTGAAATTTTAAGTGCATTTAAATTTTTTATAATTAGGTCCCCCATGTTCTTAAACATTTCCCAGTACACAAATCAACTTAGAATTTCAGATTGATTTTCATAATTATTGCATTTTATATAAATAATAAAAAAGAAGATGTACCAAGGTGTCCAAATGACACAGAAATAAACAGCTATAGGTCTTGTCATGGTATATGGCCTTCATCCATGAGCAAAGCCTATACCCCATAGTCAGCCATTAAAGGCCCAGAAATGTAATTTTAATACAAATCAAACGAGAAAACTAACAGCATACATGTAGTTAATGTACAAATAAATGTCCAAAATGATTGAAAAACAAACATTTAACAGAGCAAAAAACGACAACCACTGAATTACAGGCTCCTGACTTTGGTCAGACACATTCACACAGAATGTGGTTGGGTTAAACATGTCAGCAGGATCCCAACTCTCCTCCTCCTAACCTTGGACAGTGATGAAACAGTACATCATAAGAATAAACTATAAAAATCAGTTGAAAAAGACTTAACTCGTCAGATCTACATACATGACATACAACAATGTAAAAACATGTGGACTTGACTGGGTACTTGTACAAGTTTTCCTATACTGTAAACTAATGTTGATATTTGTTTATTTTTTTTTATTTTTAGAAATACATTTTTTGTACCAACATGTCGTACCTACAAACAACATTTATACATGCATGTATGTTCACTAAAACACTAACTTACAGGCAGCTGACATATTTCAGAAGAAACTTTCATTGCGTTTTCAAACCTGATTTTAGATTCGTTTGTTTTACACTTGGGAACCAGAGAAGTATTCATATACATAAAAATAAAGTTTTATCAAAGGAGGACACTGAAAGCCACCAAAGAAATTCACAGTCTGCAGCACATTTAAAAGATGAAGATAACATTGTGAGTTTTCAGTTCAAAAACCTTCAAAATACCACAGGAACCAACAGCTTCAGTCATAAGGGAAAAGGAAAATATAGATTACATAATAGAATCTTGTCAGAGGATTGCTTTGATGATGATAAACAAATGATGGAATCAGTAAAGAACTTGCATATTGAAGACCAGTTTGGAAACTTGGCAGGAGAAAAAATAAAGAGTTATGATAATGATAATTTACATATTGATAGAGATCAAAGTAAAAATAATGTTCAAAAGAAAAGTTGGAATATTGACACAAGTGATAGACAATTTGGTAAACAGAGACAAAGTAGGCAGAGAAACCCTTCCAATTCAGAAGCTGAAAACAGAATAAGTTTCAGCAAAAAAGATGCAAAATGGAGAAATACATTTGGTACCTTAAGTAATGAAGTTGAAGACAGTAAACAAGAAATGTAAGATTAAATGAAGTTTAATTAAGTTTTAATTATTTCCCAACCTTAGTTTCATGCTGTATAACTACATATGTAGACCATGTAGACTGAAGTATATGCACAAGAACAAGCAAAGACATATAATCTTATGTCACATGTGATAAAACTAGTTTTTATAAACTTTATCCTCATGAATTTTATCTTGATCAGTAAAAGAATTAATTGTACATAGAAGGGCTTACAAATGTACAGTAAAACTAAGTTCAGAAAAGCCATGTTACTCTATAATGGTGATACAATAGTTTTAAAAAAACTTGTACAAGCACAACAATAATGAAACATATTCTATTAGATCTATCAAAGAAAGCTAGCAGTAATTGAGGGTAAAAGAGTCCATGTTTGATACGTACTTATATTGTATGGGCTAGAACTTTATCAAATATTGAAAACAACACGTTATTAATTTCTTGCGTCCGAAGCGCTTTTCTGGATTTACCTTCATCAGGAACGCTCAAAGCCAAACATTTGAAATCCGAAGATGTATAAGTACCGAAACCGTTGAAGAGCTGTATGTCAAAAATACCTAAAATAAATAGCCAAATTCATCTAAAGCCAACTTTGCCTGAGGGAGTTGAAACCTTAGTTTCTTAATAATTCATAAATTTATAAACGGACAATTTTAGTAAAGTTTGTTTAATCATGTCAGTACCGAAATACTGACTACTGAGCTGATGATACCCTCGGGGACTGATAGTCCACCAGCAGAGGTATCGACCCAGTGATGTAAAATATTGAAAACAACACGTTATTAATAATTTCTTGCGTCCGAAGCGCTTTTTTTTTTATCAACTTGTGTCATAGAAACATGTGTTTTTGGTCTATATAAGGTCATTTAATCAAAAAAGAAAAAAATCAATTGACCTTGGGAAATTCAGATTTGTTTATCTTTACAAATACTTTGATTTCAAGCTAATGAATAATGGAATTTTTTTAATCTTCCAACAGATTTGATGAACCGTTTGATGAGAAAGACATGAAACCTCACATTAGATTGACTAGTAAAGATAGACGTAATGATCCAGATTGGTATGGAAGAAAAATAGAGGAATATGGAAAGCAGGGAAAGGTACAGTACACACTGAGAGTACTGATTCTTATACTCCAAACACTGTGTAAAGACTTGGTGTCACACCAAGAAACTCAGAAAAATTTCCTAAGTTTATTTACCATGTTTACTGGTATTGAAGTTATTGTCAACTGCCCAACACTTTGCTCGGGGGGACATTCGTGTAGAAATACCAGGGTCTGTACCTCTGTTCTTGTTATAATTAGTGCCCTCACATGTACAATTCATGCCAGCTGATATCATACTATATATATATGTAGCTTCAATGTTTCAGACAATTCCCCAAAATTAAATGAGTGTGAATCAAATATTTAAAAAAAGAGTTATTAAATTGCTGTGAATTAGCTCTCAAGGATTTATTTCTCTTACATACTTTAAAACAGTTTTTAAGAACAAAAAGAAGGTTTTTTTAAGTGACAGATAAAATGTGTGTAATAGGGAGAACATCGTCTCTGTTCTTTTATTAATGACCAGTTTTAAAATGCAGTGATGGTATAATCATATACAATACACATGTTTTATTGTCAACATGTGTTTTTTCTGCCTTACATAATTTTCCCTGAAAACTTTGTATTAAACAATGCCATTATATTTGTTCCGGTTGGAAAAGACATTCTACAACCTTACTCTGTAAGGAACAAATATTCTATAACCTGTATTCCGTAAGGATCTAATTCTGTAACAGTGGGATAGTGTTATGTATAAATGTTATAGATTAACCTTATTTTCAGGTAAAAGAAGCTATTAGAGTTTTTGATGTTTGGATGTTGGAACATGATAGAGTAATGCCAAACAACTTTGTCATGTCTCAGCTTTTGTCTGTGCTTGCCAAAGCTGGGTATACAAAGAAAGCTTTTCAAGTCTTTAACCAGGTATTTACATAGGAGTTATTTTTCATCAGAGTTATTTTATAAGTAAACAACAGCAACAAAAAAGGGCAAAAAGAAAAATAATTAAACAGACTGTCTCAAACATTCCTTAGATGTATCATACCATCAATTATATACAACATTAGTAGTCACATGGTGCTACACTCTAATACTGTAAATTAAAAAAATATTTTTACAAATGACTTTTAATTGATTATATTATAGAAAATCCATGATCTTCTAGGATAACTGGTAGAAAGCCACTGTGTAAGAATAGTTGGTAGCTGTCTTAATACCTTCCTGCTTGTATTATATATATATATATGGCATTGCGATTGAAATCAATCATCATCAAAACTTTGATATTTGAATGTTTTTTTCCCCTTTTTTTAATGTGAAGTGTATAATTTCAAAAGAATTTTTTACTTTCCAGATGAAAAAGCTAGGGATTGTTCCAAATAATTACATCTACTCTGCTCTATTTAATGCCTGTGCAAACTCTCCATGGCCTGAGGATGGTTTACAGAGAGCCAGTATCCTCTTACAAGACATGGCTGTAAAAGACATTACACCTAACACAGTAACATACCACTCTATGATCAAAGCATTTGCTTTCTGTGGTGATGCTAGGACAGCTTTCCTCTTGGCAGATAAGCTGACAAGCATAGAGAAAATATCTCCCAAAGGTTTCAGCCATTTACTGATGGCAGCTATAGCTGATAAAAAAGCTGGCTTCTGGTACGCTGTTCAGGTAAGATGTCATAAAATTATATGTCATAAAATTATAATAGTGGCTTGGATTATACTGTAAAACAACTAAATTTGCAAGTTTTACTAGAAGAAAAAGAACCCTGGCTTAAATAAATTGTGACTCACAGACTAAACCCAAAATAAAGTACCAGAAAAAAATAAGTTTGTTTACAATATCTAAATGTTTCAATTTAGGATTTTTTTTTCAATTTTATTATAATTTAGAAATAGTTAAATGAAGTGGAAGTCTAACATGGTGTTAGTTTTGAAGTTATTTTGACGTTTTGACATTATTATTTCAGACTTAACATTGTTGAAATTTCTAATCCGGTACCAGGTAATGGTTTCAAAATTTAATTTTTAAAATGTTTTTTATAGATTTGGAGATGGATGTTAATAAAACGTGTGCAGCCTGATCTTAAGTTATATAACTTGATGTTACGTGTGATAAAAGACTGTGAGATCAGTGATCCTAAACTGACTAAGATGTTGCTATCACCAATAAATCCTGCTGCAACATTAAAACTACTAAAGGGAGAGAAGTCAGGAAAAACAGAAGAATTTTTAAACAAAAGAGACATCTTGTCCCTTCCATCTACAGAAAGTACAGACAAAGGAAATGAACTAGAGGACACTTTTCCTCAATCAGAAAGCTGTAACTTTGATTTAAAACTAAATGAAAGATCAGAGACACTTAAAATGACAGATCAGGAGAGTAAAAACTCATCTGATATTGTTGAAGTATCCACATTAAATGAAAACGTTCCAACTGTAAAATTACCAAATGTTTTGAAACCTAGTGAAGATTTTTCCCACATTATCTCAGTAAGTGATCTATCAACGCGGTGTGACAGGTTTGCCTTGGTTGGAGGAATGATGGGATATTTTAAAGATATGGAAAAATATAATGTGACACCAAATGTGGAAACATTTGATCAAATGTTATCACTCATCAGTCCAGAGGAAGAACAGACAATGCTTGATGTTATGAAGAGTAAAGGAGTCAAACCAGATATAGATCTCCTTACAAATTTGATGTACAAGAGATGTAAATCTATGAAGTATACAACAGCAAAGGTGATTTTAGAATTTATGTTTTAAATTTTATGTCTGTTATTCGTTATTAGTTACAAGGTATAGAGAATTTGAAAATCATATGAAAGTTAGCCAGCAAGTAGACATTTTATCCCATTTTAAACATATCTTTAGAATTAACTCTCTACAATGTTTACATGAAACTTTTTGCATAGTTTTGAATAAAAGGTGATGCAAATTAATTATAACACTAATGAGAAAGCAGTCAAACTGCATAAAAAAAAAATCTATGGGTCAACATAATTTGTGTCTTGATAGAAGCATAGAAGTGTATGCCCCTTTGTCAAATTTGTCAAAGGTTGTCTTTGGTTCATGTCTGTTTAAATTTTTTTTTTTTCTAAATTGTATTTTGTCCTCAATTAGGCCATTTGTTTTCTCAATTGTATCATAGGTGGATCCAGGGGGGCCCTGGTCCCCCTTTCGTTGGAAAAATTTGGTTGATTATATAGGGAATCACTGAATCATGACTGGAGAGGCAAAGGTCAGTCAGCCCCCACCCCCCTTAGGAAAAGTTCTGGATCCGCCACTGTGTATTGTTTTTTTATTTTCCATGTAAGGGTCTTTAAGCAACCTTAACAGCAAGTTTTTTTCTCCTTGTTGAAGGCCATATGGTTTCCTATACATTGTAATTATTTACATCCATTTCATTGAAAAAAATGGAAAACAACATGTTTAATAATTTATTGCGTCCGAATCACTTTTCTGGATTTACCTTCATCAGGAACGCTCAAAACCAAACATTTGAAATCCAAAGATAAGTACCACAAATCGTTGAAGAGCTATGTATCAAAAATACCTAAAATAAATAGCCAAATTCATCTAAAGCCAACTTTGCCTGAGGGAGTTGGAACTTTGCTGGATATATGTCTCACTGGCAATCATATCATATCTCCATACTTTAATATTTATTAATAAAATTGTATACTGATCTCATAAAACGAAATTAAGGAGATCTGGTACAATTGTCAATGAGATTTTTTAAGCTGGTTGTGTGCTTATTCTAGTTTTTAACCCACTGTCATATGACTGTTGTTCTGTTTGTACGAATAAAATTTTAAATTACATATCTTTATATAGTCAATAGTATCCCACATCATGATGAATCCAGCAATGTATAAAAACATTTACATTATTCCAGGAAGTCCTACAGGTGATAGCTTCTAATAAACTTGTACCAAACATGAGAACATACAGTGTTCTGGCCATGACCTGTGTGACCTTGAAGGATGGTAAAGAACTACTTCAGAATATACGGGTTTGTTTTATTATTTTTTATTAATATATCGAGATTGTAACTTTGATTTGTATTCACTGTTAAAATCTATGAATCTATCATCCTTATTGAAGATAAAAATAGGGTATGATAAGGACTGCAAACAACATGAAAGTGACTTCCAAGATTACAGTGAAACCATTTTTGTCCAACCTATCCTGGACTAAGAATTTTAAAAAGATTAGAAAGTCATTAAGTTAGAGGAGTTGATTTTCCTTGACTATTCACTGCATGTCATCATGCAAGACTTAGGTTCAGATCAGTTAAAACAGGGTTTGAGGTTTTAACATATTTCGAGGATACTGCAAAAATGTTTTCAAAATTTGGAAATAAAATTTATTCTTTTACTAATTGTTGCTTGCCAAAACTCAACTTTGTGTAATGCCAAGATTTATTTCAACACTATTTGTTTCCAGTTATGTTCTTATACATCTATAGAGACCAAGTTTATTACATCACAATATGTCCATGACCCACTTGTGGAGAGTCTCATCGTGCTCATTGGCAATCATACCACATCTTCTTTTTACATGTACATGGGACCCAGGGAAGGCACTTCCTCATCTCAACTATGAGTTGGTGTTGTCTATGCTTTTGCATAACGGAAAGTTTGCCTCTTTAGGTGCTTACCTCATTTTTAAAGTGACTTCCCTAGAAACCATGTATGTTATAATGAAACACCCTAAGATGAAATAGAAGAACACATTGATTTTCACTCTGTCCAAATATCATCCATGGAACTATATGACAGTCTTGGAATATGAAAAACTATTCATAATAATGTGTATCTCATAGTATTCTACCCAATTTATACTTTCCATGTCAGATTCTTCTTACAAACAAATTACATTTAATCTATGTTATTGTGATTTCTTAAACTTATTATTTATTTCTTACAGGATGCTGGAATTAGTCCAAATATAACAGTTTATGGAGCACTTATACGTAGAAGTCATTTGAATTTTTATTATAAAAAGGTTTTATTGAAAGAAATGGAAATGGAGGGATTGAAACCAAATACCAAAATCTTACAGACAATAGAAATTCAGCTTAAGAAGGCCAGAAACAAGATATTAGAAAAGGTTTGATTATTTGTTTTACCTGAGATACCTCTACTTCTTAATCAATATGAAGGTTCCATTGCTTAGGCCAGTTTTAAATTAAGAAATAATTCATGGGGGCTTGAATATATCGTAATTTTACCACGGGTTGGCCTTTTATGACAAATATTTTACCCTGAGCGATAGCCAGGGGTAAAATATCTGCATAAAGGGACAACCCGTGGTAAAATCTAGATATATTCAAGCCCCCATGAATTATTTCGATTCTAATAAGACAAATACGGCAATTCCTTTGGATCGAAGCGCTCTAGGTGGAGACAAATATTTGCCGTTCCCATTACGTCATCATTCTATGACGTCGTGTACTTCATTCGTTAACAATCATATGACGTGGGAGTTCAATAGGAACAGCCCAACCAATATATTCATATTTTACCACGGGTGTGTACTCAAAGCGTTTGAAGGACATCATGTTAGAATTTACTATAAATAATGGGTCAACTTTATTTTTTATTTAGGAGGAATATAAAGTTTACAATTACAAGTGTATCTTAGATGAATCATCTGATTATGATCTCTTTCCCTGATTCTGTGATTAACTTTGTTATCACTATTTTGTACATTTTTTTGCGATCATTTTTCAAATCATGCTACTGGCTTGAGATGGAAAATTATTGATAGAAACTAAATGATGCATGTGGCGTTGCTAATGAAATTGACATGAAATTGACAATGTGGTTATAGGTAAAATAGCGATAAACAGATTATCATTGGTCATCTCAACTTGATTGCTTTTCTCACTTTCGCTGTACCTGGCTCAAGCGAAAAAATCAATCTCGTTGAGATGATTAACGATAATCTATAATTATCACACTTGGGTTGGTTTCTCTGTTACTATGAGAAGTATTTGGTCTATGAAATGTATATATCTGATTTGAGACATGCCCCCCTCAGACAATTCATTTTTAAGTAGTCAGAAAGTAAGGTTTTGCACTTAGTATGAAAAAAAATGTGGTACATGTATGATTGAAAATTAGAAAACTTTTCACCAAAGACCAAATGGTTAAGATTTAATCAATGAAAGATCAGGGTACAACCTCCTACAATGATAAAAACTATTTAGTAAGGCCCTGACTGGACAAAATGTTAACAATATACCAGCTGTGCAAGACCATCACGAGAGGTCAAGGTTGTTTAACACCCACTAGTACTAGTAGTTAAAACAATTTATAGGGTTTGTTTCATTAACATTTCATTGTTCATTTCATTAATGTTTCATTGTTTGTAACAACTTTAAATAATTTAAAAAAATAATGTCAGTTATGGTAGTTGTGGGGAGAAATAAAGAACTGAAGAAGGGCCAAGGCTAATGGACGAAACGTCTTGAAAAACTGGTTTATTGATACAATTACATAAAACAATTTTAACCAAAAAAAAAACACTGGCCTGATTACTGTACAAAATAATAAACAATAAACAAATATGATAGACAGCAATCAATAACAACTCCTGAAATACAGCCACCTGACTTTTGAGTCATATTGAAAAATATGTTTGCAAAAGCTGAACACTTTCAGTCTCTTAACAATGGGGAGGGGCCCTAGCAGAACATCATATAAACACCTTGTTAAGAGAAAAAAAAGATTGTTTCATCAGAAAGATACAAAGTATGAAAAATAACTGCCACAGAAACTAGAAATAAGAAATACCTATCTGCAAGATGCTCACAGTTACTGAGACCTATAGTCGCTGTCAGCTGAAATTCGTAGCGGTTATCTGTAAAAATAATCTAAACTATCAATCGCGTTCACTCAAGATATAGTTTTTTACATTCCATTCATAAATCTTCAAAAGAAAAACCACTACTGACCTACCTTTTAAGTGATTGCACTGTAATAATCCTGACCTTCACATTTTCCAGAATGTTTTCCATTATAATTCCGCCATCTTTGTTTCTATGAGGATCATTTGTTTACATATGACATTCGTCACTCAGGTAGTTTCCTGTGATGTTGTTTTCATTGATGTGATAAAGTTTCCCACACTTTATGCAAATTTTATGAAATTGAACTCCACAGGAATACTTCCGTTAAAAACAATGGCGGATTGCACCATTCAAAATCATCTTGAAAAATGTGAAGGTCAGGATTATCACAGTGCAATCACTAAAAAGGTAGGTCAGTAGTGGTTTTTCTTTTTGCGATTTATGAATGGAATGTGAAAAACTATATCACGAGTAAACGTGGTTGGTAGTTAAGATTATTTTTACCGATAACCACTATGAATTTCAGCTGACAGCGACTATAGTTATATATAATAATGTTTCCTAGTCTGAAGTATAATTCTTTACACATCAAATATATTTTGTGTAAAGATGTCATTAATAGTCATGAGAGAACACATTCTTCTTGTGATCTTTTTTTTATTACAATTATTCTTTATTTTTCCATTCATGTTTCATTCCTCAATCTCCCCCTATACTAACTTAAATAAAATTGGACTTATTAATGTCTATTTTAGGAAAAGGCCAATGAATTTAATACTGCAGAGTATAAGAGATTTGATGCTAATTATGAAGATTTTAAAAAGTTCTACCAAGCATGGCTACATAGAATGGATTTGGATGTACCTGAACATCCTTGGACATCTTTTAGAGAAAAGAAAATGGTAGAAACAAAATGAAAGCATTTCAGATTGAGCAATTGTTCACAAGAAATTAAATGTACATTGAACTGCTGATTTTAGAAATAAATAGACATATAAATCATTTAATAAGATGTTTGTATGATCTTTTATGACTTAATACTACTAAGACCAGTTGTTTGAATTATTAGTAATCATGCAATTCCATTAATATGACCAGAGACTGTGATATTCAGCATATGAACTCTTAACTGAAAAAACTTTTCAATTTCATTCAATCATACCAAGGAGGTTATATTATGATATAACCTCCTTGATCATACAAAGTAGTTCATGATAACCTACTTTTGGTTTGATGACCTTCTCAAAAAAAGTTAAATCCCATCTATGAAATACACAATGATAATTCACCAGAAAGTATTAATATTATGTAGGGAATATGTCAATAGAATAGACACCCAACAACTAAAATAAGCAAAATATATCTTTAAAGTAACACAGGAACAAAACACACAAAAAAAAAACATAAATGCAACATCCTAGTAAAATAAGTTCAAGGGCTGTTTTCTCTGGAAAGACAAGAGTGTTCACACTGAAATGTCTCGCCTGTTTTATCTATCATTGAATTTATATTAAAAGTCTGTTTGAAGGGTTAGCTACAAGTATTACATAAAACTTAGCATTATCAATATTCTATGAAAATGAAGTTTTGAAGGGTTAGCTACAAGTATTACATAAAACTTAGCTTTATCAATATTCTATGAAAATGAAGTAACCAACAGATTAACCATGCCAGCCCTACATGTTCACTTTACAATCATTCGTTACATCAAACATTGTGGTCCTATCCCTAAAAGTACTTGGGTGACTGATCATACCACAAAATTTTAACATTGGCAAATGAACCATGAAAATGCAGTGAAGGTCATATGAACCCTGCTAGGCAGACATGTACACCTTACAATTATTTCATACATGAAATACAGTTGACCTTTTGCATATAATATCTGATACACTGAAAAAATTAAAAAAAAACTTATCATTGATTAATGAACCATGAAAATGAGGCCAAGGTCATATCAACCATGCCAGACAGAAATTGTTCCATACATCAAACATAATGACTTATTGCTTAAAATATCTGAGGAATAGACCAAACAACAAAAATTAAACACTTTCCAAAGTACCATGAAATTGACGTCAAGGTAAATTGAAAATTAAAGTCATGATTATCTATTATAAAATTCCACTGAATATGACTAATGGAATTTGTGACTGAATTAATCACAAAAATATGAACTAGAAGAAGAAGTATATTGTTACATGGAAGTATTTAATTAAAATGGTATTTCATAAATTCATATCGAGGTTTTTTATGGTCATACAAATACATATGAATAAAGCTGAAACATTTTCTTTTTGGCAATAGTCATAGGTTGAGATTATGTTATAGATAATGCCCCTCCAATCTTACTTTTTTTTTGTCCTCAAATTTACTTCCAATTTTTGTCTTCTCTAATCAACATCTTTTTTATGGACTTGTCGCAGTGAAAACACAACTCTTAATCAAAGAGTGGGTTGAATATAAAACTCAACAATGTTTTGAAAAACCTGTAACCTATATCCTTTAATAAGATTTATAAAAAAAAATGGCCAATTAAAAAACCTGTGTGAGCAGGCTTAATTCTTGTAAATATGTACATTTATTAAAATATTATGGCCATTTTATCTACACAGTTCCATAAAATTCTGGTGTGTTTTCAGAGGTATATTTAGGCTAAAATTTCATAGTTCACAGGAACTAATTCCCAGAAAAGAGTGCATATGCTATGATGTCTTGCTTGTCTTCTTATCAATAAACTTATTTTGAAAGTCTGTAACAGGAAGGTTTAACAACAAGTGTCACATAAGCTTAACATTATCTATGCTCTATGATAATGAGGTCAAGGTCAGCTGAACAAAGTTGGACAAACATGTACACCTTACAATCATTTCATGCACCAAATATAGTTAACCTGTAGCTTATAGTATCTGATAAACTGACAAAATTAAGAAAACTTACCATTGAGTCATGCAAATGAGGACAAGTCTAGATAGGACATGTACACCTTACACACAATTTTCCCATATACAAAACATAGCCTTTTGCTGTCAGTATTTAAAGGAAAGCAACCAAAACACAAAAACATTAAAATGACCAATGAACCACAAAAATTAGGTCAAGGACAGATGATATCAGCTAGACAGACATGTTCAACTTATATTCATACCATACAACAAATTGTTTATAGTACTTGCAAAACCAGACCAAAGTAGAAAAACTAACTAGAGGCTCTAAAGAGCCTGTGTCGCTCACCTTGGTCTATGTGCATATTAAACAAAGGACACAAATGGATTCATGACAAAATTGTATTTTGGTGATGGTGATGTGTTTGAAGTTCTTACTTTACTGAACGATTTTGCTTCTTACAATTATATCTATCATGAACTTTGCCCATTAGTAACAGAGAACTATATTTGGTAAAAATTTACATAAATTTACCAAATTAATGAAAATTGTTAAAAATTGACTATAAAGGGCAATAACTCCCTTAAGGGGTCAATTGACCATTTAGGTCATGTTGACTTATTTGTAGATCTTACTTTGCTGAACATTATTGCTGTTTACAGTTTATCGCTATCTATAATAGTATTCAAGATAACCAAAAACGGCAAAATTTCTTTATAAATTACCAATTGGAGGGCAGCAACCCAACAACCAGTTGTCCAATTCATCTGAAAAATTCAGGGCAGATAGATATTGACTTGATTAACAATTTAACTTCTTGTCAGATTTGCTCTAGATGCTTTGGTTTCATAGTTATAAGCAAAAAACTGCATTTTACCCCTATGTTCTATTTTTAGCCGTGGCGGCCATCTTGGTTGAATGGCCAGGTCATCGGACACATTTTTCAAACTAGATACCCCAAAGATGATTGTGGCCTAGTAGTTTCAGTGGAGATCTTGTAAAAGATTACTTAGATTTATGAAAAATGGTTAAAGATTGACTATAAAGGGCAATAGCTCCTAAAGGGGTCAACTGACCATTTTGGTCGTGTGTACTTATTTGTAGATCTTACTTTGCTGAACATTATTGCTGTGTACAGTTTATCTCTATCTATAATAATATTCAAGATAATAACCAAAAACAGCAAAATTTCCTCAAAATTACCAATTCAGGGGCAGCAACCCAACAACCTATTGACCGATTCATCTGAAAATTTTCGGGCAGATAGATCTTGACCTGATAAACATTTTTATCCCATGTCAGATTTCCTCAAAATGCTTTGGTTTTTGAGTTATAAGCCAAAAACTGCATTTTACCCCTTTGTTCTATTTTTAGCCGTGGCGGCCATCTTGGTTGGTTGACCAGGTCACGCCACACATTTTTTAAACTAGATACCCCAAAGATGAGTTTGGCCAAGTTTGGATTAATTTGGCCAAGTAGTTTCAGAGGAGAAGATTTTTGTAAAAGATTACTTTAATTAACGAAAAATGGTTAAAAATTGACTATAAAGGGCAATAACTCCTAAACGGGTCAACTGACCATTTTGGTCATGTTGACTTATTTGTAGATCTTACTTTGCTGAACATTATTGCTGTTTACAGTTTATCTCTAACTATAATAATATTCAAGATAATAACCAAAAACAGCAAAATTTCTTCAAAATTACCAATTCAGGGGCAGCAACCCAACAACCGATTGACCGATTCATCTGAAAATTTCAGGGCAGATAGATCTTGACCTGATAAACATTTTTACCCCATGTCAGATTTGCTCTAAATGCTTTGGTTTTTGAGTTATAAGCCAAAAACTGCATTTTACCCCTATGTTCTATTTTTAGCCGTGGCGGCCATCTGGGTTGGTTGACCGGGTCACGCCACACATTTTTTAAACTAGATACCCCAATGATGATTGTGGCCAAGTTTGGTTTGATTTGGCCCAGTAGTTTCAGAGGAGAAGATTTTTGTAAAAGTTAACGACGACGACGGACGACGACGGACGACGACCGACAGACGACGGACGACGGACGCCAAGTGATGAGAAAAGCTCACTTGGCCCTTCGGGCCAGGTGAGCTAAAAAGGGACCAATGAACAATAAAAATAAGGTCAGGTTCATGGAAACCTTGCAGACTGACATGTACCCCTTAAAATCATTCCATACACCACATAAAGTTGACCTACTGCTAATTTTTTCTGAGACACAGACCTAATCATGAAGCTTTAACCTTGATCACTTATCCATAAAATGAGGTCAAGGTCAGGTGAATCCTGTCTGACAGACTTGTAGGCATTGCAAGGAACCCATATACCAAATAAAGTTATCATTCTACTCATGATAAGTTAGGAATTACTTTTAAAAGAAACTATATTCATTTTCAACCAGTTGCTGAACCATAAAAACGAGGTCAAGGACAATGGGAATTTTATAATATAAGGTAGCTGCATACAAGGTTTGAAGCATCAAGGTCTTCTACCTTCTGAAATGTTAAGCTTTACACAAATAGGTTACGCCAGAAAGTAGTACACATGTCTCATCGCAGACATCATAATTTCCTGTTGATGTGCATATCTATATACCGGTAGTTTGTCCTTATTATTAACATAGTTTCATAAAATTTATGAGGATTCAGAGCACTTACGAAGACAAACTGATGCAGTAGTATATTTAGGCTTAAGTTCAATAGGGCACAACTCTTTAATAAAAAGTTGAATCACATTTTCCATTGGATACAAACATCTACATATTATGTCCACCTGCAAACATTGTGTCCACCTGCAAAGTTTCATAAAATATTTTGTTTGGATTCAGCAGAGTTGTGATGAAAAACTGTTGCAGTAGTATATCTAAGCTGAAACTCCTTAAAAAAAGTTGAATCATACTTTCCTGTTGATATGCACAAGTTAATACATGTCCATCTGCAAAGTTTCATAAAATTCCTTTGTGTGGATTTAGAGGAGTTGGGATATCAAAAAGTGCAATGAAGGACTCACTGATGGACGGCTGGTGAAAAACATACATAATTTTGTTCCTTGGGGAAATAATCAAGAGCTTGAGTGAATAAAAGGGCAATATTTGTAGTGAAATATATGTTTACAGAGTTTATAAGTTTATTCATGATATTTATATGAGAAATAAATAATAAAACAATATGTCAAGATTCCCAACAAGATGATGTATAGATAAAGTCATTATTATAACGTCCCACAGATCTGTCACTTTACTGCTGTGTTTGATTTGGTGTCTCTGATTTCCCCATAGATAACATCTGAAAATAAAAACAAGAATGTGTCCAAAGTACACGGATGCCCCACTCGCACTTTCATTTTCCATGTTTAATGGACCATGAAATTGGATAAAAAATATAATTAGGCATTAAAATTAGAAAGATGATATCATAAGGAACATGGGTACTAAGTATCAAGTTGATTGGACTTCAACTTCATCAAAAACTACCTTGACCAAAAACTTTAACCTGAAGCGGGACAGACGGACGAACGGACGGACAGACGGACAGATGCACAGACCAGAAAACATAATGCCCCTCTACTATCGTAGGTGGGGCATAATAATTTAAAATACAATAATATATATAAACAAAGAAAATAGGGTTTACATTAACATCCTTTCAGAGAGGTTCATTTATGATGTCCATTTTCACTGAATAGTACACATTTTTATAGAGTGGCCAGCTAACCCACTCCTCCAGGTGCAGGATTTTTTCACTGCTTTGAAGACCCATTGGAGGCCTTCGGCTGTTTTTCTTTTCTTTGGTCGAGATGTTGTCTCTGACATATTCACCATTTCCATTCTCAATTTTAAGTCAGCTGCTCAGTAATGTCATGATTTATTAGGTTTTTTTCTTTTCTTTGGTCAAAATGTTGTGTCTTTGACAAATTCACCATTTCCTTTCTCAATTTTATGTCAGCCGATCAGTAATGTCATGATTTATTGTGTTTGTTCCAATAATACTACCAGTAGTCCAGGCTTTATATCAACCAATTATAATTGTATGTTTTATGAACTTTATCTTAACTGATCCAGATGAATAAACTACTGGCAAAAGATAAATATCGCCTGTATGTGATTTGATTGTTAAATGAGAATATTGAAATTAAAACAGTTTGTTCATTGAGGAATTTGGTTTTTAAGGCAGATCTTCAGCAGTTTTCTTTGAAGTTGGATGGATCAACCTCTTGATAAGTTTCAATTTCAGACAAGATAGTAAATTAATAACTAATAATACTTACAGAAGTCCATAATTGTTTTCCTAAGAAACCTGTAGCTACTGTTGATAATTTTTTATTAGCACCATATTTACATTTTATATATCCATATAAATTAGCTCCATTCATTGCCGTTCCAACTAAAACTATCATCTATCAAAGATATTTATATAAGGTTTAAATGTGGTTCTTATTATTCATGAGTATTGAAAATTAGATACTGTAATTAAGGAATTGTTGCGATTTTTTAGGAATGTACAAAAAAACCATATTTATTACCAGTATAGATATTTCAGGAAATGCATAGGGATATATGTACCAGGTATTAGATATTAGAATGTGAGTTGTTATTATTGAGATACTCACCAAGTCTCATTATTTGCAATGATAAAACCCTCAAATTAGTTTCTTTTAAAAGTAATTTGTTCTTTGATTTTACAAGTTACGTTTGCACAGGCTTCGGATTGTACTTTGATTCAAAAATGTTATGCATTGTCATTGTTTCTGAAATCTTGGTGCTAAGAATTTATAGAAAAGTAAATGGATCATGAATCTGTAAGACAGAGATGATCCCCATGTTTGCATGTAACAGTATAAAGGGACATAACTCAAGAATGGTAAAAGCAATGCAACCCAAATTCAATCCTAATCTGTGCTTTCTGTATCAGTTTGAAACATTGGAAAATTATTTTGGGACAAGATAGCACATAAAAATTACTTTTAATTTGGTTAGCACATTTTTTAGGAAAATAAACTCCTGATCCGAATTCCAATTAACCATCAACACTCCCTCCCCAAATCAATGTTTTTTAAAAGGTTCACAAGTAAACAGTTGATTCAATAAAATTTCAAACTAAATGTATATTAAAAAAAAAGTGTCAGGCGATGGACAGTATCCATTATAAAGACATACATGTATCATTACATAGTAACTAAAGTCTATTAATAAATACTTACCAACCAAGCAAAACGTAGTCGTAATAATGTTGAAAATATTAAGAATATCCATATAATTTCACACGCAACTAATGATAACCAAAATATTCTAGCTTCAACTACAGTAACCTTTTTCTTTTGTGCCCCCTGAAATATAAAACAATATTACAACATTAAAATTTACTGTTAACATTTGCAATGCCAACAATAAATTACTTTGGTTCTCTATAATGAAGATGATCACTGTAAAGATTTCTATCATCAATGTGTTTTCATAAATAATAATATATATAGGACCCACATATAAGGGTCTAGAGTTGGTAATGGTATACAGAATAGAAAATAAAGGGCCAAAAGTTCTTTATAAATGGTAAAAAAAATATCAGAAAAGAAAAATAAGCAAAAAACATGAAGGCTTAGTGGATGCTGATATACAAAGAACAGAGAAATGTATGAAAAAAAAATATGCAAAAAATGGTAAAACCAGGTGCTCCACAGTGCGCAGCTTTATACGACTGCCGAGGTCGAGCCCTGAACAGTTGGGACATTTATGGACACAACATTTTATCTCGATACAGCTCTGAATTTGGATTGTGATCAAATTTTTTACATAATATAAGTTTCTGACACAAAACAAATGCCAAGATCTTACAAATCTATTTCGCAATATTGTGCAATTAAAGATGTCTTCTTCAAACTTTCCAAACATTTTTGAAATTTGGAGAGAAAAAAACTGCTACCCCCCCCTGTTTTGCAATAAGTCCAAAGCCAGACATTTCTTTATATATAATTTACAAGTACTGTAAGGAGGTAAATCAGAACATACCCAACATTGTATGTTAAATGTTTGTGAATTACCTCCCTTACACTGCTTATAAATTGTCTTTTTAAAATTGTCCATTGAACAGAAAAACCTAGTTTTCCCCTTTTTTGGACCCTTTTGCCCCTTATTCCAACCATTCCTTCATGGTATGGAAACTTGTGGTATAATTTCAAAGAGATTCATACACTTAAACACAAGTTATTGTAACTACAAAAATGCTTATTTTGGGCCCCATTTTTGGCCCCTAATTCCTTAACTATTGGGACCATAACCCCCAAAATCAATCCAAATCTTTCTTTAGTGGTATTGAACCTTCTGGTAAAAAAGGTAAACGTATAACAATACGCACATTAAAATTCAGTTCAAGTTGCGGTCATATAAAAAGTTATAGATCTGAAATGAAGAACACTCTATCAAGACCCATATGTACAATGAATACAAAACAACATTGAACAGAAATGTGAAAACATGTAAATCAGACAGTTAAATTTATACAATGATTGATTCATTCAAATATGCTGAAAAAAAATCTCCTAAACTATATCCTTAAATGAAAGTTGTTTCTGGCAACAATTTCCACTCTACTTCAGTCTGAACTCTGAAGATGTTTATTTGTAAGCACTTGATACATGATCTTTTATTAGTGGTATATCAATTGTCAGCATGTGTAATTTTTAAATTTTGTCAAATCTGAAGTTACATTCATTTCATTTTAGCACAATTTTGACTTTCCATTTTACAAATTGAACTTAAACTATTAAAAACATGAATTTTCCTTTATAATACATTTGTAATTTATGTGCAATAGATTTGTACCTTTCTTGCTTCATACACCCAATTACTTTGACCATCATCGTCTACATAATTCCACCATCTCAGCCCGACCAATAATCTACCTAAAAAATTAATGAAATACATGACCCATTATCAAAATACAAGTCATATATTTCTGCAAATTAACAAAAGGAACAGTGCTCCAATGTCACAAACAGATGTACATATAAAACAGCAATAACTACATGTATTATGTAATTTTTTTTCATTATTATTTAAACTTTTTCTTTTTGTTGTTTTCTTTCATTAGTATTCCATTCAAACTTTCTCTAAAATAGAAAATGGAATATATGGGGAATATGTTAAAGAGACAACAACCCGAGCAAACAGTAGTTTCTATTTAAAAAATTATATTGAAAAACCAATGCATGCTAATCTGATTGAAGAATCATTTAAGTTGGAGATGAGTGTCTTTGAAAGGTATAAAGTCACATAGAAATATTTTTGTCATTCTTTTTTTAATGGGGCTATTCAAAATGGTGACTTCCTATCAGATTATCCTTTTAGGATTTTTCAGTATATGGATATGGATAGTAATCTGCAGATTGCTAGAAAACATAAACATAAGTATTGTAATACAAATAGACAGAAAGTAGCAAAAAGGATTTTAAAAAACATTGAATAACAAAATAAAAATGATCTGCTCATCGAGTTCCTGTGGTGTAAACCAACATTTTGGATCTACGTATTCTTAAAAGTATAAATAGGTTTTATTGAAAACTTATAATCTGATGGCAATTTATCTGATATTTCACGATACACAAACCTGTGTTTGTCCATGTCTGAATCAGAGGAGTTGCAATAAGGTTAGCTGAAAAAGCAGCAGGTGTAATAAAACCAGTCTTATCCACATTTTTTAAACTAAATTTGCACTTAAAAAAAAAGTTTTAATATTCCATTTTTCATGCAAAATAAGATCATTTACACAACTTACTGATATTGACTATTTTAACTTCTGACATTTTAAAATCTGCTGTGATTTTTCATTTTTTTAATATAAAGAAATTACTTGTAACCTACATAAATGTTTGCGAAATTTATAAATGCAGATTTACAACAAGAACCATTTTTTTCAACCTCAAAGAACTGTATGTTTTCTAGGTTATTGTATGATTACTCAATCCTTACCTGTTACATTTTTAACAGTCCAAAAGTCCATTGATAGCATAATTACAATCATAACAAAACTGGTCACAAAACTATCGATGAAGAAGTCACACATAAAATATAAAATAATGGCTGCTGAGCGGAAGAACATATGAAAGAATACTGCTAACGGATGTCTGAAAACGAAAAAAAACACAAATATTAAAGATGAAGAGAGATGTGATGTACAATGTATGCAGGTATTCTAAATTATATATATATATATATATACATGTATATGCCATCCCTTTTGGAATCATGAGTCATTTCGAGATCTGTATAGGTGTAATACCACCATTGATTTTCCCCTATTAGTCTTTGTTAAATTCGCACTTTTCAAAAAATTGTGCAGAATTTATCTTTCTTTCAAATAAAGAAATACTTGGCATGAGTAAAGTTTTATCCTGTCCAGTTCTATAGAAAAAGTTTCACATAACATTTCATTGCATATAAGAAAATAACCATCATTGGAAGTTAACCAATCAAATTTCTCCCCTTATTCTATCTGTGTACAAGGTTTATTCACCATGTAACCTCAAGATTACAAAATTTTCTATAGAAATCAAAAATAAAAAATAACGGTGTTTTGTAATACCCAAGACATATGTTTATGACATAGAAATAGTTTTACTGCAATAAAATGTAGGATTAATTACCTACAACGGTCAAATTCAAGGGAATATTTTTTCAGACCTACTTTCGTATGCAACCGGATGTGAAGTACCATGATTTGGTGGTATACACCTAAAGAAGACCTTTTTGTTGAATAAACTGAATGAGACTTTTCCCTTTGTAATACTGGTTATTTCAAGCATTTCTGTCAAGTTTTGTCATAATCAGTTAAATAGTTTGAGAAAAATCTAGTATAATGAAAGACGACATCTACAGCGATTCGAGCAAAATTTCTTCGACAAATCCAAACCAAGCCGCATCAAGATAGAATAGAGTGTGGACCAATAAATGATCAAATATCTATCCTATCTGCCTACAAACAGTTGAAAATGATACACAAGATGATTTTAGGAAGATAAAATACCACTAATAAAGCTCTTTGTCTTCTTTATAAGGTCTCTTTGGGTCAATTTATACCTCTCATTTCCTCAAAATTTCAACTTTTCAGGCCAATAAATAAAAATATTGGGGTAACTTTCACTCATGTATGGTAGAAATGTTATAAGAAATGAGTAATTGAAGCATTTTAGCAGAATGAACAATCCATATAAAAGTTTACTGTCTCCAAGGAGGTTTCAATAAGTCCTTACGTAAAAATTAAATTTAGGCAGCGTTCCAAAGAGGGACATAAAAGGCTTCTCTTTTAGTGAATTAAACTTGTCGTTACAACATTAAAAATAATTTCATCTACTTATAACTATATATTTATTTCAGTATTACCTAGGAAAATGTTATATCACAGCAAGATATAAGAAATAAGAAAAAAGCCCACCCCCTCCAAAAAAATAAATATATGCACTTAGTTATGGCTTGTTCTGTCAACTGAATATTCATTGTACAGTCCTATTTCAAGACAATTTTCTCACAAAATGTGTTTTGGAGACTCAATCCACTCAGAATATTTCATTTTTTGTATTATTTCACTTAAATAACAAGAAATTTTAACATATATGAGATTACTGACAAGGCCATAGGTGCATGTACTGCTTTCCATATTAGGAGTAATACCACCATTGATTGTACCATGATTTGATGGTATTACACCTATATGCAGGGTTAAATAGAAAGTTTTGAAACTGAACATTCGAATATGAGGCAAAAGATATTTAGAAAAAAACCTCTTTACTTATACATGTATACCAGTATCCCACAATTTTTTTTAGGGTGAGTCATTTTTCCTTTTATATACATGTATGAACTGGTGATTCCCAGTAGATTCTGATGATGAGTCCATGGTACCTGGTCTTACTCTTAGAAGGATCATAGTGAATGGATTTCAACCCCTAGGTTTTTAGAGTAATGATTCATTGCATAGTACAGATACATGTAAATATCTTTTGTATCTTATAACTTATAATCTACTGGTAGTCATGATTGAATAGTCTTTAAATTTGAGCTTTTGTCCTAACCCTGTTTATCTTTTGCTTATCCCAAATGCAGTCCAAAATAATTATTCAGTTTGAGAAGGCTATTATATTTTATATAAATCGGCACCTGGTCAAATCGACACCGAAAGAAAAAGTCAAATCGGCACATATTCCTTGAAGATATATTAAGTTGAACAACAACAAAAAAACATATTAAAATCCACACAGATGTTTAAAGCTAATATTTGTAGATACATGTAGCACATATTAAACTAAAGGCTCTAAAGGGCCTGTGTCGCTCACCTTGGTCTACATGTGCATATTAAACAAAGTACACAGATGGATTCATGACAAAATTTTGTTTTGGTGATGGAGATGTGCTTGTAGATCTTACTTTACTGAATGTTCTTGCTACTTACAATTTTCTCTATCTGTAATTAACTTGGCCCTTTAGTTTCAAAGGAAAATATTTTGTAAAAACTTACCAAAATTTACCAAATTGATGAAATTTTTTAAAATTGACTATAATTTATAAATGGCAATACAAATGTAACTCTTTACAGGGTCAACTGACCATTTTGGTCATGTTGACTTATTTGGAGGTCTTATGTGGCTAAATATTATTGCTGTTTATAGTTTATCTCTATCTATAATAATATTCAAGATAATAACCAAAAACGGCAAAATTTCCTTAAAAATTACCAATTTGGGGGACAGCAACCCAACAACCAGTTATCCAATTCATCTGAAAATTTCAGGGCAGATATATATTGACTTGATACACAATTAAATCCTGAAAGATTTTCTCTAAATGCTTTCGTTTCAGAGCTATGAGCCAAAATCTACATTTTACCCCCTATGTTCTATTTTTAGCTATGGTGGCCATTGTGGTTGGTTGGCTGGGTCACCGCACACATTTTTAAAACTAGATACCCTACAAATGATTGTGGCTATGTTTGGTTAAATTTGGCCAAGTAGTTTTAGAGGAGAAGATTTTTGTAAAAGTTAACGACGAAGGACTTCCATTCTCAATTTTACAAGTGATGAAAATAGCTCACTTGAACCATAACATCATATAGATCAAAGTTCAATTCTGAAAGTTGAAACTATATACATGCAAACCATTGAAATTGCACCTAATGTACATGTAGTCATTTCGGCACCCATGTAAAATTTGTGGAATATGCCTTTTTAGCTTACTTGACACTTTAATTTGAGGACAAGCCTAATCCTTAAACTGTTAAATGAATTAAAGCTTTTTTACTTCTATTTTGGTCAAAAGTTGAAGATTTGTTTCAACGTTTTTTTTCTCGGTATATCATTTTTTCCTGTCTATATATAGGATGAATTCTAGTCAAATCGGCACCTGGTTAAATTAGCACCCGGTCAAATCGGCACTCTGACAGTATAGTCAAATCGGCACCTAGTCAAATTAGCACCTGGTTAAATCGGCACTTTATGTAGTCAATTCAGCACCCATGTTAGATTTGTTTAATATACATATTTTAACTGTAATTTCAGCAAAAACAGTAAAAATAAGGAAGGGGTTTCCCAGAAATATTCACTTAATTTTATTCACATTTTTTGGAGTTCATGTATATATATTTTTCTTTTAACTAAATTCGTATTTTAGTTATATATACAATGCTCAAGGATTTGTATAGTTCTCACTATACCAATCCTTGCAATGATATATGAGGTACCATGGGTAAGGTACTGGATATTTTTACTGCACTTTTTAACAGTGGAACATTTTGCAGGATTGTTGGTTTAATGCTGTTTAAACTCTCCTGTAAAACACCTTCAATTGCTAATTATTTTGCATGAAAGTTTGAATTATTGAAAGGGACTCATAGTTTTCCATTTAACTGAATGCTTCTTATTGTTTCATTGTTAATTATTAGCTTGTGTAAGGGCTTCTTTGTTTCTTATGAAGTTTTTGAAGAATAAAACATTAATAAATACCTTTAACATTCTTCTGTTGAGTTAAAACCACAAACATATTAACTATGTACATGATGTACTTGCTTAAAGTTATTAAAATTAATTGAAAAGAAAACTAATCAAAACATCAGTCATAAAACATGTAAAATGTTGGGAAAACATTAAATAATTAACCTATGTTTTTTAACTGCTTGAAGCTTTTTAATGATCTTTAATGATGTAATGCATGATAAAATCCAAACCCCAAAATAGATTATGAATTTATACATTTTAAAATCATTTATACATATACAAATGTATATTTATCAAATATTTTTGGATGCTGATTAGACTATACTGAGTGCCGATTTGACTATACTGAGTGCCGATTTAACCAGGTGCCGATCACAGGTGCTTGAGGACAGGATCCTGTATGAGCCCCATATAGTCCCTCCCCCCTTTTTTTTTTTTTTTTTTTTAATCATAAATCTCAGATTTTTCTATATATATCAATTATTTGTACCATATATATACTAATATACCATATTTATACTCTAAATATGCATGTTTACTATCAACGTGAATCTCGACTATTCCTCTATAGTTGAGATTCACGTTGATAGTAAACATGCATATTTAGAGTATAAATATGGTATATTAGTATATATATGGTACAAATAAGTGATATATATATAGAAAAATCTGAGATTTATGATTAAAAAAAAAAAAAAAAAGGGGGGGGGGAGGGACTATATGGGGCTCATACAGGATCCTGTCCTCAAGCACCTGTGGTGCCGATTTGACTTTTTCCATGGATGCCGATTTGACGGGTACACGACAACTCGTACTTTCGGCAAGTCATACTCAACCAACTCGTACCCTATTTTTACCAACTCGTAACCATGTTTTATTTGATTTTATTTTATCTAGTTTATATGCATATTTATTGTAACTTGCTTTCATATATCATCATATAGCAAAATACAAATAAAAAACCAACTTTCATTGTTAATAAAATGCAATCATAATTGTTTTAAATAAGCTTATAAAATGCTAATCGTTATAATCATTAGTATTCCTTAGAATTGATTGTTTGAAATTGTTTGGACGGCAATTTTTTTGATATGCACATTAAAATAATTATGAGTACACACTATGCTAATCAGTGGTCATTAGTGGATAACATACCTACAAAAATAGAATGGATTTGTTAAAAGTAGTGTAGCAGGAACAATTCTGCCTAAGATTCAGGGATGCGGACCACAGCTAATTCTAGTTTGTAAACTGATGTGTGCAGAAAACGACTGATGCCAAAAGTGATGAGCTGTAATAAATCTAAGTAAATAAAAACCAAAACTGAAAACAATATATAATTTAATCAGCAAAGTACAACTGTTATCATGTAAAGCCAAAACTAAATAGAAATGAAGCATTTAAGAAGACTTCAATTTACCGTACTGAGGAGGCATGTAATATGTAGCAAATGCACTAACCTTTTGGAAACTGGTTGGAAAGCCTGGCTTTATGCGAGAAACTTATGTATTTTATACAACTCGTTTTACATTCTTTTTTTTATCATAATCGTTTTACATTCTTATCTTCAATCCTTTGAGGACTGACATTCAAGATAAGAATCTAAAACAATTTGTATAAAATATATAAGTTTCTCGCAGAAGGTAATCAAAGGTTTTGCGACGGTGCAAATATTAAACTTTACAATATAAATAAATATCTTTAATCAAGGAATTCAAACATCAAATAATCGTACAGTCTTCAACCATGAGCAAAGCCCACCCATACCACTTAGTCAGCTATAAAATGACCATGTAAAACAATTCAAACGAGAAAACGAACTGACTGCCATACTTATTTAAAAAAAAAAAAAAAAACAAAGTGTTAACACATCAACAAACAATATGTTTATCGCAATATTCAGTAAAAAATCTCTTCAAATATTCTAAAGATCGAGCACACTTTGACACTTGAGGATTTTTTTTAGATATAAATCCTATCAGTAGATAAATCAGTAGGTAAATAATAAAATATGAGCCATTATAATGTTAAAAATATTTTCTACTAACACGAAAAAACTAAGACATGTTCAACGCAATGTTCACTAAATAATATCCTGTTCATATTCTATGAATCTACCTCAGGGTGCACTGGGATACTTCAGGGAGTTAAAATATCCATATCTACGGATATAAACGTAGAAAACTTATACTATAATGCTAAAAAAAATATTGGGTACGACTTAGTAGAAGTACGAGTTGCCGAAAGTACGAGTTGGCTGAGTACGAGTTGCCGAAAGTATGAGTTGACATGTATCCCGATTTGACCAGGTGCTGATTTGACTTGCACCCTATAGGACAACGCATATTACACCACAGGAGTTTGAAGTTCTATCAATAAGGGGGTAAAAATATACAATCTTCGAGAGAAGCTCTACTATGATAGTCGACTTTGGTATATTTTTACCCCCTTATTGACAGGATTGTATAACTCATGTGATTACACTGTGGATACACCAGAAATTTAGGCATTTTAATTTTTAGTCCATTACTATACACAAATAATGAAATATATACTTGAATTTTTGTCTTCTATCTAATTCGTCCTCTTCCCCAAAGTTGAGGGCAATATCATCTCCTTTATCCATATTGACTTTGTTCAAAATAATCAGGATTTTTAAGTAATGTGACAATCTCAATCTGCCAACTTGTTCATATTCGTCAACAGGAACCTTTCGGAAAAGAAAATAAACTTCCGAATTGACAGATTCTCTCTTGCCTTTTCATAAAATTAGAGAAAATCGAAAAAACGCGGGAAATGTCTACTTTCATTTTGAGATCTGGTGTTTTGATTTTGTCCTTTGGCATAGCATCAGAAATCTTTTACCAAATTTACAAAAGACTTAACTCAAGAAATAAAGGAAACAGAAGGAAATTTCCAAAGACAGAAGTTTTATTTTTCCCTGATGAAACAGTTGCATGTAAAGCATACTTCACAGATGATTACGGTTGTAGAAATTCGAACTGTCGTTTCTCCCATGAAGATAATTCATTGAGCAAACTTTTTACGTATTTAATGTCTGCTAGAACATCAATTGATGTATGTGTATTTGTGATAACTTGCAATGATCTTGCTGAGTTACTTATCAAGTCACATAAAAAAGGTGTTGTGGTCAGAGTCATTTCTGATAATGAACAAGTAGATGTGTCTGGATCACAGATTTGGAAGTTTAGAAAAGCAGGTAATGCATTACCTATAGCACAATACTTTTATTCGTTAATATTATGCCTCAACTGATTAACTGTAGTCAAGGTCGTTTAACCCCTTTAATCAGTGTAGCTTTCAAATCAAATCAAATTATTTTATTGGTGTAAAATCCAAATATTGGATTGTTACCAAGACAAACATGACAATTATTTATACAAACATATAAATTTAAACAACATTCATATTCTCATAAGACTATATATTTAAATGTTTTAGAGGAGGTGATACCTTTTCAAATTAAAAGTACAAGTACAAACATTCATATTAATGCAATTGTTATAAAATATACCATTACAAATACTATTAGAAAAAATACATCTACTAGTTTTTCTTATCAGCTAGGCTGTTGCTTTCATAGATCAAAGCCTAAGGAGAGCCTTGGTGTATTAGTCTGACATTGGGTTGGACTACAAACACAAACATGACAAAGGTTCCTGGCATTGCCTGGTTTCGATTCACATTCCAGGGAGAAAAAAAAATTATTTTTGGCTCTCCCTTGACATCATTTCATATTTGTTAGTATGGCTGTATGGTTTAATAGGAGAAATGATGGTTTTCCCTTGGAAGGGGACATTAAGTTGCTGACCTGTGTTAACAGAGAGCAATATCTACTTAAAAATACCCTTGTAGATTTTAAATAATAGTAGGCTTTTGCCTGTACAAGACAGCACTCCCTACTGCAAAGTGGAGAGGGATTATATATAATCTGATAATAAAATATAAGTTACAATTGTAAGACATAATAGTGTCCTGTGAAAAAGTGTTCTACACTGTTTGGCTAAGGACTAACTTCTTTAGCTCAGTCATTCAACATGCTACCTTGTATTTCAGAAGTCCCAGGTTCAAATCCTGGTGGAATCAAAGATGATTTTTATGTATAATCATACTCTCTGGTTACAATATACATTATGTGCGGAATCGTAGCTCATAGGTCCTTATATTATTTTTTTGACTATTTGCGGACCATAAAAATTCAAGTAAAATGCAAAAGTTTTGAAATATATAAAATTACTGAAGTTTTGTGTAATGATTCAGTGAAACATAGACTTCTGATATTTTGCAAAGTTCTGTCTACTGCAACAAATCAAGTGTATATTTTTGAACATGTAGTTCTTTAAACAACTTCTCATCAATTACTGCTGTTATCATGGCTACTCAATTTAAACTATACTTATATAATTATAAGGAATGGACATACATTTATAAATCGTCTGCAAGGAGGATTTCTTTTTGTCGAGTATCAAGTATCGAGTTATAAAAAGTGAGTAGCGAGTAACAAAAAGTGAGTAGCGAGTTATAAAAAGTGAGTAGCGATTAACAAAAAGTGAGTAGCGAGTTACAAAAAGTGAGTAGCGAGTTATAAAAAGTGAGTAGCGAGTTTCAAAAAGTGAGTAGCGAGTTATAAAAAGTGAGTAGCGAGTAACAAAAAGTGAGTAGCGAGTTATAAAAAGTGAGTATCGAGTAACAAAAAGCGAGTATCGAGTTATAAAAAGTGAGTAGCGAGTAACAAAAGGTACTTATCTATTTTATATGACTACATCATAATTCATTGCAAAGGATATTCATTTTACCTCATTCCTTTAAATTGATATATTTTGTTTGCCATTTTGAAAGAACTAATGTTAAAGTTATATACTAATATATATATCATTCTTCTAAATGCAGTACGACTGTGCAAGACCCCCATGGGTATTTAAGTTTGCTTACGCCCATCTCGTTGTGTCACAGCCAACTACCTTATCCCTAGTTGATCATGTGTCTATATTAAACTATAAACAGACACATCTTTATTTAAAAAATTGTACGTAAGCTTGAAATTTCCAATTAGTTTAAAAACTCAATGAAAATAATAGTGAAAACCTATCTGAAAAATACACCTTTTCTTTATAATTAAGGATCTGAAAATAGATACAAGGAAAGAATTTTACTTTTCAAATTAAATTTTGAATTTGTAAACTTATGACAAAGATAATAATATGTTATCCTCAATTGGAACTTGAATGTTTAAGGGACAAAGTGGAAAGGGATTAATATAAGTTGCAAAACTTGTTTCCCAATCCACTATAAATAAATATGTTTAAACTAACAGTTTAAGGGACATACATGTAATTAAGTAATTTTTTTACCTATAAAAGTACATGAATTTCACTTGTATAAGTATCCTACAAATTTACTTATATATAAGTATATTTTCTGTTTACTTCTTCAAGTAAATAAAAATTACTTATAGAAGTAGTACCCTGACTGTACGTAGCACTATATAGCTGCTACGATATTGAACGCAACCCTAGTATTCCACACAAGCATCAAATATCAAAAGAATATAAAAAGCTATATTTCGGACACAGAAATGAAAACTAATAGAATCATATTCAAAACAGTGTGGTTGTGGCCATTGATTGACTACCTAAATTATCCCATTGACTAGGACAGATTATGTGAATGTTTGTCTGTAACAACCACTGCTCACTACTTACTTATTATAGAATTTAAACTGTGGGGTCACCAAAGGTTCTTAATGCCTTTAATAATAAAATAATTCGAAAAATTAATCAGGAATAACCTTTATGTTTTGATTTATATTATTGATATAAATCAACATGATCAAAACATCGTATTCTTCCTGATTCGTTTTTCGAATTACTTTATTTAGGTGTTGAAAACCTTTGTTGACCCCACAGTTTCAGTGTCTTTAAAAAGTACATAGTGAGCAGTGATCGGTACAGACAAACATTCACATAATCTGTCCCAGTCAATGTGATAATTTTTGTCGTCAATCAATGGCCACAGCCACACTGTTTTGAATATGATTCTACAGTTTTTTCAAATGTCATTGTTTTGAGAAGTTCATGGTGATAGGCTAAACATAATATGTATACAAAAATTGCATCTTAAAGGACAATGTATGATAAGGAGTTTGACCCCCTTTCCAAATAAGTTTATATAAATATCATTGAAGTGTTAGAAACTTGAAAAAAACAGCGATTTTATTGTGCTACAGTGATAGGAAGGTTGTCTATCAATGATCATCAATGATTTAAATGTGCCCCCACAATCGCAGAGAGCATTTTTAAATGTGTTAACCTTTTCCGTATGTGTGTCCGTCCGTCTGTTTTAACTAGATTTTTGTTTGATTGTTACTGATAAAGTTAAATCTCGAAAAGCGGTTTAGACGAGACTAATATAATATATAACGGGTCATAGTTTTCACACATTCGCAACATAGGTCCGTTCGCACCCTATCTTAATTCAAGTGTCCGATGAATTATTAGATATTTTTAAATATAAAATTGATAATGGAAATGGGAAATGTGTCAAGAATGCATCAACCTGACCAAAGAACAGATAACAGCAGAAGGTCACAAACAGGTCTCCAATGCAGAGAGAAATTCCCACACCCGGAGGCGTCCTTCAGCTGGCCCCTAAACAATTATATATATACTAGTTCAGTGATAATGAACACATGATGATACTTAACTCCAAATTGTACACGAGAAACTAAAATTAAAAATTATACAAATCTAATTAGTATTCTTCTTGACATGCTAGTGTTTTGTATAGGAAAGAACATAACTCTGGTGAGGACTGAGCCTTTAATTTTAATTTGTATATTGGTGTTTAAATGAAAGATTTTTCATAATTACATTTTGTATTTTTATGAATAAATTACAAATTAGCTAATTATGAGAATATTTATCAGAACGTTTAGCAATAATTCAGTAAACACACACTATATCTGTATTAGTTTGGTTAAAAAAAATGCATATTAATATTGGATCTGCAACACTTTCCGGTCATCTTTACTTAGATCATGAATCCTTGAGACAGCTCCGAGATAATTTAGTATTATTCTTATAATTATTATTTTAAATTATTCAATTCAATTTTGTTCAATGTGATAATTATTTGTTAAGTATAAAAATAAGATGTGGTTTGATTGCCAATGAGACATATCTCCATCCATGACAAAATTTCTTTGATGTAAGCAATTTTAGGTCACAGTACAGCCTTCGATATGGAGCATTGGCTTATGCCGCAAAGTTAGCTGTAACCCCCCACCCCCAACTTCACATGTAAAACAATTCAGATGAGAATAAACAACACCCAGATTTAAATACAAAATCATCAATATTAAATCATATATGAATTACAGTAACAAGAGACAACAAAAATCATAGGCTCCTTACTTGGGACAGGTAAGTTGGGTACCCGTATATATATTTAGAGAGGTTAAACGTATGCGCAGGATCCGTCCACTTCCTCTAACATAGGACAGTGGTGTTACAGCAAAACATAAGAACAACCAAGTAAAACTGTGAAGAGAACAGCTTTTAAGTTTAAATCATCGGGTGATACTAAGCAAACTAAACAAATAATCAGGTTAGATGACGGAATAACAACAGTTATCCTGATTTCTAGAGTAATTTATAAATAAAGTAAAACGACTATCCTTTGCAATGAATTCATATAAAATAGCAAGGTTTCATATTGTATTGAAATATTTTAAGAAATTAATTGAAAGCCTTAAGAATTAGTAAGTAATGAAAAGGGAAACAAACCATGAGATGATCATTCGTTTAAATAATAATCTTTACAAACATATAAATGATAGCTTTTGCTACTCGATACTCACTTTTTACAACTCGATACTCGCTTTTTGTTACTCGCTACTCACTTTTTTTAACTCGATACTCGCTTTTTATTACTCGATACTCGCTTTTTACAACTCGATACTCACTTTTTATAACTCGATACTCGCTTTTTGCTACTCGCTACTCACTTTTTATAACTCGATACTCACTTTTGATAACTCGATACTCGCTTTTTGTTACTCGCTACTCACTTTTTATAACTCGCTACTCGCTACTCACTTTTATAACTCGATACTCACTTTTTGTTACTTGCTACTCACTTTTTATAACTCGATACTCGCTTTTTGCAACTTGATACTTGCTACTCGACTAAAAGTAAATCTCGTCTGCAAGGGGGAGGGGGACTAGTCTTTCATGCTTTATCCTGAATCATTTAAATTGAAACACAAATGTATTGTGATCATATTTATGTATGTTCTTTTTCAGGTATTCCTGTCAGGATAGACAACTCCTCCTTCTTTGTGCATCACAAGTTTGCAATAATTGATAAAGAACACCTCATGAATGGATCTTTCAACTGGACACAGAAGGCCATAACAGGGAACCAGGAAAATATACTCATCACTAATAATGAGAATATTGTGTTGCCATTTATATCAGAATTTGAAAAGTTGTGGTTAAAATTTGATCCAAACCAGAATTAATTAATGAGTCAAAAAAAATAATATGTGTTATTTATATCAAACTCAGTCATTTTTATGTGATACATTCATTATATTTGTAAATAATAAAGTGTCATTCATCATTATTTTAAAAACTATATTGTGATTTTCTTTCTAAAAGATGCATGTCCTTTTGTCACATCATGGTGCTTATTTATCTAACAATTATTCTATTGAAATGAATTGAACTGAATTGCACAATTTGCATTAATTTTCATCATGCTCATGCCATTATTTATTCAAGGAATGATTGGATAACTTAAGTTATAACCCTTTGTAACTTTTTTTATCTTTTCTTGTCATTAGTCTGAGTATCACTTCACCTCTATCAAATCTATCTACCCCATTTTCCACCAAAATATCGGACAACCAGTGGCGGATTCAGAGGGGGGCGTAGAGGGCGTACGCCCCCCCTTTTCTCTGATTTTTTTTTTGTTTTTTTGTAAAATTATTTTATCAGACTAGACTTCGTGAACTTTGCCATTTCCCATGTACTCTTTATTTTATTTTTATGTGACAATTCTTTAATTATAAAGATATTTTCGCTGGAATCTATACTGATTACCAAAGTCATGTGTCTGTGATTCGCTATATGGTGGAGTTGCAGTGCATCGAAAAAAACGTCGTTCAGTCAATTTAATATTCAAATTACAGTAACACATTGCTTTTGCTGAGGATGACATTCATGACACCTTCAAAGCAACACTGGATTGAGCAAGAACGTATTGACTTCTATTTTATTATTGCATCAAACAGAAAGTAATACTCTATATATATATAGACTATTACACTCTCATGGCAAAAAAGTTCCGCATCAATATTAAACACCTACGAAAACATGTTTAACCCCAAACGCCCCAGCCTTTTTTTAAATAACATAGCTGAATAATGATCCCCAGTCAGTATAAGCTCTATATACGTTTAAAGTCTAATGTACGAACAATTTGATTTGAGGAGACAGTCTTAGATATTGGAGAGAAAAAAAATTGACTATGATTTTTGCCTTAAACAAAAATTCTGGTCGTATCTGGATTGAAAACAATAATCTTGTCCACATCTTTGCTATTAGAAACGAAAATTTCCAACAGAATTATTAAGCATTCAATGAACATGATAAATAAAAACGGGCATATTTTATTTTGTGGCAGGAGTTTGCATGTCTGGCCAACATATCAGTTTTGCCGAACTGATATATTGAATACTTTTTTCAAGACCAGACTGCAACCTGCCTGCTGGGTGTGGCCTTTATGTCTCAATTTGTCGGCCGTTGATCATAACTTCGTTGTCATTTCAGACTCATTATTAGCCTTTGGTTGATTTGAAAACCCTCACTTCCCTTAATTTTGTTGGGTGAAATATATCAACCAAACATTTGGATAAAAATTGCTTGTTTGTCTTTTTAAACTCGTGACTGTCGTATTTTAAATTTAATCATATAGCCCGGCGAATATCTTGTTTAGAACACGAAATTTGTGAGGTTTTGATAAACTTATTACTAGCAACAAACCAGCGAGAATTTTCCATGACTATTTTTTACTGATAAGTCCCATGCACATCAAATTTATCAGAACATAGCTTTGGATCCATACTACTAGTATCATTTAATGATAGACAATAATAGGGAGAATACAGCATCGAAAATATCCAACCATTTCACTTTACAGCAACATCAAAATATACATGCCCCACGCCAGGAACCGTTTAAAAAGTGCATATTACACTTTATGTTATATGTTTTTAGACCAAAAAATGTCCAACTGGCAGGTGTCACCTGACCTTGACCTCATTTTCATGGTTCAGTGGTTATAGTTAAGTTTTTGTGTTTTGGTCTGTTTCTCTTATACTTTATGCAATAGGTCTACTATATTTGTTGTATGGCATGCTTGTAAGGTGTACATGTCTAGCGGGCAGATGTCATTCGACCTTGACCTCATTTTCATGGTTCAGTGGTTAAAGTTAAGTTTTTGAGTTTTGGTCTGTTTTTATTATACTTTATGCAATAGGTCTACTATATTTGTTGTATGGAATGATTGTAAGGTGTATATGTCTAGCGGGCAGCAGTCATTTGACCGTGACCTTATTTTCATGGTTCAGTGGTTATAGTTAAGTTTTTGAGTTTTGGTCTTTTAATCTAATATCATATGCCGAAGGTCAACTATATTTGGTGTATGGAAATATTTTATGATCTATATGACAGTCCCGCACGTTTTATTTGACCATGACCTTAATTTCACGGTTCATTGCACAGTGTTAAGTTTTTGTGTTTTGGTCTATTTTTATTAAACTATAAGTAATAGGTCAACTATATTTAATGTGTGAAAGCATTGTTAGCTGTGCATGTCTGCCTGGCATGGTTCATCTGACCTTGACCTAATTTTCATGGTTCATTGGTCTTTGTTTAGCTATCTTGGTTAATTTTAAGTTTATGTGACAGTTGTAATAAAGCTTTATACTTACGACTATCAACATAATACCAATGACCAGTAAAGAAGGCGAAACATAGGAACTCTTGTCATAGATTTTACAGTAATTGAATTACGTTTCCACAGTTTAACATATTTGTCCTTTAAGGTTTGAAATCTTTTAATTTTTTGAATACTCTTTTTTTTTAATTGGACAACAAAGTGTATCATAAAAAAAGAAATGTGATATGAATGCAATTCGGAAATGAAATTATTTCAAGAAAGTTTGCAAGTATATTAAAACGGTTATAATCTAATTAATTGTGACCTCTTTTTGTCTTATCAATTTTGTGATATTCATATAAATTCGCAGTCATGGGGACGGTCTTAACGTTGTCCTTGTATACACAGGGAAAGTGTTAAGTCCGCTTTCTGCAAGTCAGTAAACTACAATAAACCTTAGATGGTTAGTGGGTGTCGGATTGTAATGTTAAATAGTGCTATCTCTATCCAGTGACAGACGAGTACTTATTATCCCACATTTATCTCTGTAGATCCATATGACTGACAAATTGAACTTGTCTTACTCATGATAGTCTGAATACTCGAAATACTTGCCACTGGACGTTAGGCCAACAGCATTACATGCACATATGTATTGAAATATGTAATAAATCAATTTACATATTTTTAAATCTGAAATCGCTGGAGGATTTCCCTGGCTAATTAGGACACTATTTCCGTAGTGTTCATGGTTTGTATCTGGTTGATTGGTTGCTTTTTGACTGTTAACACGTTAGATTGACTTGAAACCGGTGTATGTAGATATGAGAAGATGTGATATGAGTATCAATAAGACAACTCTCAATCCAAGTCACTATTTTAAAGAGGAAACCAGGATAGGTCAAAGAACGGTCTTTACACAGAGCCCAATCTAATTGAAATGTTGATCTCTGATTACGTTATTAGATTGCACAGAGCCTACAGGCTCACACAGAACAAGATATAAAGCTAGGGTGCAAAAAATGACTATAGTGTAATTTCTGCTAAAAGTTTTTAAAAACCATTCAAACAGGGGAAACAACGGTCTTACCTAGATAAAATAAAACGAAAAACGAGAAACACTTATGAACCACATCAAAAAACGACAACCACTGAATACAGATTCCTGATTTAAGACAAATGCAAACAATGACCCTCAATGATGTAGCGGGTTGACTTGTGTACATTCAGTTTCAATTTGAGTCCCGATGAGAACTTTGGGTGTGCACGGCTTGTCATCACATTTTAATGTGTTTTTTCTCACCTTGCACGAAGGGCAAGTGTGACCGTTTGCTATCACTTGGCGTCCGTCGTCTTTTAACTTTTACGAAGATCATCTAATATGAAACTACAGACCCAAATTTAACACAAATTTGTCACAAACACCATTCACATTGGGATATCTTTTTTAAAATGTGTCCTATTACCTCACCTGCCGACAAATATGGCTGAAATAGAACATGCAATTTTCTTCTAGATAGAGAAAAGCTGACGGGGTTAAAAATGTTCAGACTGATGAGGTCTACTTTTAAAATATCTGTTGACAAAAAAACTGTTGGACTAAAACTGATAGGAGTTATTGCTTTATGTTTAATGGTAGTGTTTGTCAACTTTTCGCCTATTGAATCGAATAATAATAACTGATAGACAGAATAGTTATAGCTTTTTTAATGACGGTTTTTCTAATTTTTGCCTATTATCCAGTTAACTATAATATAAATAGAAACTTCAAAAAGTAAAACTGATTAACAGGATAAGATCCAGAGTTATTTCCTTTTTCCGCTAATTGTTTTTACTGAAGACAGGAATTTTATGTGGGAAGGCTCGGAGGAGTCGAAACGAGACGAACATTTTGAAATATTCTTTGAGCTGAGGACAACCCATGGAAGATGCAGATGAGTGACACAGGCTGTATATAGCCTTTAGTTTTTGCATAGATAGGTATTACATCTATGGGTTCTGTAATGTGTTAAGTCCATTAATTTGATAGTGTACAATAAATTTTGTCGAAGAAGTCCCCCATATGGGCTCACATCATGACCAAAATGAGCAGTTTGAGGTCCGTCGTTCTAATGACTTAAACCTTTTTCTTAAATCATTGGGGTAATTGGAAAGAAAACTTAGACTTCGGCACCTTTGTGGCCGAATTTATTCGAAATAGTAATACTAGATTGATCAATACACGAATCCGTCAATTTCGCCGCTAAAGCTAAATATGGCTCATAAACGTTAAAGTTGAATTAACTTTCTATTATCTTGAAAACGATCATAGATAAATATTTACAGAGATAAAAAAAAAGCTTAGAATGTCTAAAACTCATCTTCTACCTGTTCTTCCCATTCTCTTTAAAAAAAAACTCTTAAAGTTACGTACTAACTAGCTGCTTGAAGCAAATAGCTAAATATGATCAACATTATTAAAGACCATTAATTTTCTGTCCTGAATTGACGATTTTGGCGAGGATTTTGGACATTTCTTGTTTGTATTTTTGCTTGAACATCTCCCTCAGTCAGTCAGTGTGTGTGAGTTTTTCTCTCTCTCTTATATAGACTTAAACGTGCTTTTCAACTAGATGGGACCAATCTAAAAATGTAATTGTCTCAGTTTTCATGTACTAATTTTTATTATACCATTTTTACGTACCTTTTATTGATCACATTATCAGATTAGATATATATTCTTTAATCTGAGACGAAATGGCAAGAAGCTGCGAAGGCTCTAAGCTATTTATTATATTATGAGACATCACACACATTTATGAATTAGTTGAACGAGAGGGGTGCCTCGTTTGATTCATTGCAATACTGAGTTATTTATGCATTGCAGAAACAAATTAAATAGTATTATACGATTGTTCAAACCACCCAAGTTGAATGGATAAAGATTTGCATATGGCTTTAAATAGTTAAAGACCGACCGTATATTGACCTGTCGTTGGACACTTTTTGTAATATTCTTTAATGGATTCTTTGATGATTGATACAAAATATCGTTGTTTTGCACTTAACATGCATGAAATATTTGCTGCTGGACGTTACGCAACCAACAATCAATGTTTTGCATTAAATTGTTTATTACACAAAAGTTAAACAAAAATACTGAATTTTCAGTCAAAATCAATTTACCATTCAAGGGAACAACTGAAAACCCAGTCATATAGACTTAACTTGGGTACAGAGATTTAAAAGAGGGGGGGGGGGGTACATGTTTTAGAAATATCTTTGTTCTCTTTTTATTCAAAATAGCATGTAACAAGGGTATTGATGGGGGTTTATAGAAAAGAAAATAATGGGCAAAAATATTTATAAAGAATAGAGAGAAAAGTGGACTCAAAGAAATAAAGAATAGAGAATTAAAAATAAGGAATAAAGGGAAAGCATAAAGAATAAAGAAAATAGCCTAAAAATAAAAGAATACAGACCCCATCCAGACCCTCTTTAATGGAAGCATTAAAAATACAACGGTCGTGTTTCAACAGCTTCCAGTAGTCTACTTTCCAATTAAGTAGACTACTGGAAGCTGTTGAAACACGACCGTTGTATTTTTTAATTAGTTTCTGTAATATGAGGACATAAATATGCATATATAGACTATATAATTAAAAAACGATGGAAACAGCCTGAGGGTAAAGGTTATAAATATATATAAATAAAAAAATTATATATATATAAAAGACTGTCACTGTATGTGGTTTTATGTTTGATCACGGACAATTAAACACCAACATAAAAACATTAAGCTATTTCAACACACATCTTTAAAATAAAGATCTTGACCTTGTCCTTGATTTATCCACCGTCTTCAGATTTATACCCGTTAAACACATACGCATCTGTGCAAGGTGACACATGATAAAGTTAAAGTGTTACACAGAGTTCAAGGATTTCTTAGCATATCGATTTCACCTTAAACCAGTGATCGTTCGCTGGATCAAACAAAGAGCTGAAGAAATATTTACACGCTAAAGGAATTAATTATTCTTTGTGTTTATTTGCCGATCGTTTAGTTAACTTTCAAATATAATAAACAGGATTTATACGCATTTAATGACAATTTCCATGTGTACTATGAAGTGCTTGTAATAACTGAGAATTCCGACCTTGAGGTTACTGGTTCAGTGAACCTAAAGTACAAACTGATATACACGTATAAATTGGCCAGACCGGTATCGACACAGTAGTCGGGAAAACTCTGAAAATGATATCCACAAACTATTCAGAAGAAATTGTCTATTTGTCATTGCAAGACTTAAATGATGCCGAGGCGAAGCAGAGACTTCCGACTATTATTTACCTATCTATCCTTGTTACATTTGGAGGTATCGGCAACAGCTTGGTTCTTTTTATTTATGGATCTAAGTATAATCCTTCTAACTTGAGATGTTATGTTTTATGTTTAGCAGTTTTAGATCTAACTGCTTGCTTTATTTCTATGCCGTCCGAGATCGTGGATAACGTCTACCCTCACATGTTCTATAGTGAAGGATTTTGCAAGTTTTCAAGGTTTATAGGAGACGTCTCTAAGCTAGGATCAGCTTTTGTGTTGACTGTAATGGCGATTGGGAGATATAGGAAAATCTGTTTTCCTTTCAGTGAAGACATGTCTCTTAAGACAGCAAAGATAATGTGTGTTATGGCAATATCACTATCTGTTATTCTTTCATGGCCTACAGCTTTTATCCAGGGACAATCGATCGAACACTTTCCCGGAAATATAACAGGATATGGATGTACAACTGATGATGATTACAGACCGACAAAGTATCCATTTGTCCAAGCTACTGTCTTACTTATCACTTTTGCGATAGTTTTCTGTGTTTTGATTTTCTTGTATGGAAGAATCATATGGGAGTTGCGTGATCATTTCAGGATGAATCGTCTGATGAAGTTAGAGAATGGATTGAAACGAAGAAAACATACCGTAACAAAAATATTCTTGTGTTTAACTATTGCATATATTGTGAGTTACATACCGCACTTGTCTCTGAATGCTGTTAGGACCATAAAACGAGGGAAAATACTGCCACCTAGTCCTATAGTTCTTGGTTTATTGCCACTTTTATTTAGATCGTACTTTATAAATAATGTTGTGAACGTTATTGTGTATTACGTTGGAGATTCTAGGTTTAGGAAAGAATGTCATAGGCTAAAACATCTCGCTGCCGCTATGTTTTGTAGCCGGAAGAACATTGACATGGAACACCACATTGACCGGTCAACAAAAGCCGTTTTATTGGGATGATTTGATATGTACATGTAGTATTGTAATTCCAGTGTCGTGTTGACAATCAAGTCAGTAGAGGATCCACGTTGGGTTATAACCCCTCTCCCCCTTTGACGATCAGTGCTCTGAAATAGAGACATATGGTTGGCTAACTCCTTAATCTTGAGTTGGAAACCCCGTGTAAAATGACTGGACCCGTCTCTGCAACTATACTATGAAGTATTATAATTTGATATTGTACTTCCAGTGTCATGTTGACAATCAAGTAAACATTGCCGTATTGTAATTTGATTTTGTAATTCCAGTGTAATGTTGACAAAGTAGTCATGATGGTATTCCATGCCGTATTGTAATCATTGATTTTGTAATTCCAGTGGAATGTTAACATTGTATTCATGATGGTATACCATGCCGTATTGTAATCATTGATTTTGTAATTCCAGTGTAATGTTGACAAAGTAGTCATGGTGGTATACCATGCCGTATTGTAATTTGATTTTGTAATTCCAGTGTAATGTTAACAATTGCATTCATGGTGGTATACCATGCCGTATTGTAATTGGATTTTGTAATTCCAGTGTAATGTTTACAATCAAGTATACTTAACATTCTCAATCGGGTAATATATATATTCTGTATACTCTCCATTCTTATATTTGGAAGATTTTATGTAAATCCGTTTTAAAATGTCAGTTAGTATTGTTGTGAAATATAAAAAACTTGAAAATGTGGTATGATTGCAAATGAGACAACTCTCCACAAGAGACCAAAATGACACAGAAATTAACAACTATACGTCATCATACGGCCTTCAACAATGAACAAAACGCATACCGCACAGTCAAAATGTTGGTTTTTTTTTTCAATTAATATATCAGCTATTCGAGGTAGAGGCCTTCATCTATCCACCAACTATAATCACAGGCGCATTGGGAATGGACCCCCTTTTCTGATTTTGCTTGTGTAATGTTGACAAGCAAATGCCATTAATATTGTATATTCTGTATACTCTTTATTCTTATTTGGAATATTTTATTTAAATATTTCTTTTCGAAATGTAAGTTAATAATTTGTTGTGAAATATTTTTATATTTGTAAAATAGATCTGCGACGAAGAGGCCTTCATCTATCCAATTGCTTTAATCATATAATCACAGGCTCCTTGACCCCTGAATTTGCTAGATCGATTGTTGATAATTTGAATATCATATATTCTATATACTCTTTATTCTTTTTTGGAAGATTTTATTTAAATGTTTCTCTTGGAAATGTAAGTGAATGATATGATGTGAAATATTTGTATTCTGCGATCGTTACATCAGCTTTAATGTCAGGCGCTTGTTGAATGCGGACCCTCTTTTTTAAATTAATTTGCTAGTGTGATATGTTGACACTAGTTTACCAATAATATGAATATATATATTCTATATACTCTTTATTCTTATAAGAAAGATTTTGTGTAAATGCTTTTTTTTTAAATGTTAGTAAGTACGATGTTGTGAAATATTTGTATTTTTTATTAATAGATCTATGAGTTGTCATAGTTGTAGGCTAACAAGTAACAATCAGCTATATAAACATTTTATTATTTATAATAAAATCCAGGAAATAAGCTCTTTTTTTACTCTATTAAAGGTTGTCATGGTAATTGTGATATTGGTAAAAAATATAATTACTATTAATAATACATTCCCCATTTCCTTTCAAAATTTTATTTCTATTAGAAGACAAGTAAGTAGATATAATCATGATAATAGAATGCATTTAGAACATGGAATTTTTCCACTTTGCAAGGATGAAATTGAACAAAATTTTTAAAAAGGAATACATGTATACTCTTTTGTAATTGAATGTGTATTGTATGTGTAGCTGGAATAAGCGAAGCGATATGTATATGATACGAATATTCGTTTAAAGCGAACATAATGTTATCAAAACTGTTGTAGTACATGTAGTATTGAAGCTTATTCAAATAACTTGATAACATATATTAAGCATGGATAATACCTCTACGCAATGTAGATATGGAATATGTGTCTCATATCATTCAGAAAATATGTCTCTGTATATTTGTCTGTGTTTATTTTGTGTATTTGTATTTTGTAAATGTAAGCTGGTATCAAACAATCCTGTATTGGAATTTACACCAATAAAATTACTTGAATTGATTTGATTTGTATTTAATTTCAGTGTATTCCGAACCTTTAAAATATTTTTAAGTAATGGTTAGTAAGTTGAAAGGCATAATATTTGCACGAGGGGAAAAGCAATATTATAGCACTCGGAGATGTAAATATGAGCTAGTGTTCTTTGTAACCCTAGTGTGAGGGTGACGCTACATCATAACTTCCATCAAACTAAGGGACTTATCATTTTTTATCTGGGAGGGTGGGCTGGTCAAAACGTAGTGGGGGTCATTTTTTTTCTGTGCGTGGAAAAGGGGGGTTCACATTTTTTTATAAATTCAAAGAGGGAGGATCAATATTTTTTTGCACATGGAAAAAAATAAGTATATGTAAGATACATCATAAGACAAAATGTCAAGAAGAACATAACAAAAGTCAAATAGAAATATATGGTTAACACCATTCATATAAAATTAAGTTAGACTACACGAGAGTTTGGTGATAAAGGAAGCTACCTTTTTGTGTCATATAAAATGCCTAGGTGCCTCATAAGGGTGGATTTTTGTTCCCGAATACTTCAATTTAAATGATAAACCAATCTTTCGCAAAGACCACTAGATTCGAAAATCATCACACAAAACGCAGATAAACTGCTTACATTGGGTACATATAGAAAAGTACAACAGATTGGCACAAACTGCGAACAGACAAAATGATCACGTGTACACGATCTACAAAATGATAAATATATATGACCCCAACCCGGTTATTACCCTATAGTGACGAATATCCGCATGGGTATTCAAGGTCGTTAAATACAGTCACCCGTAGTAGTAAACAAGAAAATGTTCCGCAATACAAGATCTACAATAATGCTAATACAACATTTGACCAGAAAAAAGTTTACTTCTGCGCTTGTTTTTGGTTTATTATCTTGAAAACTGTAATGGGTAGAATAAAATTGATAAACAACACATTATTTCCATTATTTCATTGGTTTTGATGTTATGCTGACCTGTTAGTGGATAATCATTTGAATTACGAGAAGCTTTGGTTAAGTGCTTTGACGATATTGTCAAAAGAGTAAATCTGATTTTATTCGTCAATTGCTTAAATATGTGATCCCATTACTGAAGAAAAAGTAATTTACCCTCCCTCATTTTTGAGGATTTACATGCTCTCAAAAAGCTGCTGAATTTCGAATATTGTAAAAAGTAATAAAAAATTTAAAAATATACAGTCAAGTCCGTTTAGATATTTGGGATATACATATAAATAACCATCCTGATTTTATTTATTTTTGTTTGACATATTTCATTTATAAAACTGAATCATGAACATCAGTTGTACTTTCGACATTTTCAAATGATTGACTAAATGCTTTCCATGTTTCAATTGAGTAATCATATCAAATCGAATTATCTTTTGGTTTATATTCCAAATACAGGATCGTCAGCAAGACGTACATTTATAGTATTACGTAACAATATGCTCACAAAACTGAATACAAAATTCAATACAAAGAAACCCTCAAGGAAGACATCACAACAATTCTGAAAAGAGAACAAATGTAATATTTGTTGAGTATATATACCTTTATAGATAATATACAACATCTATGTGACCATCATTTTTTATTAAGATACTTTGAAAAACATTTCATCTATGTGTCATACTTTCTGTGAACAAAACATGTTTACATCAAGAGAAGTGATACATGAAGTATATATACAACTTAATACAAGTAGTGAGTGCATTGGCCTTGTCCTTGAACAATGGGAAGGTGCACTGCTGACCGTCTGACTTGTATCAAATGACCCTATCAATAAACTTCCCTGCTACGATGAGTGATCACACCTGTCCCTATAATGTATATTTATGCTTTTATTTGTACTTCCGTCGGACAGGTACTAGATTGCACATTGTATACATCCGTCAGTCAGGAAATTTATGACTATATGCTTCATTGTTTCAATCTAACAAGAAACAATTTAATGATCTTCTCTGTAAGTTTTTTTTTTGGCATCCGTCTTACAAGTATCAAATGACTATTTGTGCTTGCACTTTTCGTCAAATTCGTCTGTCAGGTATGAGATGACCTATGAGTTTCTGTGTGCTTTTTGCATTCTTTATTGTTCACATCCATCAGTGTGGTATCTGATGACCCAATTTGTATGCTTCATAAGCATTGCTTGCATTCATCTGCAATGTATCAGTTGACACTAGAATGAAATTCAAAACAGTGTGGCTGTGGCCATTGATTGACACATTAAATTCATTCATTGACTGGGACAATTTACGTGAACGTTTGTATGTAACGACCACTGCTCACTATGCACTTTTAAAAGACACTTACACCATGGGGACACCAAAGGTTCTCAACACCTAAATAAAGTAATTCGAAAAATTAATCAGAAATATCACGATGTTTTGATTCATATCAATATATAAATCAAAACATAAAGATTATTCCTGATTAATTTTTCGAATTATTTTATAATTAAAGGTGTTTAGAAACCTTTGGTGACCCCACAGTTTAAATGTCTATCGTAGGTACGTCGTGAACAGTGATCGTTACAGACAAACGTTCACGTAAATTGTCCCAGTCAATGAAGGAATTTAATCTGTCAATCAATAGCCACAGCCACACTGTTTTGAATTTCATTCGATCTGTACGCTTCATAGTTCAAACCCATTTGACAGGCATACTATGAAATTATACATATACCTTTTGTCATTACTAAATAAGAATGGAACTTACATGTTTGCCCGTCTTGTTTTAAAGATTATGTTTGTCTAATAAGTGCGCATTACTTTGATATCTATTTATTCCTTCTAAAACCAAACACTATCAATCAACCGAACAAGTTAAAAGCAACTGCCATATCCTTACTTACAACAGAGATTTTCCGAAGTTAACGGTGAGTTATAACCGGATTATAGATCCCTGAATCTCTAAAGTTAACCGAATTTTGCTAAAAGGAGCTTTCAAATTGAATATTGTTGAGGTCATAGCTTACAATAATATGACGCATCAACAGTTTCCCAATTTACAAATCTCTTAAGACCATTTTGAATACGCTAAGTAAACATGGTAAAGAAGATTTAAAAAAAAGACTGAGGGAGTCACATGAAAACGAGACTATGTGCGTCTAAGGCTATCAGGAAACATCCGCCAAACGAATCTAGACTCAATCAAATTAAATTGTACGATATGGAATAGGACACGATCGGTTAATTTACAAATATTGCGCCCTTTTTTGCATCTAAAGGTCTACGGTCACGATAATATGTCTCTACTGAGCTGAGACATAGACAATTTGCATCGTTCAATCAATTCGCGATGATAACTGTAAAAATTGTACTTTATCTTTTACAATTGTTTCTCATGATAAGCCTACTAGTTTTGAGTCTATAAAGTCTATAAGTTCAAATCTCATAAAGGTAAACAGTATCTGGGGGAATGTTTTTTTGTACTTCTTTGTTACCGTGATTTTTGGTGGTTTTTTTTTTTACAGTGATTGAGATTATAAATAAAGGCAACAGTAGTATACCGCTGTTCAAAACTCATAAATCCATGGACAAAAAACAAAATCGGGGCAACAAACCAAAACTGAGGGAAACGCATTAAATATAAGAGGAGAACAACGACACAACACCGAAACGCAACAGCACACAGAAACGGACCAAGCAACAGACAATACACTACGAGAATAACAAATATAACATCAAAACCAAATACATGAATATGGGATAGACAAGTACCGTGCCACGTCTTATCTCAAAAATAAGAGAAAACAGAAACGAACAATATTATAACAATGGCCATCTTCCTGACTTGGTACAGGACACTTTTAAAGGGGAATAAAAGTGGTGGGTTGAACCTGGTTTTAAGGCATGCCAAACCTCGCACTTTAATGGCACAGTTAAATATAACATTGAAACGAAAACAAAAAATTACAGGACTACAATACAAATAAAAAGCAAAACATATTAGACAAAAAAAAGCATGATTAATAGATAACAAAAAGCATCAGGTTTAAAATTCAATACGCCAAAAACGCGTCTAGTCCACACGAGACTCACCAGTGACGAAAAAAATACAAAATTGTACAGCACTGAAGATCAAAAGTTGAAAAGGTTTTGCCAAATACGGCATTGTTTGTATGCCCAGGATAAGAACATTCATATTATATAAAAAATATACAATGTGTACTGCTGTACCCTATTTTTGACAGTTTTCCCTTTTATGTCTGTTTGTTTAGTTCATGCATCGTTGTCAATATAATGGAATTTTATACGAGTAACGACTGTCATACAAGTGAGAAGTTAAGCTAACTGTAAAACTATGTTTAATATACCATTTTCTACATACGAAAATTCCTGTACAAATTTAGCAATATGACAGTTTTTATCCATTCGTTTGTCATCGTTTGATGTGTTTGAGTTTTTGATTTTGCCATTTGAAAAGGGACTTTCGTTTTGAAATTTCTTTGGAGTTCGGTAATTTTTATGATTTTGTTTTTGAACTCGACATTGGTTAGTGTTTCGTGATATATATGCATTCTAGGTCCACCGTGGGTATCTATATACAATTACTACACAATAGTTGTATTGAACACGCAGCCGCTCGCTTAATTAATGTTCAGATCATGCAACTATTCTGGTATTTTAAGTTCTAAGACCGCGAAAGCATGTCAGTAAGTTTTGACATCGATCGACACAAGAGTGAGCATTGAACGCATAGAGGCTTGTGAAGAATGAGTCATGCTCTCTACTAATAAAACACTATACGATTTCACGATGAATACGTAATTACTGAGAAAAGGGAAGTTTACAGTGGGAAGTCAGAAAATGTCATAATTTTCAAAGAATCAATTTGAAGGCGTTCAATGTCTTCATATCAGAAAAATAATTCAAATATTTATCAAAAGTACCAGGCTCATCAGTGACGATCAAATAGCTAGAAAGCCAAACAAGTTTAAAGTTGAAGATCATTGAGGGCCTAAAATTCTAAAAAAAAAAAGTTGTGCCAACTTCGGCAAAGGTTATCTATGCATGGGATAAAAAAAAAACATTCTTAGTATTTCGAATGATTCATACTTTTGCAAACAGTTTATTTATAAAAAATGACCATATAATGTGTACTGATGTCAACCCCACAATGCTGACAACTGGACTGGAGATACCATCGGGGACGAAACGTCGACCAGTAGTATCATCGACCCGATGGTGTAAATATTTATCAAAGGTACCAGGCTTATAATTTGATACGCCAGACGCGCAGTTGTCTATACAATACTCACTATGCAGCGACGCTCAGATGAAAATAGTTGAAAACCAAACAAGTGTTATTTTGAAGAGTATTGAGGGCCAAATATTCCAAAAAGTTGTGCCTGATACAGCCAAGGTAATCATTGCCTTGGATAAGAAATGAGATGATATTGTAAATAAATTAAGAGTATATCTATATAGCCTGATCATATAAAATGGAATATATAGTAACCTTGAAATTGATTTATGGCAGTGTTATTTGCGTAAAAACGTGAACTCTTTTGAAAAGATTTTTTGTTTACTTTGATTCTCGATTTAAAACCATATTTGATTAAATAATCATATACCATAATGATTTTATCAAACTCTCTGATAAAAGTGAAAATAATTCGCATTTAAAGTTATGTAAACACGGTTATCATATATATTAAACTGTTGAACCTACTGTTCAACAAAAGAACTTCACGAATTAATAATTGAAGGGCATGTTATAGAGCTTTGTCCTTTTTCTTACCTTTTAACAGTATACATTTTAAGGGAACGTCCGCGATTTTTTACTTATCATCTAAATATGTTCATTTTAACATTAAAAAACTACTTTCACAAAGTTTTAAATTTGCATTCCTTCTAATATAGGAGAAAATCCAGTAGTACAAGTTTTATGTTATACCAGTATTAAAAAAAAATATCATTCGAATGTGTATGTTCTAACATTTAGCGATAACTGTATGGTAAATTAAACGATACACTAGATACTAGTCTAGTAAGGAATAACCAAAACATTAATAGATATAGTCTGCTCAACTTTGAGCATTATAAGTTTATGAAGTCACTAGCATTAAGCTGATTTTGACTTTGTCTCTGGAATGAGAATTGCATATATACATCAACCATTTAAGTTATTCAATTCATATAGACCACCTTAAGCAATATGTATTGAGATAAAAACACAATATCTATGACTGTACGAATGCCCTTTAATCATGATACTTGGTTTTGCGCCATCTAGGCTACGCAGTTTAGATATTCTCTGATACAAGCATACATTACTACTTCTATTTGTTGACATACAGTTGCTTAATTGGGGGTGTCGTCTTTTTTAGTAAAACCTCAACTTCCACACTACAAACCATTGGTTCAAAATCAAGTCTTTCATTGGCCAAACATGAACACAAAATCCCGTACGTCTTTCGTTAGCTATCTAAACATATTGTGGTGGTTCTCTGTTTTCATACTGTATAAGCGTAGGATTCGAACCTGTCCCAACTAGCTTTTACCTGGACGTTTGAGTCGTCCTAGTTTCCAGTAAGCTTTTTATCAAGAAAGGTTTTACATCACTACACAACCTAGGTCGATATATAGGATTATTTATCTTTACTGGGTTCAACAAAGGACAAGTGTGGACACATATCAATTTGGGCTAATGTTAGTATACGTACGTCTTTGGAGGTATCATTTTTCAATATATAATCGTTTTAAAAAAAAATCCCCAAAAATCTATGTATGCAAGTGACCCCTACCAGTAAAAGCAACACTTTTTGAGTATATCTTATCTGGTTTTATGTTGATCTGTTTCCAAACGCTTAATGAGAGCAAACGTTGATGGATTTGTAGCAAAATCTCAAAATTAACATCATTTCATTCATTCAATATTTGGTAATAATGGTCCGGCCTGATTCTTTGACAGAAGATATTTGTATCAATTTCATACATGATTGTATTGTTAACTTTGTGATGTCCTTAATGGTTTTAGGAAGAAAAAGAAGAAACACTTTGTAATGAGAGGAGCTTTTTAATTAACTCTTTTATTTCGAGCGTCACTGATAAGTCTTGTGTAGACAAAACGCGGGTCTGGCGTGCGGAATTTTTGTCCTAGTATCTATCTATGATGAGTTTATATACTGCACACCCAAATGGATAGCCCTATATACTCGACCCGAAAGACATCAATACCTGATTGTACAATAACTGTTACATAATTTATCTTCATTATGATAAATATAGATATTTTAATAACTATGTTTATCATTGTGTTAAACTTTATGTGACCCACAAAACATGTATGCAGCAAGAGGAGAGGGGTTAGTACTGATTGTATTGTTAACAAGGCTATGTGCATCGACATCGACTCCTGTATGTTGTGCTCCAAACCAATGGGAAGGACGCCTGTATGTAGACTTTTTTGTTTTTCCATATGCCATTCACACCTACGGTACGGCTGATGTTGCGTACGATTTTATAAATTCTAGAACTGTTATAAATGCAACACTAGTCGAAGAGAGTCCTTTTGCGGATCCAAAAAAGAAGCAATATTCAACACTATATCTCGAAGACTATACGAATGTAAGTACCATGTATGATTTTCTGTGCCGACATGAATTATCATTGATATGGGGATATTTAACGTTTATTTTTTTTGAAATACAATGTACTAAGGCTTTTCTACATCAAGAATATATTACCTAAGCTGGTCCTCAATGCTCTTCATCTTCGTACCTTATTTTGCCTTTTTAACATTTTTTGAATCGACATCACTTTGATCAGTCTTTTTGTAGAGGAAAAGCGCGTGTGGTGTGAATACAAGATTCAATCCTGGTAGCTATGATAAGTTTATTTGTACATCTGTCGCTTTGAATCATAATCTAATTGGGCTGGGCCGATCTTTGGTACTCAAAGGAAGATCAACCAAATCGGCCCTATGGCACATAGGAGGTAAACCCCTAAAAGATCAAAACTAAGAAGATTGTTTTGCTTTAGTAGTAAGATTAGATTGTTATTAGAGTTCTGTGAATTTACTGTTTATAAAATGCTGAATAATTCAAATAAAGGTAACAGTAGTATACCGCGATTCAAAATTCATAAATCGATAGAGGAAGAAAAAAAAAATCCGGGTTACAAACTAAAACTGAGGAAAACGTATCAAATATAAGAGAACTAGGACACAACAGAGACACAACACACAACACCGAAACGTAACACACAGAGAAACAAGCTATAATGAGACACTGTCCATTTTCCTGACTTTGTACAAGGCATTTTATGAAAAAAAAATGGTGGGTTGAACCTGGTTTTGTGGCATGCCAAACTCCCGCTTTAATGGCAGTGTTAATTATAACATTAAAATTACAACATTACACGACAGGGTTACAATAAATAAACAGATAAATGGGAGAAATATAGGACAAGGAAACAAACGAATAATAGCCATCCAAAGGTAACAGGTTAAAAAATATTTTTATACACCAGACGCGCGCTACGTCCATCAGCACTTTGGTTTGTCTACTCTTATGCATAGGTTACCTAAGCAGTATTGGCACACCATTTCGGATCGAATCATCGGTTTTAATATTGTTCAAGAGCGTATTATACTAATACTAACTATACTGATACATTCTAAATATTTCAACCCGAGCCCAACTGACGCATCGTGCGTAGACGAACCGCGCGATTCTCATAACAAGTTTTAATCCTGATATCTTTAAGGAGTTATCACTTAAAAGAGAGACGAAAGATACCAGAGGAACAGTCAAACTCACGAATCGAAAATAAACTGACAACGCCATAGCTAAAAATGAAAAGGACAAACAGACAAACAATAGTACACACGAAACAACGTAGAAAACTAAAGAATAAACACCAAAAACTAGGGGTGATCTCAGGTGTTCCGGAAGGGTAAGCAGATCCTGCTTAACCTTGACTATGCCCCAGTGATGAGGATTTTTACATGTCTAACTCTGAATATCAAACAATGCGTATCAGATATTAAAATACATAAAACTTTAAATTGTGTCTAACTCTGAATAAATATGAGTATCAGATACTTATACATAATACTTAAAAACGTGTCTAACTCGGAATAACTATGAGTATCAGATACTAATACAACATACTTTGTAAGTAAGTCTGATTATCGGGATTATTACCTGGCTGAGCAGAGTATCATCCTTTAATTAAAAATGTTCTGGTTACATTTTTGTCTAAGAATATAATGAGAGAAAAATATCTACTAATGTCGTATAATATTAACATTAATTTTAAATTTTTACATATTTATTTTGTAAAAATTATTTTGTATATATTTATTGCAAAGTAGTGGAATATGTTAAGATTTATGAAATAATTTTAAAAAACCCTTTATCAACACAATTGTACAGAGGTTTGAAATCTTTAAAATGTAGTTTCATAAAGTTTGATAACTATTGAATCTACACAACAATAATGCAAATTTGCATTTATTACAATTGTAACTGGTTGCCCGGAAACACAGCTTAAATTAGACAAAATACAGAACTTCAAGGAAAAGTTATTTCAAAATCATACAGTAGAAAACAAAAAAAATAACACACAATATGCTCAGGGTTTTTTAATGTGTATATTTTGTTTACATTGGAGAAGTTGAGAGTTGTCTCATTGACAAAGTTTTTAAAACGCATCGATCCAATTGAAACTGAAATAAAGAATACAACTGATACAATTAAGCCTGCCTCATATATTGACTTACATTTAGATATCAACAATGCAAAATTGTTGAAAAAAAACTTTACAAATGGTCGTCCCCTTAGACAAATGTCATTATCAAAATAAATTTCATCTAGGCTATATGTTATTAAATTTTAATAATGTATCACTAATCATAGATGTGGGTGATTGGTTTTTATCTTTTTGAAGATTTGAATTAGTTGTGATAACAATGTTAATCAATTGTTTAACAAAAATGAACGTCATACTTATTTCCAAATTGTACACAAGAAACTAAAATAAAAATAATACAAGACTAACAAAGACCAGAGGCTCCTGACTTGGGACAGGCGCAACAATGCGGCGGGGTTTAACATGTTTGTGAGATCTCAACCCTCCCCCTATACCTTATCATTAATATCATTCAAATTCTGCGATTTGATCAAAGTTTGATGGTAATGCAGAATGGTAAATATCATCATTTAAATTAAACGATGATTGTAATTTCAGTATTATGAATATGAATTAGACAACCGGGGAAACTGCCAGAAAACAAAGTTGGATGTTAATATGACTAAGCAATGTGTTCAAGGTAAGAAATAATTTTCTCGTTTAGTATAAAGCACATGAATCTTTGATTTAAACTACTGTAAAAAAAAAAGTATGGAAAGTAATATTTATGACTACTTGATTAATGAATTAGAATACAAAACCGATTTTTTTTTTCATCTTGATTTTGAAATTTGTTTGTTGGCTTGTTGGCCCGATTTGTTTGTTTGTTAATTTGATGCTTGTTATTTCATGGTTTACGTGCAAAATAAAGGTCAGAATGATTTACCAAACAATATTTTGAGTAGGCATAAAAACTAAATACGTGGGTCTAGTCTAAATAAACCCTTTATGTACAGACTGCAACGACATGTACATCTAAACCTTGTAATACAAACAGCTTTATGGTTAAGACCGACTACATCGAAAACAGAGCGACAAGGTCGACAAAATTGTCTTATTCAGCAGATAATTTTCTACAAAGCATATTAGAATTAAAGATTAAATTTAAATTTGGTTTTAAGTAATGACAAATCGTCGTTTCTGGGAAACCACACAGACTACCACAACAAGTTCTGAAATTTCACGTTCAGATATTTTGCGATTAGATCTTTTATTGGTTGTTATGTTGATTTGTCTCCTCTTGTCGATTCACGAGATTTAGACACCGGTACACTTCTGTCTCATTCATTTCAATTTAGACAAAACAAATTAACTTTAAATACAGAATAACTAATACATTTGAAAACGAATAAATATGGTGTCTAGACAACAACTAAACCAATGAATATGGTGTCTAGATAACAAATAAACCAATACAGGTGTCATTTGTAGAAAACGGATATAAGATAAAATCATGATACTAGGTAGATTCGACAAGTAAATTAAAAGTATCTGAATCTTTCGTTTTTGAAGTAAGAGTCAAAAAGTCGAAAAACAAACATACCGAGAAAATTCAATTATGTCTGTTTAGTTCACGCATCGTTGTAAATATAACGGACTTTGATGAGACTGTCGTACAAAGTGAGAGGTTTAGCGATATATAGCCTGCTTAAATCCGAAATTTTCTACATTTGAAAATGACTGTGCCAAGTCAGGAATTAACAGTTGTTGTCCATTCATTTTTGATGTGTCTTGTCATTTGATTTTGCCATGTGATTAGGGACTTTCCGATTTAATTTTCCACGGAGATCAGTATTTTTGTGATTTTACTTTTTTATTACTTTTTTGTGATTTTTATTTTAATTTTATTCAAAACGTAAAGTCCGTAATCAAATGGCTAAATCAAAAGTTTAAACATATCTAACGAGTGGATAACGACTGTCCTACACCTGACTTGGTACAGGCAAGTTATAGGGGGAAAAAACCCGCTTACGTCATAATATTTATAAAAGGACAAATAAGGGTTTCAGATATCCGGAACCGATATGTGACATATTGTCGATTTCTCTTTTCATTGAATTTTTATATTGAAGGTGACGATAGTTTATTGTATAGTGGTAAAGTCGGAGAACACATTATCACTGACACATACAACATTACCCTCGATAAGAGTAACCCAAACATTAGAGCAACAATAGAAAGAGGTATGTAGTGATTATGGCTTACAACCTAACATGATCAACGAAAACAATCCGTGTACATTCACTCCTAGTTTTTGGTGGGGTTCGTGTTGCTTATTCTTTAGTTTTCTATGTTGTGTCGTTTGTACTATTGTTTGTCTATTTGCCTTTTTTCCATTTTCAGCCGTGGCTTTGTCAGTTTGTTTTCGATTTTTTGAGTTTGATTGTCCCTATGGAATCTTTCGTCCTTATTTTTTAATTAATTTGATAGTGTGTCAGAAATATCTTCATTAGTTATTGTCGATTTCATCAATTCATACTTGGTTATGTGTCGAGTTGCTCTTTTATGTTATCTGAATATAAATTGTACCGTGCTCCACTACTCCGAGTGCCTAATATAAGTTCTATACTTGTCAACGACCTCCCCCTGCAAAAAAATCAGTGTACCATGTATTTAGTCAATGTTTTGTTATGGCTTTGGAACTAGTCTGACTAGTTCTTTGTTTACCTATTAACATGTACATTTGCGTTCCTGATGAAGGTAAATCCAGAAAATCACTTAGAACGCAAGAAATTATTTAACGTGTAGTTTTCATTTTTTGAACAACACAAATAGTTTAAAGAATTTCTTTCTTCAGAAATTGTAAATTTTGATATTTCATATCAGTCATAATTCTGTTTACCTTGACTATAATATATATGCGTTTCAGAATTTTTATTTTAGGTAGCTGTGTTCCAGTACATTTATACGTCACTCATAAAGTAGACATGTCTACTGTGGATGTTTATAATGTGACACCTGGTATTAAAGACACAAAGATATTTGACATACCTCCTCAATGTAAACATGATAGTCCAAAACACAGAAGGACGATGGTGAGAAATGAAATCTTGCAATGTGTACAATATTAATAATTTCATGATAACAACTATTTTTGAAAATAAACTCTTGTAAACATGAAAAGCAAAATAAGATGGGATTATGGTTCTGTAACGACAACTGAAATATATCCGTCGTCATCTGTGAACCAGAAACTATAATATAAAAAAGAAGATGTGGTATGATTGCCAATGAGACAACTATCCACAAAAGACCAAAATGACACAAACATTAACGACTATAGGTCACCGTACAGCCTTCACCAATGAGCAAAGCCCATACCGCATATGGTCAGCTATAAAAGGCCCCGATAAGACAATGTAAACCAACTTATTTTCGAGTATAATTTATTTAGCGTTTAGAATTACTGGCCCATTTCACAGCGATTTAATTCCATGATTCTCAAATTTGCTCTTTATGGTTTAATAAAGAAAGATCCAAGTATAACATATTCGTTATGATTTATTCGCGTTATTTTTCTACTCGTGAAAGTTGCGAAAATATTGCTAGCGAATATGGTCGGTTTGTAGTATACTATAACGTTCAACCAACTTGTGTTAGTTTTTGTTTTATTTTCGAAGAAATGATTTTAACTCATCACTTGAAACTCTTGCAATCTCTACCAAGGAAATCATGATATGAAATGCTAGCTCTTAAATATTGTATCACATTGAAGATATATTCCCGATGTGCATGCTATGCTGGAATGTTGCTACATAGAAATAAAAAAGGCTTAAATCATCTGTTCTCACACAACCATCGTGGACAATTTCTTAACCGTATTTTGCACAACTGTTTTGGAATTTTGGATCCTCAATGCTCTTCAACTTTGTACTTGTTTGGCATTATGAATATTTTGATATGATCATCACTGACGAGTCTTGTGTAGACGAAACGCGCGTCTGGCGTCCTAAATTATAATCCTTGTACTTTTGATTTTTAGTCTAGATGGAACCCCAGATGTGTGACGGACAAAAGTGTAGATTTTTGTTTTTTGTTATTAATTTAAGTAGTATATATGCGTTCTTATGGTCACTAAACCCTGAATTATTTGGTGAGAAGACATCATCTTCATAGTTCAAAGTAGCATCAAATGATAAAAATAGCTCTTCTTCGGTCTTTCGACAAATATCTTGTCTGCTACATAAGGTTAAAGGAACAAGTAGAAAAAAAAGAGAACAGTTGGTTTCCTTCTATAAAATTGAGAATGGAAATGGGGAATGTGTCAAAGAGACAACAATCCGACCAAATAAAAAACAACAGCAGAAGGTCACCAACAGGTCTTCAATGAAGCGAGAAATTCCCGCACCCGGGAGAAAACACATCATTCTTCAAACTTAAAGAATATTTTTTATTTCGAAATTTTGAATATATTTTGTTTAAATTTTAGAAATTTTATTTCTACACCACATACGAAATTTCCCAGTTCTCTTTGGTTAATCTTGAGTCTTGAGAGAATAAAATGATATCACATTTGATGCACCTATGTAACATTGTAGACTTTAATTTGAAAAAAAAAATATTAATTAAATCATTTAACGACAAAGTACAGATATTTTGGATTTTCTACTGAATAACAAGACTTAAGGTTGTGTAAAATATACATTTGATATCTCATTTCAGGAGAGTATGCATGTATTCCAATTGAAAATACGAGAAACTCTTCAGCAGGTGTTGTTTGGAGGGAGAAAGGAATAAAATGGTCAGATAGATTCAACTTGACAAACATTTGTATGATGATGTGGATAACCAATTTATTTGGTCGTTTATATATTTTCAATAAATGCTGATTCATTACAAAGGTTCTTTGTTTTCTAATGCAAGGAGTTGACTAAAAGGCAAGGAGTTAACTAAAACGTTGTGAACACACAGTGGTCTTTATTTAAGACCTAGCATCGGTCATTATAAGTCTTGAAAAAAAAAACTCACATGAATCCAAGGATGGGATAGTTCGGTGGCTATAAAATCATGTTTAACCAACCGTTTTCTCCTGAAAGTCTGTATCTTGTCTGGAGAATTGAACTTCTTTTTTTCCCTTTTTTTTAATATTTAAAGAAGTTTTCGAATTCGTCTTGGAGTTCGTTTTGTTGTCATATCTTTTTCTCATGACAGAGAGACCTGTCAGTAGCCAGAGAATAAACTAACAATTTTAGGAATCAACATTTTGGACTCAAATACTAATGTTAATTGTTTGTCTAACGTCCTTTCATTAATTTTGCATGCATATTCTGGAATTGAACAAATTGACAATAAATCCAGTGGAAATTGTAGACCATGATCTTTTTACCATTACGGAGTATCTGAGATCGCCCAATATTTTGGTAGGGCTCGTGTATTTGTGTACTATAATTTGTCTGTTTGTCTTTAACTTCTTTAGCATTGGTGTTGTAAGTAAATTTTCGACTTATGAGTTTGAATTTTCCTTCGGTATGTTTCGCCTCTCTTTTACTTCTATTGTTAAAATGAGAATGGTGGATAATAACTAAAATTCACATTGTCAAATGCTACCTTTAGAGTTGTTGAAAGAGTTTTGTAACGTGAAGACGAAAAAAATGAGGCATCATATTAAGTGTCCAAATAATGTCTGAACGTTACTGCATATAATATTATTATATTATCCATTTCACGGATTTGGCTAACTTTTTGGATCTTTTGGATTATAGCTCTTCATCTTTTTTGTAAGCTTTGGATTTCAAATATTTTGGACACGAGCATCACTTAAGAGACATGTATTGTCGAAATGCGCATCTGGTGCAAGAAAATTAGTACCGTTCATTTTATTATATAAATCTAACACAGCCAAATTAATGTAACTTTTTCACATGTGTTTTACAGCCTGAATGCGGGGGATCTATATAGGTATCCATCCAATCATTGTGGCAAATTCATTTGAAAGTGCATGTAACAATCATGACTATGATAGTCAATTAATAATTTAGAGATTTTTGACATTGACCTTGATGATAGACCTCAAAGTTAGGTACATTTGGTATTTGCAACCAACAATGAATGTTGATTAAAGAACTGCATATCTAAAACGTGTTAAATGTGTTATCAAAATCCACCCTAACGCACGTTGTGTATAGAGTAAACAGAACTGAACTCATAGGAAAATTTAAAAGTTAACAAGTAGATATGGAGGATTTAACCTGGTTTTATAGCTAAACTAAACTATCATTTGCATGATAGCATAAAATTCCATTATATTGACAACTTTGTGTGAAAAAAACAAGAAGAAATAAAAGATAGAAATGTATAAACAAGGGCTTGTTATTTCCTATCATAATTTCCTCAATAGAGGGTTGCTGGTCACAATGAACAGTTATCAAAGGTACCAGGACTATAATTTAATTACTAAATTATAATTACTAAATTCTAATCCTGGTACCTTTTATACATATTAGCACGCCAGACGCTATGAAGCTATTTAACCAAAAGTTATAAATGGTGCAGTTTAAATCATCCCTTCGTAAATTTTACGGACGCCATCACACATCGGTTGACCGTTATAGAATTACCGTTTCACAGATGATGTCGGATAAATTCCTTAGGTCGTACCTACAATCCAGTTTCCTTTTCACCAAGAATGTGACCTACCGAATTAAACTATTTACTGGATGTGTAATAACATGATCAACACGAGGGGTGTTATATGTGGAGCAGGATCTGCCTACTATTCCGGAGCACCTGAGATCATCCTCAGTTTTTGGTTGGGATCGTGTTGCTTAGTCTTTACTTTTCTTTGTTCTTTCTTTTTAAATGATTATTTGTCTGTTATTTTTTTTAATTTTGTCCATAGCGCTGTCAATTTGTTTTCTATTTATGAGTTTCACTGTCTCTCTGATATCTGTCGACCTCCTTGTATTATTACTAGTTTCAATGGATATTTACTAGCTACTGGACTTATTATACCATGCCACGCGGACAAACAATCATACAGTCGCGATATCAACTCAGTGTTAGAAAATCAAACGCAGAACTTTAGTAAATTGATCTTCAGCAGGAATCACACATCTCTTCTTAGAAAAACCTTTATGTAATTTAGCAGGAAATCGCATGCCAGAAGATAATTATGGTTTCATATTTCAAGTTCAGAAATTTGATACAAACTTTATTTGTCATTTGCATTATTTTGGAATTATAAGGAGCCATAAAGAGCGCTTGTCTCCACCTTTCAGAGATACACAGAAAAAACCATGATAAATATATTCCTAACAGTATTTGGTCTAATCATGTTCAATGTACATTGCCGTGGCGAGTCCGAAAAACCTTGTTTGTTGAAGGACTACCTTATCAAACAGATGGAAAGGAACTTGGTGGAACTAAAGGATATGAAAGTTAATACACCAGCATATCGGGGTAAGATCATTCAAAACATGATATACAAATATAAGTGATTAGTATTTGTTGTTTGGGACAATAACTGTGTACTGATTTGTATGCGCCAAAGAAAAAGACGTGGAGAAAAAAGAACATTAACATTAATGTATATGTGTGTGTGTTTTTAATGTTGGCTTAACATGTCTTTGTCGTTGCTCTCAATTCATAAACATAGTTGCCGCATTTTTTTTTGTTTTCAGGACATAACGCTGCAACGTATATTAGATGTGGAAAGTCCAGCTGCCCTCAGGATTCAACTCTTGTTTATGATGGTAACTGTATATTCAATAAGTGATTCAGTATTAAATGTATAACATTTATCTTTAGCTGCTTAGCTTTATATCAAATAAAGTATATAGTTTGGTGAAAGCGTTCCTTTCACTCCTTTTTGAAAAATTGGTTAGGTATCATCTTGTTTGCAGCACTAGTCGCTTCAGATTTAAAAATGGCAACACGATAGTATATCTTATCAACTGTTTAAATAATTGTAAGTCAGGGTGATCTTAGAAATAAAATTTAGAATGAAAATTGGGACTGTGTTAAAGCCGCGGGCCACATATAGGTCTTTAACACATCGAAAAATATCGCATGGTTGTACTTGCAGAAATTTGATAAATAGTTGTAGTTCGTACTCATCATTCATTCAGTCTACCGCGTCCTTTTATTTCTAAAGCAAGCAATTTTTGAAATCGTTTTTAAATTTTGATAAAGAGTTATTACCAATGATTGGTTATAATAACACTTTCGTTTGTGGAATGAAATTCGATCATTTATACAGTGAAACAAGGCTTTACATCTATTTCTTTCCTACTTTGCATTTCTTTGATATACGTTTCAAAATGTATGTAGAACATATAACTTCTTGTCCTTGTCTTCCACGATGATAAATAAAAGTTTTGAGTTTGCTTTCCAAAACAGAGAATATATTCTATGATACTGATGGAAATTTCAGTTCAAATGCAAGTAACCTTATTTAATGTATGTTACACATGAACTAGTTTTTATTTCATTCAGTTCTATAAACGTGTGAAATATGTTTGTTTGCTGTACGATATGCTGCTGGGAATCATTATAATGATGGAGGGTCAGGTTCAAACTTTCTTTGTCTTCCAAAAAATCCGTAATGAAAAGACTATACAAGTGGACAGAATGAAGGAACAGGTCGTTTATATGGTGTTGAATATGAAATTCAAACCAGTAAACCATATTCAAAGAGTTTCAATGATAAAGACATGCCATGTGCAGTATGTTTAACAGCACGATCTACTGTTCTAATGGTTCCAGGGAAAATAAATTGCCATGAAGGTTGGCATAAGGAATTCTCGGGTTATTTGATGTCAGAATACCACACTAAAACCCGCACACCGTCGCAATATAACTGCGTAGATGAGAAGTTGGATTCTGTTCCTGGTGGTGACAGTAATCGTAATGAAGCTGTTGTTTATCCAGTAGAAGCTGTGTGTGGTTGTTTGAAATGTCCACCATACGTAAACGGCAGAGAACTAACATGTGTCGTCTGCTCAAAAGAAATAAATTAACGCAATTAAAACATTAAAGTTACTCCAAACATTTCAGTCTCATGATTTTTTTCTTATATGTACAGATACTTATAATGCAATAAATTGTATTATATGTCTCTAGCATGTCCTTCAGCTGAACAATTCAGGCTTACATTAGGAGCAGTTGATATCACCCCTAGTTTTTGGTTGGGTTCGTGTTGCTTATTCTATGGTTTTCTATGTCATTTGTACTATTGTTTGACTGTTTGACTTTTTCATTTTTAGCCATGGCGTTGTCAGTTTATTTTCGATTTATGAGTTTGACTGTCCCTCTAGTATCTTTCGTACATCTTTTAGTATCTATGCTGACGCATCTATCCAATTGTTTTTAAAATATATGATATTACAGATACAGTTAATCCTGATTAATGTCTTGACTTTAATATAAGAATAGACAATAAGAGTCGAAAAACATCTGGATTTTATACGACAAAAGAAATGATTTAAATATTTCAATTTTGAATTTTCTATAACGCAGTGGAAACATTCCAGCAACAACTGTTGATTATAAATTCATCTTTCGATCGAATTTTCTGGTTATCATTTTTGTATATTAATTGTTTTGATAGATATTTGTTGCTTTAAAAAGCAAAAACCACACTCTTAATAGTGATATTGAAGTCAAACCGTCCAAAGGTTAGAGACACCATCTTAATTTGTTGAGCGTTACGGAATATATAATTGACAGATGACCACATATAGGTTTCACTAATTTACAAATCCAAACTATCACCAAAGTCCGATTAACAACCAATGAGAAACAGGACGTGTGTAACTAAAAAAGCAGATATTGTCATCCTTTTTTAAATTCTTAACTTCACTGTTAAAGAAAAATGAGAATATGCCTGTACCAAGTCAGGAATATGACAGTTGTTGTCCATTCATTTGATGTGTTTGAGCGTTTGATTTTGTCATTTGATTACTGTGTAACAACTTAATTCTAAAAATTGACTATGAGGGTCAATTGAAAACAAAACTTTACAACAAAAAATATTTTACGGACGCCATCCCGAGTTGGTTGACCGTTGTGGAGTACCCGTTTTTCAGATGATATCAGATGTAAAGCAGCACCTGAAATCAACCCCAATCAACCCCCGGTGGGGTTCATGTTGTTGTTGTGCCCCTATTTGTGACATTTTGTTCACGCATCTTTGTCGATATTATGGAATTTGATGCGTTGTCGAATAAGTGAGAGGTTTAGCTCTATAAAATCAGATTTAATCCACCATTTTCTACCTTTAAAAATGTCTGTACCAAGTCAGGAATATGGCAGTTGTTGTCCATTCGTTTTTTATGTGTTTTGTCATTTAATTTTGCCATGTGATTAGCGATTTAAATTTCCTCGGAGTTCAGTATTTTTGTGATTTTACCTTTTTTGTTAAACATCTTAACTTCGGCGTTAATTTTGTTTTTAAGGAGTCATGTTGCCTTTGCTTAACTGTTCAGTGCATGTTATATTTTTAAAATTGCAAATAACTTTAAAAATAAAACATTTTTATGCTTGAAAATCAAGCAGCAGATACAAAATTGATTTACAAGATATACACTTAATCATTATGATTTTTCTGTTTGGTTACATCAAAACACATAGCATGAAAGGGGGAAATAAACTAGCAAGCTAAATTGTGCATAAGCTAAAGGTTTGAGTCATGATCCAGTATTCGAATAAATATAGTATCTTAAACACATTCACCTGTCTCTGAAAAAAATATTTAAGTATTTATATTAGGTATATTTTTTTTATCAGAGACATGTACCAGTGCTCTGTAATAATATAAACAGAGGCGAAAGAAACCAAAGAGAAATTCAAACTTTAAGTCGATAACAAGTTGACATTGCCATTACAAAACACGAATTAGACGAAAAAACAAAACAGTACTCAAAACACAACTTAGAAAACTACAGTATGATCAACACGTTTCAGAAACAATTACATGTGTACTTTAACCAGTAAACAAAGCTTTTCTCTCAATTATCAGTACGTATATACTTCATATTATCTTCATAATCATGCGATAAAGATATGCTTATAGTATGTGTTATCATCGTGTCATACTTTCTGTGAACCAGTCAAAATGTATACACCGCGATCAATAGTGGTACTTTTAACGGCTTTACTTTTAAGAATTGGGATTGGATTGGAATTGGATCCTGTGTGTTGTACTCCAGATCAGTGGGAAGGACGCGTGTATGTCGACGATGCACAGATATTTTACTACATACATTTGAATGGTTCTGCGGAAGTCGCCTACGATTTCACAAACTCTAGAGCCTTCATAAATGCAACTGTTGTCCAAAGGAGTCTTGTATTGAAACCAGAAATACAACAATATTCCGTACTATATATCGAAGACTACAAAAATGTAGGTATAATGTTTATGCATTTACAATGATCTATCGATGTAATAACATTAACTGTACCATTTCTTTAACACCAGATGCGCATTTCGACCATAAATGTTTCTTAGGTAATAATCGTAGCCAACATATTTGAAAATCCAAAACTTATCAAAAGAATGGAGAGCCTATAACCCAAAAGAAAAAAATATTTTCAAATAAAAGCAACAGAGATTATCGTTGTTTAATATTCATACTGACTTGATATATTAGATTTTTAAGTGAAAAAAAACCAGTTTGAACCTGGTTTATGGCTAGAAAAAAAAATGCTTTTATGGCAATGTTTCAAAAAGCAGTTTAAATGACTACACTACGTGACAGGAATACAATCTAAAAAAACGCAAGAACATTCGGCACAGTGAAATACGTAAATAAATTATATAAAAGTACATTACAACATGGAAATAGGAGAATAACAACGAACACAAATTTGTCCTCAAATTCGGACAAAGAATAAGACAAATTCCTAAATTAAAACTAATTTCAAAATTGTATAACAGCAAATTGTAATAACACAATATTCGTATTTTCGTGTCTGTATTTTAGCCAGTACTGGATACGAATCTAGATAAACTTGTAGACAGTTTATCGCAGTCCATCAGCATACCCAGTGGTAGTCATAACATAAACGGTATGAGATGCACATTTTGGAAGTACATGTCTTTTCAGTGATGCTTGAGGTCAAAATATTTGGAAAAAAACATAAGAGATCGGTACTTATACATCCTGTCATTGTGTATTGTGCTTTGATGTATTTTTGTTTTCTTGTCTTCCGTTTTAGCTAATATACTTTGTCTTTGAGCCTTTTTGTTTATCTTTGTTGACGTGTTTGCTTGTTTTATAGTGATTAAGATTATAACACTATGTTGACTACCGTTCCTCTTTTTTTGACATTTTTGCCTGTTATGCCTGTTTGTTTTAATCACACGTCGTTGTCAATATAATTGAATTTTATGCGATTGTCATACTTGTGAGGGGTTTAGCTAGCTATAAAAGTAGGTTTAATCCGACATTTTCTATACAATAAAATGCATGTACTAAGTCAGGAATATGACACTTGTTATCCATTCGTTTGATGTGTTTCAGCTTATGTTTTTTATATTTGCGTAGGGACTTTCCGTTTTGAATTTTCCTGGGAGTTCTTTATAAGATAAGTTGTGGAAATGACTCTTTTTTAGGGTCGTGAATGAGAGGGGTTGGGTTGGAAATAGAAATCCTTGCTTAGTAGAAATTCATAAACAAAGATGATCTTCCTAAAAGTAGAATGAAGTTGTATATTTTTGCTTTTAAAAAAAAATAGGAAAATACGAATATTGTGTTATTACAATTTGCTGTTATACAATTTTGGAAATAGTTTTTAATTAAGGAATTTATCTTACTCCTGTACAGTTCTTATTCTTTATCCGAATGTGTAGGAAGTGTCTGTGGTTATTCTACTTTTAAAATACGGTTCGTTTTCAACAGTTTTGAACCAACCTAACGCAAAACGCGTGTGGCTGTTGATGTTATACATATAATGTATTAATTGTTTTTAGAATGTCGAATATGAATTAGACGACGGGAAGACTTGTCAGAAAGCATGGATGGATTTTGATATGACTAAGCAATGTGTTAAAGGTATGAATACTCGTGCTTCAATGAATCATATTAGAATAATAATACGCAATAAGGTCAGTAGAAATTGATAAACATATTGCAAGAACAATTCAATAAACACTAACAATCATAAACTCCAATTAATTTTGTATAATAGATTACAGATATGTAGCCTTGAAATTGGAAAGGTCAGTTTATCCCATTCTTCAGTCGGATTTGATAAAGTTGTCTTTATGTCATTTACCTTGTCTCCAATTAAGGTCACTATATTGTGATTGTGATATTGTATATTAAAAGTACAAAAGTATATAATATTCTGACTAATACTTAAACCTAAAAGGTGTTTGCATCTCCAGTTACTAGTACGAAGTATGTGAATACTAAATCATTTTGGGTTTTATAAATTACATATGATTTTGCATGTTAGTTATTTTGTGTACTAAAAAGAAAATTCACAAAAATATTGAACTGAAAAAATGCTATTATTAATATCCAGCTTGTTATGACACTCTCTTCTTCATACCAAAAGGTAATTTAAAAATGTTTTTAGTAGCAAGATATTTTGAAGAGCTAATATTCTTTTATATTCAAGTTTATCATAACAAATGAACAATTATAATGCCTGTCTTTGCCTTAAGGATGTACACCTCTGAGGAGCCAAAAATTTCTAGAATTAAACTTTTTTTCTTAACCTGATTTTTAGGTTTATAAGACTGTAACAAAACAATTGGTGAAGAAAAAATCATATGGTGGTGTGCTTCTTTTTTTGCTACGGCCCTTTGAAAATGCCCAATTTTGATGATTTTCTCACTTTTCATCGATTTTTACCTATTTTTGGGCTATTATCGTGAAAAAAATCACAGTTCCACAATTAAACTTTTTTTCATACTTTCCATAAAGATGAAGTGGACCAATCTGAATAAATTTAACTTACAAAAACTATAGGTAGGTGTTAACATAAGAAAGTTTGATCATATTTTGATGCTTTTTTGTGTAAAATTTACCATACTGCCAATTTTGTATTTTTATGATTTTTCTCATTTTAAAGAACAAAATGCATATTAATTCAACTTTTTTGTTATAAATGATTGAAAAAATACATATCTCAGAAATTTGAAAAGACCAAAATGAGATGGGATGTATATTATTGTTGTAAAATCATTTTTTGTATCCCTCACCCATTTTCTCAAAATTTTGACTAAAAATACTGACTTGAATGGTCGTAAAATTTGAAAACTGGATTATTCAAAAACTGTTCATGGTAAATACACAATTTTTTCACAGAGTTATGTTTGATTATAATATTTTTAAAATTCATTGATATTTTCCACTTCTATCATATGTTTTGGAAATAATTTAAGAACGAGATTTCAACGAGACTGAAAAGTCAGAAGAATACATCCTTAAAAGAGGAAGGCTTCGCATTATCTTGTGTTAACTTGTGTTAACTACACAATGAAATTTAACTTTGCCAAACTATTTTATCAAGACTTACCAATAAAACAACACCGATGATTGTCATTATTTGTGATTGCCATCCATTGGTTTTTGGTATTTATAGGGGGAGCAAAGTTGATGCAGAGTGGGGTTGTTGGAAAAGGGACTGTTATCGACACATATAATACAACTTTAGGTGATCAATACAAGAACATACGGGCAACAATTGAGAGAGGTAGCTGTTTACCTGTGCATTTAGTTTACATTAGTTCAGATTATGGTTCTGTAACAGGTTATGATGTTTATGATATTACGCCGGGTATTAAAGACACAAAGATTTTCGACATACCGCCTCAATGTAAACATGTCAGTCCTACACACAGAAAGAATCAGGTATATTATATTTTTTACACAAATAAAGACTATATTAAGGACGTTAAGGATATTATTTAGACTTCTGCTGTCAACAATGGATTTCTTTAATTGAAGAGATGTTTATATAATAAAGGCAACAGTAGCAAACTGCTGTTCAAAAATCATAAATCGATTTAGAGAAAACAAATTTGGTTTACAATCAAAACCGAGGGAAACACATTAACTATATGAGGAAAACAACGAAATAACAGAACACAGAGTAAACCACTGTTACTTTCGTCAGCTTAAAGTAAGAGAATATGAAAATGATATTTCTGATAATAACCATTCCATCTTTTAAAAAGCTAGTAAATCTGCAAGGGAAAGACGAAGAAATAAGGCGAGGGTACATTACAGTTTGGTTCATCATAAGTAATACATAAATTAACATTTGGAATCACTTGTATGTTCGAAAGACAGATGTAGGTTGCATTCTCTGAAAACATATATAGACGACTCTCATTGCGTGTTTGTGTAATGGGGACCTAGATATGAGTGTTAAATACTTTAAAATATCCTCCTTTATTCGATTGCTTTCACTATATATCAATTGACCTTAACTCAAGAAAAACCATGCTAACAGCAGCTCATCAACTAGTTGAACAACATTATCAAGAGACCTTTATGTAACGATTGCATATTTGAAGCATATTTTCTAACAATCTGAAGTTATTAACGTGCCTTTACTTTACAGAGCAATACATATTTCAAAACTATCCTCATTTTCAATGCTCAACACATGCAGAAAATGGCTCACTTATAGTTTATAAAGTGTTTGTCAACTTGAAAATAAATGTTATATTTACAAAGGATATTAGGCAGAAAATAAACTCAAACAATCTTTATTATTTGTATTTTAAAAAAATAAGCCAAGATACTGAAGGTATAATCAAACTCATTAGTCGTAAAACATACTAACAATGTCATGGCAAAATAACACAAAAAGCAACGACTCACAACAGTATACAAAACACAAAATAGTCAATGTTTAATGTTAAGCAGATCCATATCTACATGTGACACCCTTCCTTTTGCTAATGTAAGTTTGTACCCAGTGATAACCTATATCATGCATTCGATGATTTTTTATATTTTTTTCAGGACAATATGCATGATTTGAAATCAAGAATACGGAAGATAGTTTTGCAATTTATGTCTGGCAGAAGAAATCCTTGACATTTTAGTTTGACAAATTATGTTTTTTGTTATTGTAGTATGTACATATATCATTTTTGATAGTATACAAATTGATAACCATTTTCTATTTATTCATTAAATTGAAATGCTGTAAATACTAATCCAAATCCTAGGACCCTTTATATAGATTAAGATCTTCTTTCATAGCCCGATGAATTGTGTAATGAAATGTATTATGACTTTATTAAAAAAAAGGGAAAGGACCAGTACCTCACCCTATTTACTGTCATTATCCGACCACCTTTGAGGTATTTAAATACCTATTGCCTGACCAGTATAAAAAATTGTCAACACAATTTGTCCATTTAAATTGTACAATATGTATTGTGAGAGCTCATCAACAGGTGGTCATTTAACTACCCAGTAAAAAATCTTCACTAAAAGGTAAAATTTAAATGACTGATAGCTAGCTTGCTTTCTTCGTGTATCATGACCAATGTCCTGAATAGACTATTCTATTTAGATATGGGACATTTCAAGCCATTTCATTTTGACTCACCGGGCCCGAAGGGCCAAGTGAGCTTTTCTCATCACTTTGCGTCCGTTCTCCGTCGTCCATCGTCCGTCGTCGTCGTCCTGCGTCCGTCGTCGTTAACTTTTACAAAAATCTTCTCCTCTGAAACTACTGAACCAATTCAAACCAAACTTCATCTGATTGATTCGTAGGGTATCTAGAATAAAGTTTGTGTTTGAATTCCCATTTCATCAAAAAACATGGCCACCATGGCTAAAAATAGAACATAGGGGTAAAATGCAGTTTTTGGCTTATAACTCAAAAACCAAAGCATTTAGAGCAAATCTGACATGGATAAAATTGTTTATCATCTCAAGATCTATCTGCCCTGAAATTTAGAGATGAATCAGACAACCCATTGTTGGGTTGCTGTCCCTAAATTGGTAATTCTAAGGAAATTTTACTGTTTTTTGGTTATTATCTTGAATATTATTATAGATGGAGATAAACTGTAAACAGCAATTATGTTCAGCAAAGTAAGATTTATAAATAAGTCAACTGGACCAAAATGGTAATAATGTACAGCAATTTAAGACTCAAAAATAAGTCAAAATGACCAAAATGGTCAATTGACCCCCTAAGAAGTTATGGCAGTTATTGTCCTTATAATCAATTTTAACAATTTTCATAAAATTTGTAACTTTTTACTAACATTTTCCACTGAAACTACACGGACAAGTCCATTATAGATAGAGATAATTGTAAGCAGCAAGAATGTTCAGTAAAGTAAGATGTACAAACACATCACAATCACCTAAACACAATTTTGTCATGAACTGTCTGCTTCCTTTGTTTAATTCACATATACCAAGGTGAGGGACACAGGCTCTTTAGAGCCTCTAGTTGTGTCTCTTTACAGTGAAGATGGAAATTCAATCAGTGAATTTAGTTTATAAAAAAGGAGATATATGTTTGCTTCATGGTGATTTTAATGTGGGATGTATTTTAAGTTTCTGGTTCCTAATATGGAGTTAAAGTGTTTGAGAAATGGATTTCTTTTTTTGGATAGCCCATCTAATTGTGAATAATTCTACAAGATTAATTATGTGTGGCTTGGTGTTTTCTAATGGGATATATTTTCATGTTATATTACGATTCCTGAAATGGAATAGTAGTGATGCTAAGTTTCATTTATATTCAGGATCTACTTCAATTGGAATTACTATTAAATTTTTTTTTCAATATACCAAAAAAAGTTCAAATAGCTTCTAAAGAGAATAGAATTTCAGTGCTTTATCCTTCATTATGAAAATGGGATTTACCAGCAATGATTTATTTGTGATTGTAAGCAAAATAAATAAATTTACATATATCGTATATCTTTATAAGAAAGAACAAATAGTGTATTAAATGTAAAATGTCCCATACCTAAATAGAATAGTCCATTCAGGACATTGGACATGAGGAAAGCAAGCTAGCTACATGTATCATTCATTTAAATTAGCTCTGTCAAAAACAAACCAGGTAAATCTACAGGTAGTTAAATGACCACCTGTTGATAATAGCTCTCACAATACCTGTTGTACAATTTAAATGGACAACTTGTATTGACAATTTTTTAAACTGGTCAGGCAATAGGTAATTCACTACCACAAAGCTTATTGGATAGGCACAGTAACATGTATAACAAAAGAGATTTTGTATGATTGCCTATGACCGTAATCATTAATACCAATACGTAAAAATCTCTCCACTTAATGTAAGTGTAGGAGTAAGTATTAAACAAAACATATATTGCATGAACTGTCTGCAGAGAAAAAAAAAGTTTTGAACTAAGAAAAATTAAAATAAGAGAGATTTTTGTGAACTTATTGAAACAGGAAATTGTCTGAAAAACATCCTGACATTTTAAGTTGGAAGAGTCTTAAAATATGAAAACCTGCTTTATCACAAAGATGAAATTCTATGTGCATCTCGCCAATTGAATGAATTTGACCTACCGAATTAGACTATTTACCGGATTTGTAATCACATAAGCAACACGACGGGTGCCGCATGTGGAGCAGGATCTGCTTACCCTTCCGGAGCACCTGAGATCACCCCTAGTTTTTGGTGGGGTTCGTGTTGTTTATTCTTTAGTTTTCTATGTTGTGTCATGTGTACTATTGTTTTTCTGTTTGTCTTTTTCATTTTTAGCCATGGCGTTGTCAGTTTGTTTTAGATTTACGAGTTTGACTGTCCCTTTGGTGTCTTTCGTCCCTCTTTTGCCAAACTTCAATCTTTGAAACATTACGTGAATTACTATGGTATCTCATTATTTCTTTATGTGATCATACCTTGTAAACTATTGGTAATACTGGTAAACTATCTTATGAAGCAAACTACAACCCGCAAGTGTTTTTGTGTTATTGTCATCCCTTTGAATTTTTGCAATTTTGCTTATATATAAATTTATCTGTCTATATACCCCTTTGTTGTTCCTAAATGATTGGTTGGCTTTATTGTGATTGAGATTATAACTCATTGGCAGAACCCAAATTTTAAATATTTACCTTTTATGTCTGTTGATATTTCTGTCAATAGAATTATATGTGATTGTACATGTTATACAGTCGAGAGGTTTTAACTAGCAATAAAACCAGGTTTAATCCACCATTGCCTACATACTAATAGTAAATGCCTGTACCAAGTTAAGGATATGACAGTTGGCCATTGTTATAATATTGTTCGTTTCTGTTTTCTCTTATTTTTGAGATAAGACGTGGCACGGTACTTGTCTATCCCATATTCATGTATTTGGTTTTGATGTTATATTTGTTATTCTCGTGGTGTATTGTCTGTTGCTTGGTCCGTTTCTGTGTGCTGTTGCGTTTCGGTGTTGTGTCGTTGTTCTCTTATATTTAATGCGTTTCCCTCAGTTTTGGTTTGTTGCCCCGATTTTGTTTTTTGTCCATGGATTTATGAGTTTTGAACAGCGGTATACTACTGTTGCCTTTATTTACCTTTGATAACTATTTACACCACTGGGTCGATGCCACTGCTGGTGGACGTTTCGTCCCCGAGGGTATCACCAGCCCAGTAGTCAGCACTTCGGTGTTGACATGAATATCAATTTTATGGTCATTTTTATAAATTATCTGTTTACAAACCTTTGAATTTTTCAAAAAACTAAGGATTTTCTTACGCCCAGGAGTAGATTACCTTAGCCGTATTTGGCACAACTTTTTGGAATTTTGGGTCCTCAATGCTTTTCAACTTTGTATTTGTTTGGGTTTTTAACTGTTTTGATCTGAGCGTCACTGATGAGTCATATGTAGACGAAACGCGCGTCTGGCGTATTAAATTATAATCCTGGTACCTTTGATAACTATTTACACCACTGGGTCGATGCCACTGCTGGTGGACGTTTCGTCCCCGAGGGTATCACCAGCCCAGTAGTCAGCACTTCGGTGTTGACATGAATATCAATTTTATGGTCATTTTTATAAATTATCTGTTTACAAACCTTTGAATTTTTCAAAAAACTAAGGATTTTCTTACGCCCAGGAGTAGATTACCTTAGCCGTATTCGGCACAACTTTTTGGAATTTTGGGTCCTCAATGCTTTTCAACTTTGTATTTGTTTGGGTTTTTAACTGTTTTGATCTGAGCGTCACTGATGAGTCATATGTAGACGAAACGCGCGTCTGGCGTATTAAATTATAATCCTGGTACCTTTGATAACTATTTACACCACTGGGTCGATGCCACTGCTGGTGGACGTTTCGTCCCCGAGGGTATCACCAGCCCAGTAGTCAGCACTTCGGTGTTGACATGAATATCAATTTTATGGTCATTTTTATAAATTATCTGTTTACAAACCTTTGAATTTTTCAAAAAACTAAGGATTTTCTTACGCCCAGGAGTAGATTACCTTAGCCGTATTTGGCACAACTTTTTGGAATTTTGGGTCCTCAATGCTTTTCAACTTTGTATTTGTTTGGGTTTTTAACTGTTTTGATCTGAGCGTCACTGATGAGTCATATGTAGACGAAATGCGCGTCTGGCGTATTAAATTATAATCCTGGTACCTTTGATAACTATTTACACCACTGGGTCGATGCCACTGCTGGTGGAAGTTTCGTCCCCGAGGGTATCACCAGCCCAGTAGTCAGCACTTCGGTGTTGACATGAATATCAATTTTATGGTCATTTTTATAAATTATCTGTTTACAAACCTTTGAATTTTTCAAAAAACTAAGGATTTTCTTACGCCCAGGAGTAGATTACCTTAGCCGTATTTGGCACAACTTTTTGGAATTTTGGGTCCTCAATGCTTTTCAACTTTATATTTGTTTGGGTTTTTAACTGTTTTGATCTGAGCGTCACTGATGAGTCATATGTAGACGAAACGCGCGTCTGGCGTATTAAATTATAATCCTGGTACCTTTGATAACTAATTGCTTTCCATTTGGTTCATGTGTTTTGAAATTTTGATTTTACCACTTGAAAAGAGACTATCCTTTCCAAATTTTCAATGGAGTTTGGTAATTTTGTTTTTTTTTACTACAAAAGTGAAAATTTTGAAAAGGTATAAAGACCCTCGATCTACTACCACATGTATTAATTTAGTATAAAGTTTTAATACATGGTTGAAGCATACTAAAGCCAACTAAATCCGCAACATAACTGCTAGTGCTGTGTTATTTCAAAGTTTTATGGACTTACCTATCATTTCATTACTGTATATTGATAGGGAAAGATACCAGAGGGACATTCAAATTCATAGATTGAAAACAAACTGAGAACGCTATGGCTAAAAGAGAATAAGACTAACAGACTTAACACACAAATAAGAGTACAAAAGACACAACATAGAAAAATAAACACAACATGAACCCCACAAAAAAACTCATGTGCTCCAGAAGCGTAAGCAGATCCTGCTCCTCATGGCTTATTTTATAATAAAAAAAAAACTGTTATCACAGAGATATGTCTTGCTTTTTTGTAATTTCGATAATGCAAATGTTGAAATTAAAATATCAACACTCTAACATTCATGTATGTAATGCAAACATTCTAAGTCAATGAACCATGACTGAAAGTACATGGCTAAACAAACTCCATGGAAATGAGATGAGACAATGCTAATACAACAGTATACCAAATACCATTAATTTACCATAAGTAGTTCCCTTTAAACAGACCTAAACACAAACTAATACATGTAAACTAAGCAAAATTTCAAAGACAATAGACCACGACTGAGGGAACAGGGCCAAAAAGTCTCCATGAAAATGAGATATGCCAATACTAATACAACTGCATACCAATTATCATTAACTTACCACTAGTTATTCCCCATACACAGACCTAATCACAACAAATACATGAAAACTAAGCAAAAATTTCAAAGTCAATAGAACACGACTATGAGGGCAGGGCCAAATAATCTACATTGAAATGAAATATGCCAATTCTTATACAACCGCATACCAAATATCTTTGACTTACCACTAGTGGTTCACCATAAACTAGACGCAATCAGAAACTTATACATTGTTGACACTGCTGCCACTGGTAACAGCATACCTATGTCTCACTTTTTGATACCATCAAGCGAGAAAAAAACTGGTAAATAGTCTATGTTGCTAGGTCATATTCGTGACAAAGGGTACATTCACTTTTATTTGGTGAATGAGAAATAATATCTATCATAGCAAACAAGATTTTATTACCAATAATGTTATTAAAAGGCACTAAAACATTGTACATAACAAAGTAAAAAATGTATTATTCTCTTTTACATTGTAAATGATTTTTACTAACAAATACTCATACACCAAGTAATTCTGAAATTCAACATAGAACTCTTTAAATAAGTTAAAATAAATAAACAATCTTTAAACTTGTGAATTTAATTCCAGTTAACTTTATGCAAAAGAAACTTGTAACAAAGGATTTCCATTATTTTTGTAGTGTTTGTAATTTTTTCTTCTTTCTACAATATGTTCAGACAAACAAGCAGCAAATTTTACAATTGTAGGTTCTTTTAAATGTAATACAAAACAAAATGTATTCATTTCAATCCTTCTATAATTAAATTATACTGAAAACCTTACATAATCTAGAAATCTTTCAAAAATATGTTCTCTAAAATGTTTATAAAAATGCAACCCTCTGAAATATTAGAACACTGAGGGAGGTCTAAAGTATAAAGTACCTGGCAGTAACCCGTAAGCAACAATTCCTACATCATAATAATAGTTATATAAATCACCCCTGAATCTGGGATTATAAATAACTTTGATATACACAGTTTTGTTTATCACTAATCATATCAAATCATTTAATTTATTACAAATATGTTTCATGCTACTAGAAACCAAAATTCTGATCATAAAAAATATCTCCATTAATAAATCACAAATCATTTCATTAATACAATATAATAATTTATATGCATCTATCAATAACAAACAGGTACAATGTAGATTGCAACACACCATTCCACATATATGTATGAATCACATACATGTTAGTTCTTAAAATAAATACCTATACCTCACATATGCACAACTCAATGAGTTTTGGCGTGAACTGATAGTCCTATTGTGCTAGGGGTAAACAAAAATATTCATAACAGTCCTGAAAACTATCAAACAAAGTGAATTCTTTGATTTAATACTTAAATAATCTGCATCACTGTAACAGATCAGTTCAAGGAGGAAATATGTCTTGAAGTATTATGAAAATTATATTTGATAATTGAAATAAAATTGAGAATGGAAATGGGGAATGTGTCAAAGAGACAACAACCCGACCAAAATAAAAAAAACACAACAGCAGAAGGTCACCAACAGGTCTAAAGTACAGGGTTCTAATTAACATACTTAATGATCAAGCATGTCTAAAATGACTGTGCAAATGAAGAAATAACTAATAAAAAATACCAGTCGGCAGTTAAATATTGCAACTTTCAAGAAAGATAGGCAACACCTTAGCAATTGGCAAAATGGATAAAAGAATAAACAAAATGTCCACAAAACCTGCCAGAGAAAATTAAGGAATAAGAAAAATGAACCCAACCAAAAAGATATCATTATATATTATGCCATAATTCCTGCTAAGTTTTTCTTTAATTAGTAAACTTGTTTCAAAGGAGAACATAAAAAAGCTGATAAATGCTGGAAATAAGATGTTCTTCTTTCAAAAGAACGTAACCTGTGGTAGAATATTTTGGGGATGAGATACCAGAACAACTATTACAATGTTAACTTAGGTTACATAAATAAAATTAAAAAAAAATGTGTGTACAATTTCTGCTATTTCTTACAGATTCAATGATAGAAACATTTTATATTTTGCTAAAAAGTCAATATCACATTTGAAATATTCCATCTTATTTACATTTAAACATGCTTTCATACAAACTCGTTTATAAGTTAAACTTATTGTGGATATTTGAGCTGAATATCACACAGATCATTTGTACTACAATTTTTTAATTGTTTGAATAAATAATTCATGCATTTGTACATTCTATATATAACACAACTTAGAGGCACCCTGGTTCTCAAAAATATTCCACGTTAAACTTTTAAGCAACAGCAGGCGGTTTGATTCTGGCAACAAATATATACTGTTCTCTCCCTCAGGTGTTGTCAGTCATTTTTATGTTTGCTTCAAAGACAGTGACTGATGAGTGTACAGCCAAGTACAAAATGTACCTTTATTCCAAGTTTCTTTCTTAAACTTCATACCACTCAATATGATGCAAAAGTGTTGCCTGGTTATAACTTAGAATTCGACCAATTGCTTTGGGGAATAACATGCAATCATATTGCTGTTCCTTTACAGAGACCTAGAAAACCTTATGGTTATTTTAAATAACTGGAAACATGTAGTGATAACACATTATCTATGATTCATATATTATAATAAATTAATTCAAATAAACAGCTGATATACTATCATATATAAATAATGTTGGTATAACACAAAATAAACTATCGCATATATCATTATTTTAAATAACATTTTTTTTCACATATATAAATACTGTTAGCTACCTCATAAAACTTTTAGCAATGAATTTTAAATATTTCTAGACAATTATAATTTACAATGTTACTTACATTTTACAATGCTTTTTGTTACTTTGTTTGGTATAAAGACATTCCTTGACAATATCAGAATTGCCACTGATATCTCTGTTCTATTTTAAATATAATTCCATTGGCAAGTTCTATGTTTCAGATTTCAAGTAATAGCCCCAAGAAAAATAAAGACTTGTTGATTTTATTTGTAAAACTCAAGCATACTTTTACCAATGCAACACCTTGTGTTTGAAATAAAAAAAACTGTAAAACAAAATAATAAGTAAGAATTCATAATTTATTAGAATTCCTACCCCGACAAAGTTTTTTTTTGGCATGGTCATGTTTTAACAGGTACCATGCAAGTTTAACAAATACTGCACTCATAAATAATTCCCTATCACATTTAACCTAATAAATACATGTGTTTTACAAAGAACAATACAAACACACAGTAGTATAACATCCCAGTCTTCAATTATCACATTCTAATCCTAGTTATCATCAATCTTTCAATCGTAGTAGCTGTCCTGAGGTGGTTTGTATACTGTAAAATCAAAATATATCTATATAAAAATTTGGCATGACAGATGTTTTACGACCGATAGATATCAACCCTATGCAGGCTCATATATACAAAAGATTTATTGATTTTCAGAACATTCAAATAATAAAAAAAATATGAATTTTGGTCTGTTTTGTATGGTTGTTATATCTTTTTTTTTTATCTAATTTCTTTGCTTGTTTGGTAGACTAAGATTTATTTCATGAAACAGATTATAATCATAATCAATACTTTAAGTGTCATAATAGTATATTCTATGTCAGTAAAAATGAGAAATTACAAAAGTTATATGGTCTGAAAAAAATTGTCTATGCTGCCATTTGCTGATCAACAGCTTGTTAATGCCTCATGTTTACCGTGCAGTATGTGTCTTGGTTTGTTAAGTTGTTAGGTTTCTGTCTCCTTGACATATACCCCCACATATCCTAAATTATCATTTATTGAAAAAAATTAGGGCTTTCCCCAAAAAACATAATAATTTACCTGAGTATCAGATCAGCACCAATAATATCTTGTAGATGATATGTTAATCCTAGACGACACATTTTTGGTAGTTTTCTTTGTTCTAAATCCTACAAGTAAAATATAAATTAGGTGATATGAAGTAACCTAGGTCATCTTCCCAATAATCTCCTCAATGGCATATATCTACATGCACTTGATTTTTTTACTCAGTGAAAACTAGATTTACAACCTAATTCATCATCTAAACATACAACATATAAATTTAAGATAAATGGTCATACATTTGCATGTATATACAAAAAATGCAAAATCTGAAGAGGAAACATGTATGCTGTACTCCATAGAGTGTGAATAAATTAAAATAATAATATTTAAAAAAAAATTAACATTAATAAAAGTTTGTGAGTCTTCTTTTTTCCCGTCAGTATGTCTCTTATGGTATTAAAAGCAAATACTGTAAGTCCAAGTGTTGAAAAGGGAGGGTTTAGTTTTTGTTGTTTTTCTACATCATGAATTAAAAAATTAAAAAAACACAGCTGTCAATTCTAGTAAACAACTAATTTTTCCAAAATAAAGGCCCAGGCCATTGTTTAACTGACCTAAATAGGTAAATGATAACCAGTTAGGTATTTCGCCTGCAAGTATTTTGGCTGATGTAGCTGTATTGTTCATTTTTAATTAGCAAACTATAAACTATTTGTTCAACTAAGGTACATAATAATTTGAGACGCCCATTTGATCAAACAGAACATGGAAACATAATTACATACGTTTTTGAGTATTTCTTTGTATTTGCTTTTTTTAATCATGGTTAATATGGCTTTCCTCCCACGCAGTAAACTTTTCATAAACATTCCAGTATTGGGTACAGCTAACCACCAACTGCCAACTGTTCTGTTTGTTAATACTGTGGCTTTCAGAAGTTGCCTATAAGAATAAAACACAAATGAGAACTAATGGCAAAATAAGATTGGTGTATTAATGCAAAATCACTACACATACTTGACAAATAATTTACATGTACAATATCACATGTTTTAAGCTAACAAATGTAAAGTTTTCAATAAAATATATAAACCTTAAAAAAAAAAAAAAAAAAAAAAAAAAAATCAATTCTGAAAAGGCGAATTGTAAGTAATGGAATTGTAGAACTTACGCATTTTATCATTTCTTCATTTGAATTTGGCTGTTACATGTAAGAATCCAGTGTTCTCCTTTTTTCACTAAGGTAGGGTGGGTGTTTTGAAAAAACACTTGCAACCAGGTGATTTTTTTAATATGGCCTATCGAACCAAGTTTTTGTCCTGTTCCTCGCTTTAGTGCTGGGTTTTTTGGCACACAAAACAGTAATATCCTTCTTTGAGGATTAGCCATTTAAAGTCCTCTTCATATTTATCACCACCCCTCAAATGAGGGGTAACCTCTCAATGTAATAACCATACCTTTTATAAGGGGTACATTTTTGTTTCTGGCCTTTTCATCATTATGGACACTCTTTTAGAAAAGTTGTACCAAATAAAAGGATTTTCCCCCTTTTAAGGTAAATTCTAAGTTTTACTTTTTCTTTTCTTCAACAGTAATATGACCCCTTGCCTGAGGGACAGTCCCTCTTTAAGGAATACCCCTCATGTTGGGATTTTTCCCAAACTGTTTATCTTCGTGAAGCCTGTGTGCATTTTCTGTTGTTTTGATACTTTTTTTTTAATTACAACAATTACAATTCAACTATCCATTTTAGTTGACTCAAATGGCTTAGAATTATCCTTATCACCGTCGTCATTTGCCTTTCCATTCCCCCGATTAATAAAAGAAAACATTGAAATTTGACGATCCGCCATTTTTGTCAATGAAAACAAATCTGCGAGGCGCGATTAGTATTTAAATTTTCACGGTGTGGAACCGAAAAAAAATCCAGAATTTGAAAAAAATTCCGACTACCTCCTAAAATGGAAAGGTGGTCGGCACAACCGGCTTAAATGCCGAATGGAAAACACTGGAATCATTCCAATGAGCAAAGTTAAATGAAATATCTACCATATGTTGGCAGTATATATTGATTTATTTGGATTGTACATTAAAGTTTATTCCATTAATGTTCCAGGTTCTATACTTACGTAATGTCATCATCTTTAAAGTTATATTCTTTTATTAGTGTATCTTTATTTACATATACATCATTACATCTCTTCACAATAGTGTTCACAAATTTATCTGAAAATCAGTAAATATTTCAAATAAGTGGATGTTATTGATAAATTGATCAAGTAAGAGGAAAGTGCTGTCAACTGAAGAACTTATTTGAAATAAATTTCTGCTCACAACAAAGTGAGTTCTATCTAAAATTCTTTTATTTCTCCTATCTTAGAACCAAACTGGATCATTGTTTTCTTACAATTATTGTTGTATGTTTGTTAGTATTGAGCAGCAATATATTGTGGCAATGTTTTATTGTGTATTACCCAGGGAAAACTGTCACATTCAGCCAGAAGCTGTCAATCTTTGTTAAGTGCATATGATACAGTTACAGGGGAGGTAATGATGTTGCCAATGTCAAATGTTATTTTCTCGATGTCAAACTGTGACATATCAGGAAAAGATACAATTTCGACTGATTTTTATCATTCAAACTGATTTAATTTGAAAATAAGTGCATGGACCCCTATCTTTTAAAACGACATTTTGCAGGGAGATTATGTGGGCCAAATTTTATAAAACTGTAAATAGTGCACTATTTTTAATTTTGATAAATATACAGCAAAAAATTACATTTTTTTTCTCAATTCATAAGTTATTTCTGAAAAAAAACTGCATAAATCTGTATGATACTTATAAAAAACAGAAATTACAAATTATTTAACAAAAAACACTTTGTGTTTATCTTTTAAAACAAAAAAGTTATGTCTTTCTTTCGAAAAGAAAAATACGGCCACAAATCCGAATTTTGAGCATATATACAAAATTTCTACCTCATTTAACTCAAAAAGTAGCATGTAAAGGTATATTTTTTTATTACATATTTGATTTAATCAGGCAAAACATAGCCTATATGGAAATTTCCATCAAACTGTAAATACGGGATCAAAACTGTATTGTTTGCCCTTAAATATGATTGAAGTAAAAAAAACAATGTGCCATTAAAAGAGTTTTAGACTCACAACCTCAGTGTTCACAGGCTAGTTATTACTGTAAACATATACTTTAAACTAAGAATTTGTTATTGTTGGGTTGATGTCACATTGACATGTATCTCAAATCTTCATTGTTCATACTACATTGTTTCTATAATGTCCATAATTTTAGTTTACCTGCTATACTTTTTGGCACAGAGACTTCAGCCATTACTCTGGTCACATGACATCTGTAATCTTCTGTAAACACCACTGCATATTCATCAAACTCAGATCCTATCTTAAATATCTTTATCACACCTTTATTTTTCAGATCATTCTGAATATTAAAAAATATGAGACAATGGCATGGAAATCTGAGGTTAAAGAGTTATGTTTTAAAAAAATTCAACAATCATTTTAATATTGAATGTTTTCCATAAAATATGTTATATTACATTAAATATATATTTTTTCTGATACCTTTAAATACCAGCAGCAGTTAAAATTAAAAAGCCTACTTTCATGACTTTGGAACTGACAAAATTTCCACTCTTGATTTGTAAACCACATGGCACTATATTATCTTGAATATCAATCAATTATCTGCAAAAGTCATCATTTTTTAAAAGTTTTCAATTATACTAGGTACTCAAAACAATTAAAAGTATATGACATTTTAATGTGTGCAGAAAGTCCTATTTGAATTTTATGTGATATTGTTTAAACTTACCAGCTCTTTATCCACAACAGTTCTGTTTTTGTTTAAACTGTATAACTGATGTTTCAATACCATTGGTGGAAGTCGGTGTTCAAATTTATCTAATGGAAATAAGTTTTTAAAGTACAGTAAATACACTTCTGTGTCAGTTGGCACTCTGGATACTGAAATATAAAATACATAATTAATTCAGTGGTTGTTGTTTGTTGATGTGTGACATGTTTGTTTTTGTCATTTTTTGTACATAAATTTATAGGCCATTAGTTTGTTTGTTTGAATAGTTTTAAAGGAGTAGGTCCGGTAAGACCCCTTTTTGGCCCCAAAATATAACAGTTTTACCAAATTGTTAAAATGTAAACTTTTAGTTATTTTTTGGACAGTTGATAGGTTCTGCTACATAAATGTGGGCTGTTTTTGACCATACAATGCACATATATTGGGTTGTAGCACCGTTAAGTCATGCTAAATTACTGAAATCTTCAAAATTTTATCATTTTAGTTAAATTTTAGACGGTTTCCGTGTAAAACGAAAGTGGCCGCATTCGTGTTCATCCTTCAAATTGAACTGTAAGTTGTATTTTATGATAATACATAACATATATAAAGGTTGTGGATGAACACGGATGCGGCCACTTTCATTTTTGACAAAAAACATCTCAAAAGTGACGTTTTTTGGCAAATTTGAGAGATTTTTCAGATTTCAGCTTGAATCGGATCGTTTTTAATGACTAAATCAGTTAAAATCTTTCACAAAAACTAATTGAATCAAGTGAAATAGACAGTTAAGTGTTTAAAAAGTGGTCAAAATCTTTCGTCATATGAAACTGAAATTTGAGGCCAAAATGAGTCCTTACCGGACCTACTCCTTTGTCATTTCTGGGCCTTTTAAAGCTGACCATGCAGTATGGGCTTTGCTCATTGTTGAAGGCAGTGAACTATAGTTGTTAACTAAACTTCTGTGTCATTTGGTCTCGTTGAAAGTTGTCTCATTGGCAATCATACCACATCTTTTTTTATATATTAAATATATTATACATTTATGTTTTTCATTCTATATAATATTTAAGGGAAAAAGGGTATGAAATGGCCATGGATTACCAGGATTACTGGATTTATATATCTATTTTGAACTCATTCTACATTGAACATTGTAAGTTTATCTTCTTTATTACATCAAAGGGAATGAAATGGCCATGGAATATTGAATTGATATGACTTTTTTTAACTCATGCTTCATGTATATTTACCTTCTTCCCTTTCAGCATCAGTTATAAGTACTTTGTTACGAGATTCTGTACATACTTTCTTCTTTTTGTAGAATTCAGGCATCAGTGTCCTTTTTCTACTCATCTTGTGCTGAAAAAACACAAGTATAAAATTTATTCATACACTAATCATATTAAGTTTTGAACACCTGCTTTACATTTGATATCAAACCACTGTAGTAATTACCTTGAAGCAGGATCACAGAGAGCAAAGAGGATTGTGAAAACCTAGCTACATTTATGACAAAGCCAACTTAGCAAACACTTAAAAATTTACTTGCAGATTTTGCAATGTTTAATAATTTCTTATTTTGACATGAGACCAATAATCTTGCATTGCTGCATTGCAATGACACATTTGCTGCAGAAAGCACCTGTTCCAGCTGACATCATTTAAACATCAATTGAAAAGCAAATACAGGGGAATATAAGTAAGGGAAATGGAAATCATTTCAAATGCGTTCATTATTATTTTAACTGTTCAGAATCTAACAAGAAATGGATAAATCGTACTTAACATATATAAAGTAAAAAAAAAAAAAAGTTTTAAATTCTGAATCACTGAAACGTTTTCACTATAATTATGTACAATCAAGCGTCAAAATTATCACATTATTTAAACCACAAAAAGTTCAGGACTGTAAATGAACGCAAATCTGTAAAAAGAAGTCTGTTGCCGTAACACCGTAATTTCAGTTAAAAAATCCTAACAATTACACACAAACCATAATGGTTGGCATCCACATTGTATGTGAATGGTCTAGCACCTGATTATTTATCTTTTAGATTTACTGCTTCAATGCTTGTACTGATCTTTATAGCTATTTTCTCAGGACGACAACATCAGGACTTCTTTATGTACCAAGACCTAATTCTGATTTTTTAAAAGAATATCTAAATATTCTGGTCTTATTACATTTGTACCAATGTACCTGGGATAATTTAACAAATAATATTAAAAAAAATAGATTATTTAGATACATTTAAGACCAAATGTTCAAACTATTTTCTAACTGTAGAGATGAAGATGCCTGAATCTAATGTATGTTTCTTCTTCTATTGAATACATACATTGTATGTTTTTATTCAATATCTAAGCTGCTGCAAAATGTATGTATAACTGTATTATATATTTTATTTTGTTCGTATGTTTTCCTTTTATATTTGTATTTACATGATTTATATGGGGACAAAGTCCCCAATAACGGTAGAAAAAAAAAAAAGAAAAAAAAACAGGTTATGCCTGCCTTTCACAGTCAGGATCCTACTTCGTCAAAATTATCTCCCCATTACGCCAGTTCATTTTCACAATCGTAGAAATGGAAGCCATTGTAGCGATGACGCGCTACCAATTTTGCTCTTGGAAACCGATAAATTTCTCCACATTGCACCAATACTATCCTTATATGTCAATTATATTTCAAAAGACAAATGTATCAACTAGCTAATGAGCATCAGTTAATGATCTTGTTTGCATTGATTCAACTTAAAAATATTGTCTGGTCGGTTGTCAGGTGGAATTTAAAAAAAATCATAAATATTTTAAAAAATTCTAATTAAATATTTCGTGGAAGGGCAGACTAGATATTTTTAGTGGTTGAAGACTATAAACCCTAGTTATCACACACAAAAAATTAGAATTTTTGAAGATATGCATTTTCATCATCTAACTTTTAAGACTGTTGTCAAGTACTTTCAGTAAAAAAATAGCTATTCGAACACACCTTCTCTGTTTTAGTGACTCATTAGATAGGTATTTCACTTGACCCATATATTTCATCTTTTAGTACTGTTATTTTTTGTGTTATAAAGTCAACCTGTAGCTTTAATATATAAAAATGAAAGAATCTGAAGCGAGACGATGTATGAAATATTCTTACTTTGTACAATATCAAGACAAAATACTCAACTCAAACACGCCCTAACATAAAAAGGTGCACTTGATTTTCTCTTTTTGATACAATTGTTACCTATTTTTTGGAATTTATTCTTCAGTCACATAATGAAAGGGCAGACACGAGAATTACTGAACTAATAGATTGATATATTTTCCGACCATGGTAATTTTTTCAAAAAAATCAGAGGTTATGCATTTTCGTCATCCACTTGAAAGATACCCATGTCTTCGACTTGATATCTAATTGTTCTGCTCAACTATGTACTAGATAAATTGAAAACTTATGCAAATGGTGTTTTTAAAATAAAACACCTCGATATTGAGAAGAAAATTGCAGTTTTGTTTGTTTCTATTAAACGGATAGTAGCTACGATTTTCATCAAAATTACCTTTTTAATCTATATGCCGGATTTGGTACAAAAAGTTTAATAAATATGATTAAAACAACAACTGGTTACTTTCCATTTATAATTTAGAAGCTTTTTAACGTTTAACACCTAAATTTATTTCTTGCCTATAGATAATAATTCGATGTTAAGCCCAACCCTTATTCATATGCAGAGTTGGGGTAATTGTAATTGTAATCGTTAATCAGCTGTAATTGATTACAATTCTTCAAGTAATCATTGTAATCATTAATCAGCAAAAAATCTGATTACATGTAATTTAATTTAATCAATTACTTTTCAAAATACCCTGTAATCCTGATTACTTTATGATTACATTCTGATTACAATGAAAAAATCTTAAACTGTGTTTATGGTCAATAAAGGAAACTTTTTGTTATTCTTATTCAATTTATATTGAACATGTTAAGATAGTTTGGTTTACTTTATTTTTTATAAAACATGACAATTGGTTTGTATACTTCAGTAAAAAATAAACTGTTACAGTATTGAAAAGTCATCAATAGCCTAAGAAGAGACATATAATACAATTATATGTTTCTGGCCTTAGTAAAAGATATTGTACATAGTATTCACAATTTAAAGATGTTGATAATAACTGTTATATTCAAGTAATACTTTTCTTTAACCCTTAATTATAATCTTTTGTTAATGTTGTGATTTTTGCCATCTTTGAATTGACAGGTAGGAAACCAATTAAGGTTTGTTTTTATTGCAATTACCAACTGAGTATAGCTGTAGGACAATATACATGTATATGGTAAAAGATAAATCAGACAAGGGATAATTTATCCAATTAGCACAAAATTAATTAAAAGTTGGACAAATATCTTGTTCAAAATAATCAAATTTTTGTATGTATTTGGACTTGACATGTAAAATGCAATGATTTATAGCACTTATATATTGTTTACAATTTGATTAAACTGGTACAATTTCATCCATATTTTAACTACCATAAACTGTACCTTGAAACAAATATAAATTAAAGTCTAGAATATGTCAGTAGACAAACAGCAAATGCTTTTCATAAAGCTATATTCAATTGAAGTCAAAATAATTCAGAGATTAATGATGAAAAAGTGCAATGGGTCGTAACCAGTGACACAATGTTCATGTATTTATGAAGTTAACTTTTGAGGTTTATTAAATAGATGAAGTTTGAAGTTATCATTTTATAATATAGCAAACACAATACTTTCTAAAAAATGCTATAGTTACATATAAAACGTTTATTCATTCACATCATGCAAAATGTTTTTTTTAATTCATTGTAATCAAATGTAATCATGATTACTTTGCCAATGTAATCATTAATTTAATCAGACACTTTCAGAAATGATGTAATCATTAATTTAATTTAATCCTACAAATGACAAAGTAATTGTAATTTAATCAATTACATTGAAAGTAATCGGACCAATCTCTGTTCATATGACCTATGTTGATTTGAACTCTTCAGTTTCTTATGCGCAATCGCACATTGTGCCTCGAAGGGAAACTTGTGGAACAGGGGAATGTTATCGCAGAAATGGTTCATGAATTTAGTTTCAGCGAGGAAAGATAAAAAAAGAGGTGCAGACAAATTATTGTAAATTACAAATTAAAAATGGTGGTGAGATCGATAATCAAAATAGCTCAAAACACCTGCGAAGCAGGGTAAGTCAAACAGTAATAGTCGACGGTTAGCGTAACTTGTTTACATTACTTAAAAATTCCAGATCATATGAAAATAAATCGCAGCGTGTTCATTATTGTCAAAAATAAGTTAATAAATTTACGGGCAGGAATCTCCCACCTTAGAAGAAATTGGAAATCAGCGGCTATAATTTAGTATTATTCTTCACGTGTATCCTTCACGGAGGCCCCTATTCAACACACAAACACGTGTATATGTTATCGGCATGGTTTGTTCATACAAATGTAATAACAAGTGTATAATATCGCCATTGCTGGAGAATCTTGGGTTGGAATAATATGCCGGTTTTTGTTATATTTTTTATTTACACAATTTGATAAATAGCGTCAAATATGTACGTTTAATATAAAGTAATTATCAAATACGAAAGAAAACAAAAAGCATGTGTTTATATCTAATTATATCTTGGTTAGCTCATTCGCTGTGTCGGCAAAGTTCGGGAAGTAAACCTGATGCATAATTAATGAGATGAATAGGCACGCAACACGATATGAATTATCAATTATTAACACTTCTGCAATTTATGAAAACATTCTAGCGATCTTATTGCTTATTTTTAGTACATATCTTTGATTTTTGAAGCTTAAAAACTTGTTCATAATTTTGTCAAAATCGTAGCTACTATCCCTTTAACTTTTAAAAAATTTGTTACTATAGTAAACAATACAGTAAACATTTATCGCCTTCTCTAACAAAAAGCTTCGATTCTTTTGTTCTATTTCAGCCTGGTTTCTGACTGTACAGTATATTATTATTTTTTAAGGGGTTCTTATTGGGGTGTGTGCTTGTGCCTATGCAATCCTCCTTTTTTTGTAATTTCTCGTGTCCTGCAAGACTTCCTGTTTTCATGCAGATTTCTAGGAACAATATATTAGTTTTTTGCAAGTGTCTCATCCTGCCTTTTTTTTTACGGTATCGGGACCGTTCGCCCTAGTAACATGTTCGCCCTGGGTCCGTTTGCCCTGAGTTCGTTCGCCCTTATAGTCCGTTCGCCCTACTAAAAAATATTAATATTCAGGGCATTGAAGTTGAATAAACTTAATCAGATATATTTCGATGGTATATGTTCTTGAAATTTATGGAAACATGGAAATATCTAAAAGTTTATGGCTTGTTAAGGATCATTAATTTATTGTTTTATGACAAAATAATTCGGATCACTGCTTATTGTGATACCTGTCTTTTGATGGATTTATAATATAAAAAACAAATTTGTTTTGATAATATATTCAGCTTGAAATTAATTTAAAAAAAATGTACGAACTGTAAAACGGATTTACAAGTTCATTCATTAAAATACTCTGAGACTAGTCTAAGTTAGTGAATGACTGAATACAATTATTTTGTTAACAAATATCAACAAAGATAAATACATTGTATTCCAGTATTCTACTGCAATCAAAGGGAAAATGATGATATTGATTGCGGCAATATCATTATTCGGTGATTTTTTCAACAAACTTCAACATATTTTATTCAAATACTTAAAATTATGCCACTAGACAACAATTAGTAAAAAATAAAAATCAGGGCGAATGAACCCTGGGCGAACAGGTATCAGGGCGAACAGGTACTAGGGCGAACGTGAATTAGGGCGTACGGACCCTACCAACTATAACTTAAGAAATGATGCTTTTATTTTCTCATGTTTTTGGGACAAATCAATTTGTCCTTGGGATATTAATTTGTTTTTGTAATCCTCAGAAAATCTTGGTACCCTTATTTTTAAGACGCTGAAATAAATGTCAAGTTCTTACACCATGTACACCAGATTAGATTCTTGTTCATTATGAATCAATAAACTGAAGAGCCCTGTTAAAATCCACTTCAACACCAATTCAGAAAATTTTACATATAAACATTATTTATTAATGATGAGTATTTATGATGAAATACCTACATGTACTAAATGTATACTCATTCCTGGTGCATGTTTGTTTGATTTAGAAATACCTGCAATATTACTTCTTATATGAATTAAAAAGTAACCTCTTTTTGGTACATTACGTTATAAATGGGAAAGGAATGACTTCTTAATTTCATTTGTGTTGTAGTCTCAAATTTTGATCTAATATTTGTTGCTGTACATTTTTTTGGATCTTCTTTTTTTTTTACAGAGAACAGACTTGTCATTGTTACAATTTGATATTTTGAGTGCAGATTTTTCATGTATTAAACAGCAGCACTACAATAAATGTAAATAAATGAGTTAACTGAACATACTATTATTCCAGAGATTTACATACTGATTTTATATGTTGGAGAGGATTGTTAACTAAATTGCTGTGTACACCATATGAAAACAGAGATGATTGGTTAATAGCGATTACTAAATGTAACAATACAATATATATGTGTGAGTTTGAGACTGAACACAGGAAGAAAAATAAAGCAGAAATGACAGAAAGACAGGATGAAATGAGTTGTTGGGGATGGAAATTTGAACAATATGTCACAGCAGGTATTACTAAATTTAAGGAATAGAACCTAAACAATAAATCAACAGTTTTAAAAGGGTTAACATTTATTAAGTGACTACAAGTGAACAACATATAACTATTTAGGAACAATTTACAAGGTTATACAGACCATGATAATAAGACTCTTGTCTAACCTTATAATGATGATATGTAGCAAATATAAAATTAATGAACCATGAAAATAAGAAATGATGATTATCATACAATATTTGGTAGCCTGGATAAAATATAGCTGAATACATATAGAAGCTGGAAAGTGTATATTATCAAGAAAACTTTATAGTTATCAAGGAACAATGCATAAAAAGAGAACAAATACTTTTGGTAATGGTTCTATAGCAAAGATATATAATTGAAAATACTGCTGAAATTTAATGACATGAAAAGTAGTTCAAGGTCATGAACATCTAGCATACGTTCAGCAGAAAATTCAAATATTAAGACATCTTTTAAGTAATAAGAAGTCTGCATTCCCAAAACATGCATATTAGTTTGTACAAATAGCTATAACTTTCTTCTCCAGAGGCACTGGGTTAGGACTTATGTCTTACTAATTTATAATTTCATATCTAACATTTCAAGATTGTCAACTTATAAATCTTATTTGATTTGTAGATAAACCAGACGGTACTCCAGTAACAACAGAACCTGTTAACAACAATGAAGAATATTCTACAGTTGTTAGAAGTAGACTGGAATCACAGGGGTTCTTATTGGGGTGTGTGCTTGTGCCTATGCAATCCTCCTTTTTTTGTAATTTCTCGTGTCCTGCAAGACTTCCTGTTTTCATGCAGATTTCTAGGAACAATATATTAGTTTTTTGCAAGTGTCTCATCCTGCCTTTTTTTTTACGGTATCGGGACCGTTCGCCCTAGTAACATGTTCGCCCTGGGTCCGTTTGCCCTGAGTTCGTTCGCCCTTATAGTCCGTTCGCCCTACTAAAAAATATTAATATTCAGGGCATTGAAGTTGAATAAACTTAATCAGATATATTTCGATGGTATATGTTCTTGAAATTTATGGAAACATGGAAATATCTAAAAGTTTATGGCTTGTTAAGGATCATTAATTTATTGTTTTATGACAAAATAATTCGGATCACTGCTTATTGTGATACCTGTCTTTTGATGGATTTATAATATAAAAAACAAATTTGTTTTGATAATATATTCAGCTTGAAATTAATTTAAAAAAAATGTACGAACTGTAAAACGGATTTACAAGTTCATTCATTAAAATACTCTGAGACTAGTCTAAGTTAGTGAATGACTGAATACAATTATTTTGTTAACAAATATCAACAAAGATAAATACATTGTATTCCAGTATTCTACTGCAATCAAAGGGAAAATTAATGATGATATTGATTGCGGCAATATCATTATTCGGTGATTTTTTCAACAAACTTCAACATATTTTATTCAAATACTTAAAATTATGCCACTAGACAACAATTAGTAAAAAATAAAAATCAGGGCGAATGAACCCTGGGCGAACAGGTATCAGGGCGAACAGGTACTAGGGCGAACGTGAATTAGGGCGTACGGACCCGGATTCTTTTTTTACTCAAAACTCCTGTCCTGCCTATTTTTTCAAATTTCATCCTACCCCCCCCCCCCCCCCCCCCCCCCCCCCCCCCCCCCCCCCTAAAAATCAAATGGTAGCTCCCTAATGTTGTCATGATTATATTTTGTAATTTCATATCTAATCAGGATTTGAAGAAAAAGAAACAAGGCTCTTGCCAACAAGATCACCTTTCAAAGAAAGAACAATAAATCTTAACCTGTGAATAAATCTGGAGGAAATCTACATGGGAGCTGACATTTTTTTCTTTTGGTTGTAATGTAACAAAAGATTTCATTGGCTGTCAGATTTCATGAAACTTGATCTGATTGGATTAAATATTGTTTCCTGTTCTATTTTTGTATTTTCACTTTCGTTTTGATTTGATACAAACCGCCACAATGAAACGAACAGTAGACTACAGTGAAAGACAAAATTTACAAACAGGCACAGAAACAGAAAATAATAGCGTATTATTTAGGACACATCCTACTAGTAGATTTGACAGAAAGCCTCCCGTTTTTAGAAAACCAAACGAGATTGGAAATTATTCAGTTGACAAAAATAGACTCTTCACCCAAAACAGATCAAACATGAAGTATTTTATACCTCCCAGAAATCCAAATACTGTAAACTTTGACCTAACCATAGGTTATAAAGAAATGATACGCAAAGATGAAAGTAAAAAAGAATATTTGGATTACATTCTTCGTTGGATTTTATGTAACAAGTCTAAATTTCAACTACAAACAAAGGATGGAACTAAACAGAACAATAGGTAGTTATAGAACAACAGGTTCTAACTTAAGAAATGATGCTTTTATTTTCTCATGTTTTTGGGACAAATCAATTTGTCCTTGGGATATTAATTTGTTTTTGTAATCCTCAGAAAATCTTGGTACCCTTATTTTTAAGACGCTGAAATAAATGTCAAGTTCTTACACCATGTACACCAGATTAGATTCTTGTTCATTATGAATCAATAAACTGAAGAGCCCTGTTAAAATCCACTTCAACACCAATTCAGAAAATTTTACATATAAACATTATTTATTAATGATGAGTATTTATGATGAAATACCTACATGTACTAAATGTATACTCATTCCTGGTGCATGTTTGTTTGATTTAGAAATACCTGCAATATTACTTCTTATATGAATTAAAAAGTAACCTCTTTTTGGTACATTACGTTATAAATGGGAAAGGAATGACTTCTTAATTTCATTTGTGTTGTAGTCTCAAATTTTGATCTAATATTTGTTGCTGTACATTTTTTTGGATCTTCTTTTTTTTTTACAGAGAACAGACTTGTCATTGTTACAATTTGATATTTTGAGTGCAGATTTTTCATGTATTAAACAGCAGCACTACAATAAATGTAAATAAATGAGTTAACTGAACATACTATTATTCCAGAGATTTACATACTGATTTTATATGTTGGAGAGGATTGTTAACTAAATTGCTGTGTACACCATATGAAAACAGAGATGATTGGTTAATAGCGATTACTAAATGTAACAATACAATATATATGTGTGAGTTTGAGACTGAACACAGGAAGAAAAATAAAGCAGAAATGACAGAAAGACAGGATGAAATGAGTTGTTGGGGATGGAAATTTGAACAATATGTCACAGCAGGTATTACTAAATTTAAGGAATAGAACCTAAACAATAAATCAACAGTTTTAAAAGGGTTAACATTTATTAAGTGACTACAAGTGAACAACATATAACTATTTAGGAACAATTTACAAGGTTATACAGACCATGATAATAAGACTCTTGTCTAACCTTATAATGATGATATGTAGCAAATATAAAATTAATGAACCATGAAAATAAGAAATGATGATTATCATACAATATTTGGTAGCCTGGATAAAATATAGCTGAATACATATAGAAGCTGGAAAGTGTATATTATCAAGAAAACTTTATAGTTATCAAGGAACAATGCATAAAAAGAGAACAAATACTTTTGGTAATGGTTCTATAGCAAAGATATATAATTGAAAATACTGCTGAAATTTAATGACATGAAAAGTAGTTCAAGGTCATGAACATCTAGCATACGTTCAGCAGAAAATTCAAATATTAAGACATCTTTTAAGTAATAAGAAGTCTGCATTCCCAAAACATGCATATTAGTTTGTACAAATAGCTATAACTTTCTTCTCCAGAGGCACTGGGTTAGGACTTATGTCTTACTAATTTATAATTTCATATCTAACATTTCAAGATTGTCAACTTATAAATCTTATTTGATTTGTAGATAAACCAGACGGTACTCCAGTAACAACAGAACCTGTTAACAACAATGAAGAATATTCTACAGTTGTTAGAAGTAGACTGGAATCACATTCCTTGGGTAAAACATTCTTATTAGATTTAAGCACTACTGGTTTAATGTATAACATTTAGCCACCATCTTCTCTTTTAAAATCACTTTCCTTTTGGTGATTTACACTTACAGATCATTAATGATTTATTACAATGAACACCATAAGTATATATGTTTAATATATTATAAGTATTACCTGTTTTTCTCTTATTCATAGGATCTTTGTTGACCAAATAACTCATATAGGAAAATTAACAGTGTTCTGTAAGAATTGTATCTTTACCATGTAATAATAAATACAAGTATCATGGCAGTATGCAACTCAAACCCTTCAGCTACAAAACATTCATTGGTTAATTAGAATTGAGAATGGAAATGGGGAATGTGTCAAAGAGACAACAACCCGACCATATAAAAAAACAACAGCAGAAGGTCACCAACAGGTCTTCAATGTAGCGAGAAATTCCCGCACCCGGAGGCGTCCTTATTAATTGCTCCTATGATTAAGAAATTACTTCTGATGTCCACCAAAGTTCAACCTTGAGTAACTGTCTAGCTGTTTCTAAGTATACATATAAGTTTAAAAACTGACACATAAAATTCTTTAAAGTTAATCTAAGACAATTTGATTTTGAAAAGAACTTTTAATTACAACCATTTTTAGTTAAATCTATAATTTGGTTCCCATTTACAAATTATTTTGTTATTTGTTATGCATTTCCATGTTTTCATAGTGTTTCTGTTTCAGTTTTCTCAGGAGAAGTGGATGCCATGGATACAACTTCTGGTTGTGAGGGCTGTAAATATGTGGAGTTCAAAACAAACAGAGAAATAGAATACAATAGACAAAGACAGAACTTCCAAAGGTAAAACAACTATACTCATTGTTGAAGGCCGTAAGGTGACCTATAGTTGTTAATGTGTGTGTCATTTTGGTCTTTTGTGGATAGTTGTCTCATTGGCAATCATACCACATCTTCTTTTTTATATCAATCAGTTACTGTGATAATTCAATAAATGTACATAGCCATTTATATATACTTCTACGAAAGTCTTGGATTGAGAGCTTTTTTGGAAAGATTGGAACCTGTTCCAAATCTTTCCTTATGCACTGGCCTCCCTAACAGCACGACAGGTAAGTTAATATTACTAAATGTATTCACATTGAAATTTAGTTCTTTATAGTTCACATAATATACTGTACATATAAACTGTGAAAAATTGGTATATTTTTGGAGCAGTTCATTCAAGAATTATTTCATTAAGGTGTGTTGAAGTGAAGGCTTTTTTAAAAAACATTTTGATAGGGAATTGAGTATTGCTGTAATGCTATATGATTGACAACTGTCATTATCATCAAATAATCAGGGACAAGGTGGACCTTTAATTACAATACCCCACCTCCTAAACTGCCAATCAAATTGAAATCATTACTTATCAACCTCAGTCTTACATAATTATACAAACCTCACAATATACATCCTAATATACAAATATCAGTGAATATCTGACCTCATAATTATATACACAAATGTATATATTAAATTATTGCGTGCATTTATTATTGCGATTTTGTTATTTTAGACTTAAATGCGATTTTAATTTTTACGATTTTTGAGAAAACTCCTGTTTGATTCATATGAAATATTTCAAAATGCGAGTTTAAATTATTGCGTTTACAACTCTGTCGCATTTTTCGCAATAATAAAAACCTCGCATTAATTTCTAAATTTACAGTAGATGTTTGATATATAAGGAAGAGATATATTTATTTATTGCCTATAACTTTTGATCAACATTGCATAAAGTGATTCTGTAAATTATGTCTGAAAGATAAATGATAAATTAAGGATTAACAAGATCTTAAAAAAATAGAATATAATAGAATATAAATATGAATATGCATGAAACAGTTTTTAAAATTTTAAAACTTGAATTATTTTATTAGTTTAGGCCGTAGTTTTTTAATTTTTAGTTTTACGAACCCTCCTACCCTAATTTTTGCCAAATAGGAAAAAAAAAAAAAAAAAATGTTGATTTTTTTTTTTTTTTCTCCTCCGACCCAGTGTTTTTCATGCAAAAAAAAATAATTTTAGTTCATAACTGCATGAAAGAATCTAAATTTATGCTCTTGGTGATTTAGTAAGTTGTTGCACATTGATTTTCAATTCAAACCTTGTCAAGAAAAGAAAAAATAGTTGTTACACTAGTAGAAAATCTCCTGGTGAAATAAAAAAAAAAAATTGATATTGACAGTTGGTATTAAAAAAAAAAATCAGCAGCAACAGCAGTTTTTTTTGTTTTTTTTTCGTCCTCCTACCCATTGGTTTTGTCAAAAAATTTCGTAAAACTAAAAATATAATAACTATGGCCTTATTCCCCATCAATCGTTATGTCAATTTTAGTCATAGGAATTTTTATAAGAAGTGAAAATATATTTTTGCAATCAAGAAAAAATCCACATTTCAATGAAATAAGTTTTTATACGACCGCAAATTTTGAAAAAAATTTCGTCGTATATTGCTATCACGTTGGCGTCGTCGTCTGCGTTGTCGTCGTCTGCGTTGTCGTCGTCGGCGTCCGAATACTTTTAGTTTTCGCACTCTAACTTTAGTAAAAGTGAATAGAAATCTATGAAATTTTAACACAAGGTATATGACCATAAAAGGACGGTTGGTATTGATTTTGAGAGTTTTGGTCAAAACATTTTAGGAATTAGGGGCCAAAAAGGGCCCAAATAAGCATTTTCTTGGTTTTCGCACTATAACTTTAGTTTAAGTTAATATCTATGAAATTTTGACACAAGGTTTATGACCACAAAAGAAAGGTTGGGATTGATTTTGGGAGTTTTGGTTTCAACAGTTTAGGAATTAGGGGCCAAAAAAGGGCCCAAATAAGCATTATTCTTGGTTTTCGCACAATAACTTTGGTTTAAGTAAATAGAAATCAATGAAATTTAAACACAATGTTTATGACCACAAAAGGAAGGTTGGTATTGATTTTGGGAGTTTAGGTCCCAACAGTTTAGGAATTAGGGGCCAAAAAGGGACCCAAATAAGCATTTTTCTTGGTTTTCGCACCATAACGTAAGCATAAGTAAATAGAAATCTATGAAATTTAAACACAAAGTTTATGACCATAAAAGGAAGGTTGGTATTGATTTTGGGAGTTTTGGTCCCAACAGTTTAGGAAAAAGGGGCCCAAAGGGTCCAAAATTAAACTTTGTTTGTTTGATTTCTTCAAAATTGAATAATTGGGATTCTTTGATTTGCCGAATCTAACTGTGTATGTAGATTCTTAACTTTTAGTTATGTTTTCAAATTGGTCTACATTAAGATCCAAAGGGTCCAAAATTAAACTTAGTTTGATTTTGACAAAAAATGAATCGGTTGGGTTCTTTGATATGTTGAATCTAAAAATGTACTTAGATTCTTGATTATTGGCCCAGTTTTCAAGTTGGTCCAAATCTGGGTCCAAAATTAAACTTTATTTGATTTCATCAAAAATTGAATAAATGGGGTTCGTTGATATGCCAAATCTAACTGTGTATGTAGATTCTTCATTTTTGGTCCCGTTTTCAAATTGGCCTACATTAAGGTCCAAAGGGTCCATAATTAAACTAAGTTTGATTTTAACAAAAATTAAATTCTTGAGCCTCTTTGATATGCTGAATCTAAACATGTACTTAGATTTTTGATTATGGGCCCAGTTTTCAAGTTGGTCCAAATCAGTATCTAAAATTATTATATTAAGTATTGTGCAATAGCAAGTCTTTTCAATTGCACAGTATTGTGCAATGGCAAGATATATCTAATTTCACAATATTGTGAAACAGCAAATTTTTTATTTAATTAGAGTTATCTTTCTTTGTCCAGAATAGTAAGCAAGAAATATCTTATTGCAAGAAATTTTTTTAATTGGAGTTATCTTTCTTTGTCCAGAATCAACTTAAATCTTTGTTATATACAATATACAATGTATATTCACTTTTTACTACCAACTGATAAATTTAAATGATCTTTACCATTCAGTGATAACAAGCAGTTTTTTTACATCTTAATATTTTATGATGTATTTAAATGAGTAGTTATTTTTGCAAACTCCATTAGAATATTTTAATTGAGATTAGTTTTGGAATAAGGGAAAGGGGGATGTGATTAAAAAATTGGGTTCAATTTTTCTCATTTGAAATTTCATAAATAAAAAGAAAATTTCTTCAAACATTTTTTTTGAGAGGATTAATATTCAACAGCATAGTGAATTGCTCTAAGAGAAAATAAAAATTTTAAGTTCATTAGAACACATTCATTCTGTGTCAGAAACCTATGCTGTGTCAACTATTTTATCACAATCCAAATTTAGAGCTGAATCTAGCTTGAATGTTGTGTCCATACTTGCCCCAACCGTTCAGGGTTCAACCTCTGCGGTCGTATAAAGCTACGCCCTGCAGAGCATCTGGTTTAATTTGTTTACATTGAAAAATACTTTATAAATTGATCAAAAGGCACCCTACAACCTTTAATCTTCAATGACATATATTACCTATGTTTCAACTTACAAAATTTTAGATTATTTTTGTTGACACTTGAAAGGTCTTAGCTGTTGGTCTAGATCTTATGTCTTACAAGGATAGTTGGTAACATTAACTAGAAGAATTTTCAGCAATAGTGCTTTGTTAATGTTCTTTTGTCCCCACCATACCTTCATATGAAATTATTCAAACTACTCTTCCAATCTTTCCATGAGTGATATCCATCACTTTGAATTGTTATTTTTTTTAACCCAAGGGAATGTATAAAGCACTGGGTACAAAAAATAATATCAATCAATTGGCCAGTCAGTCATTTGAATTTCAGGATTCTTACTTAAATACTTTGAATCAGGTTGATATTTTTTTTAAACTTATGTTCACTTATAATAAGAGAAAATTCCTTAGTGATTTTGAGATCAACATGTCAACAGTCATCATATCACTGTAAATTTAGGCAACAGTAGTATACCCCTGTTCAAAACTCATAAATCCTTGAACAAAAAACTAAATCGGGTTAACAAACTAAAACCGAGGGAAACGCATTAAATATAAGAGGAGAACAAGGACATAACACTAAAATGTAACACACATAGACAAAATCCCAGGAAAATAACAAATATAACATATACATTTTGTATATAACATCAAAACCAAATACATAAATTTGGGATAGACAAGTACCGTGGCACGTCTTATCGCAATGTGAATTTACACTAAAAAATAAGAGAAAACAAACGACACAACGTTATAATGTATTACACACAGAAACAAACTACAATACATATGTATAACAATGGCCATATTCCTGACTTGGTACAGGGCATTTTTAAAGGAAAAAATGGTGGGTTGAACCTGGTTTTGTGGCATGCCAAACCTCGCACTTTTATGGCCATGTGAAATATAACATCAAAATGACAACACAGGACTACAATATTAAAAAATTGGAGAACACAATTGACAAAGAATCACACGAACAACAGCCAACAAAAGGCAACAAGTGTAAACTTTCCCCCTTTATATGGGAAGTTAGTGTGTGTGAGCTTTTTTCATTAGAGTATAACAGATGACACAGTACTTAAATAAAAGAAGTAGTATAGAAGTTAAATAATGAAGTTATAGACATCAAAATTTACCAGCCAAAAAAATTGAGAAATATATCCTATACAAAACTCATATTTTGATGAATTTACAAAAAGATGAACCTAAGCTGCATAACATTACATATTATATAAAAGTATATATGGTACCCATTAAGCATTTCAAAAGATATCTCTACTAGACCTGCTTGGAAATGGATGATGCAGATCATCAGAAGTACAGGTTACATACTACCATCAAATGAACTTTATTTTTCAGGTTTAAGTTGATAAAATGGTGGGCCCAGAGTTACCTGGTTGGTATACCTAAGATAGTGTGTGGTTACAGAGATGATGATGGCATTGTTCACAGACTTGAAACTATCAATACATTGGATATACCCAATCAGTTACAGGTTAGAACATAAGGGGAAAGAATGACCTTTCATTTCTTTTATATATTATTGAGTTTAGTATGACTTCTATTGTCACTGAACTAGTACCGGTACCCATTTTTGTTTAGGGTCCAGCTGAAGAAGGCCTCTGAGTGCGGGATTTTCTCGCTGTATTGAAGACCCATTGTTGGACCTCAACTGTTTTTGGCTCTTTGGTCAGTTTGTTGTCTCTTTGACCAATCCCCATTTCCATTCTCAATTTTATTTCAAATTATTTTGATAAGGAGATATCTTAGGAGGGCATTTCAATCAAATATGGGTGTTTCTTCATTGATAAGAAAGATTTAACAAGTGTGCTGTTCTATTAGAAAACTAACAAATACATCCAAATACAATTAGGGACATACTGGTTATAAACTTTTCCAAACAAGATAATCAAGTCCGAAAGCATTATATTTTGTCAGTGTGTATATCTTGGATGTGATAATCCATGCAAACATAAAGACATCTTAAACCTCCTTTTAATGCATAGATAGTGTAGTTTGTTTTCTTCGAGATTTAGATCAATTTCCAAAATATAGATAAAAGTAACTATCAGTCTCTTCTAGTACTTTTAAATAAATACAAGTCAGAATACAAAAAAAAGTATCAGTTGAGGTTTGGGGGTAATGATGTGATGCCATCTTCAGCATTTGAAATTCCCTGTGTGTTTCCATTTCATAGCTGTTGGTCTCTAAGGTGTTAAAAGGTGAGATGCTTATGGTACAGGATCATACATAATATGTCAGTTGGTCCATCTTTATAGACTGAATGTTGGCAATACTATGCTAGTATTGATAACTGCACTTCAAACTCAGTACTGAATTAACATTTGCAATTCTTCAAACCTAATATTGTAATTCTCATTCTAATAAAATACTTGTACAAGTGCTCAAAATAAAACATTTGAATTCTCCTTGAAACATTACAGTGATTGCACAACATTGTATCCAATGACTCTGGCTTGCAATATCAGAACTGATTGTGGAAACCAGCCAATCAAATCACGATCCAGTATTCATTATTTGGATGTCCCCTCCCTTATCTTCGATGAGTTAATTGGCCACCTTTAAAAATTAAGAACTGAACTGAGATGAATCTTAATCCAGTTACCAACTAAATGCCTCATTGTATCTTATAAGCCATTTCACACAGGGCTTTACTTTGTTACTGTTACGGAGAGCTTAATACTTATATTGTTCATATTTATTGTCAGTAAGGAGGGTTTGGGTTACATATATTTTGGTGACATGAGTATTAAGTTGAATGTTAATTAAAAATCTTTTTATACAGGAAATGAGAGATCCATGGAAACCAAATGTGTCCTTGAACTTCTTAGACCAGCTTCTTACATTCATCAAGGCCAATGTAACTGAAGATAATCCTAGGTGAGATAATATACACAATATGATATTACAAACAGAGATCATTACACACATGGAATCAACTCATGTAAGCTTGTTTGACGGATTTGATGTTGATCCATTGTTGTCTTATTGGAACACCCCCAAGGGTGATTGGGGAATAGAAATATGGTTACTTGGTCTTCTTCTGACCGGCAATAAAACGCTTGACAAAGTGGGGTGTCCGTTTGGCTGTGCAGGATGTATCAATTCGTAGTCAAGCCCAGTTAGATTAGGGATGTTAAATCCGATGCCTTGTGTAAGGAGAGTTCCACGCTCTTTGCACTTTTAGAACCTTTGCAACAACTCTTTGAAGGGTCCGTAGGTGGCCTGTTGCAAGGCAAAATTTCTGTTGCTATCCAATATACCCTTATTTTGCAGTGGTAGTCCAAATTTCCCAGACCATCATCCAAGATGCCCACTATTGTGACAAGACCTACCTATTGTATTTATTGTGAACTTGATCTCGTCCTGAATATGCATGAAAAATTGCCACTGGATGTTAAGCAACCAACAAATCAATCAATCAATCTTATTGGAACAAAACTTGTTTTGAAGGTTTGCTGTCTAATTGGCCACATCTTGCTGTATTTATTATTTACAATATAAAAGTTTTTTTGAAATTATTTTAGAAAACATGTTTTCAGACTGTAGGTTTTCCTGTTTGAATGGTTTTACAATAGTAATTTTGGGGCCCTTTGTAGTTTGCTGTTCGATGTGAGCCAAGGCTCTGTGTTGAAGGCTGTAAACTTGACCTATAATGTTTTTTTTTTATGAATAGTTACTTGGATGGAAAGTTGTTTCATTGGCACTAATACCACATCTTCATTTATCTATTTTAAAAATAGTTGGTTGGAAGGGAAACTCATATTATTGCCATAATGCAATGCCAATGGTATTGTAGATTTTAAGGGTTGCTTTTTGATTTGTTCAATGCATGAATTATAGATGATTAATTTACAATGTACTGAAAATTTCTGTGTAAATGATAATTAAAATATCTGAAAGTCATATGAATGACAAATAACAATGAATTCCAATGATTCAATAATGAAGACTACAGTTTGTACATTAAAGAGATTTATCCTGCTGAACTGACTTTGAATAAAGCTAATACTAACATTGAATACTCTCCTTTCTTGGATCATGATATCTTCATCTTTAATATGACGCCTAACACTGAATTATAATATAAAAGAGATGCATTAAGTTTCCTATTGTTAATTATTCATTTTTAGATGGTGACATTCCATTGACTCTATTTTATAGTGTTTACATGGAGCTGGCATATCATAACTGCTAGTAGTCCTTTGTTAATTTCTATTCATCATTGTCATATTGCTATTTTTCTTTTGTTACCTTATCTAGCATGGCACTTGGATTTCTTTTGAACTGAGTTTTACTGTACATATTGCTGTGTTTTTTTTATTCCAGATTGGCTAGAGGTATAGGGGAGGGTTAAGATCTCACAAATCATGTTCAACACTGCTGAGTTTTTTCACCTTTCAGTACCAAGGAACCACTGGCCTCTTTTAGTCATGGTTTTTTTTTATGCCCAATTTATAAGCATCAAGTTTTCTAGTCTGTGCATCCTCTTGTTCATTAGTCTGTCCCTCTGTCTGACTTCAGATTAAAGTTTTTAGTCGAGGTAGTTTCTGATGAAGTTGAAGTCCAATCAACTTGAAACTTAGTACACATGTTCCCTATGGTATGATCTTTCTAGTTTTAATGCCAAATTAGAGTTTTACCCCATTTTCAAGGTCCACTGAATATAACAAATGATAGCGTCTATGTACTATGGACAAATTATTGTTTTGTTTTTTTGTTCATTTATAATTTTTTCGAAGTTTAGTGTGACATCAATTTTCGAAGAACAAGTATAAATCTTTTTTAAGGGAGGAGTTAAAGGTGCCACCAGATGCAGATTTTCTCACTGTGAAGCAGACCCATTGATGTCCTTCGGCTGTTTTCTGCTCTGTAGTCAGGTTGTCTCTTTTACACATTCCCTATTTCCATTCTCAATTTTTTTGATTAATTTGTGTGCTTGGAATCTGGTGGAAAATTTAATTATTTTAAAACTCAGATATTCTTCACCAGCTTAAAAGGTAAAATATTTTTAGGTTCAGAATATCACCAATATACTCACATGATTAAAATTACATTTAGTAAAGAGATATGATCAAGACTCGGACTTCTCTTGAACTGAATTTTAATGTGCATATTGTTATGCGTTTACTTTTCTACATTGGTTAGAGGTATAGGGGGAGGGTTGGAATCTCACAAACATGTTTAACCTCGCCACATTTTTGCGCCTGTCCCAAGTCAGGAGCCTCTGGCCTTTGTTAGTCTTGTATTATTTTAATTTTAGTTTCTTGTGTACAATTTGGAAATTAGTATGGCGTTCATTATCACTGAACTAGTATATATTTGTTTAGGGGCCAGCTGAAGGACGCCTCCGGGTGCGGGAATTTCTCGCTACATTGAAGACCTGTTGGTGACCTTCTGCTGTTGTTTTTTTATTTGGTCGGGTTGTTGTCTCTTTGACACATTCCCCATTTCCATTCTCAATTTTACTTATCCATGAGATCTAGAAATTTAAAGATTACAAATGACTGGCATTTTACACAAGGTTTAAATGTATTATTCGTTGAAGAAAATACGCATTACTGAAGTATTATAGGAACTTTAAGTAAAGACTGAAACATATTTTTTTAATAATCACTAAATTAGTGTATCTTCAATAAATTTCCCCAAAGTTGAATATTTATTTTTAATAAGGACATCCTATGGAAGCAATTCAATTTACTACCATTTGATACTCTTCATTCTAGGATATCAATAATTAATAGTTTTAGGAACTGAATATGAGAAACTCCCATCAGCTGGAGACATGATTATAATTTAATTAATCATTTTAACATGCATGCAGGACATAGTTTTTCAAATACTGTTTTCTTTATTAGTTTAATATAAAGATATTGACTTAGTTTTAAGACCAACCCACAACTAATGATGGTAAGAGGACAGTAAGATGAGCATTGTTTAGCTTAAACTTTAAACTAATGTTTTCATCAGAATGACAAAGGAATTTTATGTAATGCTAACTTATTTTACTAAATAACAAATTTTCAAAGAGAATAGACTTCTGTGCCAATTAGATAGTTGGCCCTTTTCTCCATAATGACGCCTATTTACGCCACCCCCTTAACTCAATAATGACGCCTTTTGATGCCTGTGAAGTACATAAGTTGAAATGCTTTGACTCAAAAATGTCAGCATCAACTTTAAAAAAATGTGTATCCAATATGAAAAGGAGATTCATGAGAATATATGTCTTGATTTTCATCGAGGAAATATTTGTTTTCACAATGCATTTTAACAGTTTAAACCAGATGAATTTTTTTTATCGAAAAAAATCCTTTGTGATTTAAGTATGTTAATCCATGGAGGAAAGGATTAATGTTCTCCATTTTCTCCAATCTTTTGCATTTAGAAGTTTAGGTCTGGAGAATATCTATATTCAGGTTATTCAAGACAAAATGCTATGTGCATAGGTGAATATTATTTGTTTTTTCATGCTTTTTGTTAAGTACAGTTGCTGGTGAAATACTAGGCTTTGAGGGCACCAAATCAGAAGCAATCTCTTCAATAAGCATGATTTTAATGATACATTTACATTTACAGTTATATATATTATGTCATTGTAAACTAAAGTTGTCAAGACAATTGCCAAAGGTGATTTGACAAGGTTTTGGGCCTTCATTTACTTTAGGGGTCCCAACATTATTATCAAAATATGGGAGGGTCCCACAATATCGACTAAGCCAGGTTTTAACTATTCTGTTAAAAACTTTTTGGTTTAAATGCTCTTAAATTATTTTGCATTTTTTGTCTTCCTAACTTTTTATCACGAGTGTAGCTGTTGAAGGTTTAAGTTGCAAAAGCAAGTGTTGTAGTATTCCTGGTGAAGATTAAATGAGAAAAAAGTGTTGGAATATAAATCACATCATTCAAGATTTTTTAGCCTTGGTCATTTAGCTTTAAACTGTTTCAGTTCTTATGCACCTTTTGCTTTCAAATATTCAGCTCTGAATGTTCCTGATGAAGGTAAATCCATAAAAAGCACTTTGACACATTTTGTCTTATATTGAATAAAGGCAACAGCAGTATACAGCTGTTCAAAAGTCACAAATGGATTGAAAGAACGCAAATCTGGGTTACCAACTAAAACTCAGGGAACCTCAATTTCTTCATATTGTTTATTAGGAAGTCTTTGCTAGGTTGATTTCGAAGTTCCCTATGTATACCTCTGATACTGCTACAAACAATCCTTCTTATAGACAGTATTGCAAGACTTTTTAAAAGAGCACATGTCTGTATATGTAAGGTAATATTCCTCTCACTAAACAAAATATTGTTATTATCCTTGAGTAGCATGATTATAGCCATCACATAGTCTTTTAATTAAAAGTATTCTATCGCTTCTTGGGTAGACGCCTGTCTGTAAGCTTTTCATTTCCAGACATTTTGCTGATACATTCTGGGTTTTCTTTTGACTGTTTGAAAAGTATTCTTTTGATGGGTAATGCTTTGATGGTCTATAAGTAGGTGTGAAATTGTCAGCTATCATATTATCAGGTGCTGTTCTCATGCTGTCTTGGTCTCGCCATCAACATCCATACTAATAGCAATGTTATGATTCATGATTGTTAACCATGTAGCCTGTTTCTTTGCTAGTTTTGCTGCTTCTTGTTTGACTTTTAACTTTTATGTAGGATAGACTTTGCCTTATTGAATGATGCTCCATCCATCACCATGTGTCTTTTACTAGGATGTGTGTTGATGCTCGTAAGTTTGTTCTTTGTCCTTCTTTAAACTAGCTTACAGTTTTGATTCTCGTTAGTTAGTTTTTGTCCTTCTTTCAAGTAGCTTACAGTTTTGATGCTCATAAGTTAGTTTTTTGTCCTTCTTTAAACTAGCTTACAGTTTTGATGCTCGTAAGTTTGTTCTTTGTCCTTCTTTAAACTAGCTTTCAGTTTTGATTCTCGTTAGTTAGTTTTTTGTCCTTCTTTCAAGTAGCTTACAGTTTTAATTCTCGTTAGTTAGTTTTTTGTCCTTCTTTCAAGTAGCTTACAGTTGTGATGCTTGTAAGTTAGTTTTTTGTCCTTCTTTCAAGTAGCTTAGAGTTTTGATGCTCGAAAATAAATGTTTTGTCCTTCTTTCAACTAATCTATCTCCTGGTGCTGATCCATGGTGTTTGATGATTCATAGGGATTAACTTGAAATACATTTAAATATCTACAAATAAGATAATTTGAATGAAAATCGTCAATTGACTCTTCATAGGAGTTATTGACCTATCTGCTTATAGATTTTAATATCCAGTAATGAAATGATTTATAACCTAATGCTATAACGTTTGACCTACGAACACTAGAAAGCAATTTACATCATTCAAGCTAACAAAGAAATCCCAAAGGAATCAATTTTGTAAGATGGAAATCAAACATTAGTTTTGTTTAATTGTATTATGTTGATTTACAATACAATGCATCTATTAAACGTAATAATCACATATTGTTTACAATAATTAGACAAAAGGGGAAAAACAAAAGGTAAATAAGCACCTCTTGATAAGGGAAAGTTTGATTTCTTATTTAATTAGTTTACAATTCTTTATTAGACATTATGGTAAGATAAACAGAATATGATGATATAAACATACTACCCTTATGGTAGATTAACACACTAGGGGAAACGTTATCAACAAAAAATTAAGTCGGAGTCATGGATTATGATAGTTTACTAGTAACATCAATAAAAAAATACTAGTATACATATTTTTTAGGGGCCAGCTGATGGACACCTACGGGTGCGGTAATTCTCGCTACATTAAAGACCCATTGGTGGCCTTCGGCTGTTGTCTGCTCTATGGTCGGGTTGTTGTCGCTTTGACACATTCCCCATTTCCTTTCTCAATTTTATCATCATAGTTGCCAGGATTGAAATTGTATACTTGTGCCGGACGTACGTTTTGTCTACAAAAGACACATTAGTGACTCTCAATTTAAAAAAGGTAAAAAGGTCAAATAAAGTATGAAGTTAAAGATCATTCAGGACCAAAAATTCCTAAAAGCTTTGCCAAATACAGCTACGGTAATCTATTCCTGAGGTAGAAATGCCTTTGTTATATTCATTTTTTTTTCTCTCAAAGCGATGCAAATGTTGTAGAAATAAGAATCAATAAAAATCGCCCTGAGTGGTAGTTTATTGTCAACAATTGCCCAACCTTGATGAAAGAGATTGTTAATTTTAGGCATTAACACCCATTGCTAAAATTATCACATGTTGCTATGGGTGGTTGAGCCTTAAGAAAGGTTTGTGAAAATTAACAAAACCTGTGTGTCCAAAGAAATGAATGGACTTAAGATAAGAAATTTGCATAAAGTATAATAAAAAAAATACTGTTCTGAAATTGAACTTTTAATAGACTTGCTGTCATTGATTCTATTACCAGGCCACATTAGTTAACTACATTTCTTGACCTATATCTATATTCTGTTACCATGTCATATTATTTTGCTCGCTCTGTCTATAGCTTCACAGCTAACCCTTTTGATTATTCATTTTTTTTTAACCAGGATATGATTTATTCTCTGTATTTGTACTTTGACTGTCTGGTAACTAGCTTATTACTTAAAAAAAGAGATGAAAGATCTATGCCAAAGATACCAAATATATCATTATGCTAATCTAGGAGGAGCATCTTATTATCAGTTAAAATGTTTCATGAGTTACATAGTAGATTTTTTGTATGCCTATTTTCAGGCTTTAAGTTCATTTTGACAGCAAAAAATCTGTTACAACCCATGTCAGGAAAGATTGAATGCCTTATAATGTCTTCTTATATATTACCATGTCAGGAAAGGGCGAATGCGTTATAATGTCTCCTAATATATTACCATGTCATGTTCTGTGGTGTGCTGGACTTTTGACTGCCAGTCAAATAGCTTATTGCCAAGGCAATGTTTTGGTGTATCCTGGATAGACAGCTTACTCTGTCCACTAGCCTATTGCAAGTCAAAATAACAGTGTACATTGGTTATACTACTGAAGGTTTGTTCACTAGCTTTTGCAAGACTATGTTCTTATATTCCCTTTAATGGTTTCTGACAGACTATCAATAAATGCAACAGTAGTTTACCGCTGTTTAAAACTCGTAAATCGATGGACAAAAAACTAAATCAGGATAACAACCTAAAATGGAGGGAAACGCATTAAATATAAGAGGAAAACAACGACACAGCATTAAAATGTAACACGCACAGAAACGGACTAACATTAGACAAGATCCGATAAGAATAACAAATATAACATCAAAACCAAATACATGAATTTGGGATAGAAAATTATTAAAAAGCCATACCCAGGTGTTCCCAGTTAAGACTGCTGATTCTGTTCACTAACCTTTGCAGGGCCATGGTTTACTGTAAAACTGTAAAGCAGATTCTGCTCCATAGTATCACCCGTCACGTTGCCCATGTAAGTTTAACCACGGTGATAAGTTTTATTCGGTGATGTCATTTTCGAGGACAGGATTTGGGGATACTAAAATTGAAGCAGTTCTGTCGTCGACTGTGAAACAAATATTCCATAACTTGTGAATCATGGACTTTTTGTATTTTTATTTTTCGAAGGGTTACTTTAAAAAACTTCACAACTTCTTGGTTTTAAATCTCTTTGTAATGATGTTTCAATGATGATAAGGAATGCAAGCTTAGGAATATTGTATCAATTGGAAGACATCTTCTCTATATACTGACGCTGCTGGAATGTTGTACACTTTGGGATTAGAAATCTCTTTTGTCACAAAATATAAGCCAAGAGATGAGACATACTTAACTGTATCTAATAAATAATAAATTTCAAATTCGATGTGATTGCTGCATTCATCATAAGTCACAAAACTATGAATTATTTAGTTCTATAACATATGGTTGACAAACATTTTAAGTGATTCTTAATTTCATTCCATGTTACAAAAAATATTTTAAAATTTCTGCCAATATAAAATAGATTTTTACAGATCAGAAAAATAGTAATACGTTATAACTCACCACTTTTAAGCTGATGACCACATGTGAATGTGAGGTTATTCTTTTGAGCATTAAAGGGACAGGTGTGAAGAAAATGTTTGTTATAGAAAATGACAAAAGAACATTCCGAAATGTTGATTGCAATTAAGCCCTCATTATAGAGTAAGAATATAATGATTATACGCATTACTACATCTATAAATAAATCAATACGATTGATTACGACTAACAGAGTAACAGTACACATTTTATTGCACCATTTGCACATTTCGATAAATAATTTTTCTTCAGGTTTTTTTTAGAAGTTTAGCAAGTTTCATACAAACGGTTAAGAGCTGATAAACACTGCAAAGAAGAACTGTCAATTTACACCTTTTACGAAAAAAGTATAAAAAAAAAATAACTCATGAAGAAAAAACTAAACGGAAAGTACCCAAGCAAATGACAAAATCAAATGCTCAAATAGACAATTATCATGTTTCTGACTTTTTACAGGAATTGTCTTATGTATTGTAAAAAGTGGTGGATTAAATATAATAAATAGCTAGCTAAAACGCTTACTTGTACGAAAGTCGCATACAATTCTATTTTACTGACTACGATGTGTGAACAAAACAAATGGACATAATATGTAAAATGTTGAGGAGTAATTTTTTTATGACAATGTGTTTTGTGGTTTTTGTCCTTTCTTAAAAACTAAAAGAGCGTTAGAAATCTTTAAACAGTAGATATTTATCAGCATTACACGATCTACAAATGAGTAAAACAACATAAATTATCATTCTACCCCTTAATAGAATTATTGAACCACTTGGTCAGTATATTAACTTTTAATATCCAGAATTTATATGATTTATAACCTAATATCTAAACTGTCTGACCTACAAACAATAGAAGGCAATTTACATCATTAAAGCAAAAGATCAAAGCACTGAAATATATTAATTTTATAATATGGAAATCAAACATTAATATTAAATTAATGTATCAGTACAATACAATCATTAAACATGATAATCACCTATTATTTATGACGAGATTTGTTTGTAAATACACAGGGAAGAAAATATGAATTTCTAGCTTAATGAAAATAACATTTAATATGTGTTTGATACTTAGATTATCTTAGGATATAATAAGTAAAACAAAAATACACACAAATAGTTTAAATATCTTAGTTTCTTACTAATTTTTAAATATATGAAATAAATTTAAAAAAAAAAGGATGTATAAATTATATCGGTATCGTTGACTTCTGAGCTGATGATATCCATAAGGGACCAGCAATCCATCAGAAGAGACACCGACTAAGTGCTTTTAAGTATATATATTAAACTCTTTAATAAGTTCTGCCCGAAGCTATTTGTACATAAGGAACACTCAAAGCCCAAAAATACTGAAGTAGTATACATCAAACAGGGGAATATACAGACGATAACTAAAATTATGTAAAAAGAAAAGCATTTGGTTTATTCACATCCTGCATGTACATAAATTGTATCGAATTTCACATTTTTATACAGAACGTATGTATATATGTGGTTTGTAAAGAGGCTTTTAAGTTTTGCATTGATAACTAAAAAGCAAACATTTTGATAAAAACGAAATACCGATATCGTGTAACAATATCCTGTTTTTGCCTCAGGTGTCCTAGAACTGACCTTTGATGCCAATTATTCCTAATGGCCCATTAATAAGATAACATTCTGTTTTATGTTGTCACTGAATCCAATAACTTTCAAAACACCTCAGTAAACTTTGGATTGTCACTTAACCAAAAGCTTTGTGTGATATTAGTTAATGTGAGTGATGTTTTATTCCATTAATTTTCATTGATCATTATTCTGTACTCCAATTAATCGGATTTTCGTTACATCAGGGATCTATAATGCTATAAAAAAAATGCAATATATATAATAATTTATCTAAAAGACATATTACGAATTAAGTTTTGTTTGAAATATATTATATATTACTGCTTAATTAAAAAAAATGTATACATCAAATGTATCTAATTCAATAGTAAGGAAACCTTTTCTCATTGTGTTGGACAACTGAAACTGAATAGCTGATGCTTACAAATTTGTGTTTTAACAGAATGCCAACAGATTACGATGAAGGCATAATAAGGCCACTTTTTTTTTGTCCTTTGAATTCGAAAATAAAAAGGAACATCATCAAACCATCTACTATCATGCTATATATTTTAACAAGACATTTATATAATTGATAAGATTTTAGTAATTCTATTCATTAATAGAGTGTTACATATTTAAGTTTGGGCTTCAAACCTTTTGTGATAGTTATAGTTTAGGGTTATGTCTTATTTGGCCAGACAATACGTTTTAGATTCTCATATTAGGTCATTAACAGCAATAATAAACAGTAATGAGTTTTACTTCTTAAGGACATTTTGAGATCTGTTAGATAGCTACTTTTGGTTGACCGATAGTTTAAATATTTCAATATTTCCTCAGTGAAATTATCCCTTCGATAGTCGAGTCGGTTGACCGTTATGGAATATTTGTATTACGAATGACCACGAAAATGTCCCAATTGGAACCTCAAGCCTGTCCTGCATTACTCGATTGTGAGGTCACGAAATGACCCACCAGCGAATTTGTTCTTGTGCGAGTAACACGACGATATGAACAGGATTACTTTTCAGAAGCACCCCAAGTAATTTCTTGGTATTGGTGTTGCTTTATCTCTAGTTTTCTTTACATTGTTTGGTAAACTTGTTTGTATTTTGTTTAACTGTCGTATTTTATGAGGCGGATTTAAAGTAGGGGCCCTGGTGCTCCAACTCCCGCCTCCCTCCCCCATTCGTGGGAAATATTTTGTTTATTATACGGGGAAATCACGAAGGCATGACTGGAGCGAGCCCCCTCTTTGACATTCAGTTCCTAATTATTATTATCCTAGGCGTTGTTTTTTCTGAAACTATGAGTTTTGAATGTTCCATTTATTTCTCCTGCCTCTTTTATTTGCTCAATACCGTAGTGTTCGTATACAATGGTAAGAAACAGTGAACTAGAATAACACCTCAAAAATATCGATAACCTGTTTTTTTAACTTCTAAAGTACCCATATAATTTAACAAGGAGACAGTTGGAAATTGATATTGGATTATTGCTGATGTACACTTAATTAAATATGAAAACATATTGAAGATAAAATCTTCCAAAGGGATTTTACATTTAGATTATAGAACACTCGGTAAATTGTAAAGAAAAACACATTTAGAAGGAATATCATTAAAGGTCAATTTTGACACTTTTACAGCTACTCAAAAAATTAAAACCGTACCTTTCAAAAGACTGTACAACAGATATATAAACCTTTCTCTATTAAGAGAAATCCAGCTGTACATCAATTGTAAAGATACATTGAATTCAATCTGATATCATTAATTAACATTGGTTACGTGATGGGTTTCCTAAAGAAGTTCGGTATTTACAATTGTATTGAATTAAACAAAAGCAATTGTGTTCAATTTTAATGAATTGCAATAGTTTGAATAGATCTTTAATAGTTATGTCATTGTTTCTTATTAGAGATACTTTTTTATAGGTCGGTATACCTTATGAGCTGGCAGCCTGGACGTGATATACAACTATGCAAACAACCTTCGCTTTCAGAGAAATATCAGTTTTTACCAGAATGGTACACAACCAATTTTCAAGAAGAGGAACCAGATAAGAAAAAGACGAAGCTCGAAGAGTCAAGTTCTGATAAAAGTAATTCAACAAAATATCTAAATTCTGTTGATAAAATAATGACGCCTGGAAAATGAATCTTTTAAATAAAAATACGTTTATTTTTATCAGATTTGTTTGATATGACTGTATTATATTCCTATTAAAAATACCACTTGAAAACAGTTTTTGAACCATCAGTGAACTTTTCAAGATTTAAAATAAGTCTTGTCTGGTTGCAAATCAGACTCAATACAGAGTTTTCTAAAATAAAAAGCTCAGTTTTGGCCGCAAAATCCTGACAACAACATGCAAAAAAGGAAAATACCAGAAGACACACAACAGTAAACAAAACACATTTTATGTATTATTTTTTAAGTAAATAAATGTTGATTTTATCACGGATGTATTGCTTTAATAACTGATTTCATTCCCACTAAACGGCTTTGTTATAGCTTACTGTGCTTGCTTTCTACCAAATTTTGTCTTGGAAAAAGAGCATTATACAAGGAATGTACGTTTAAATATTTTACGGACGCCATCACAAGTCGGTTGACTGTTATGAAATAACCGTATCACAGATGATATCGGATATGCCCTTTATGTCTTACAATCCCCTTTCCCTTTTCACGACTGTAACTTATCGAATTAGACTATTTACCATGTTTGTAATAACATTAGCAACAAGACGGGTGCCACATGTTGAGCAGGATCTGCTTACTCTTCCGGATCACCTGAGATCTACCAAGTTTTAGTGGGGTTTGTTTTTCTTAGTATTTCGTTTTCTATGTTGTCTCTTGTGTATTATTATTTGTCTGTTTGTCTTTTTCATTTGTATCCATGGTGTTGTCCGTTTATTTTTGGTCTACGAGTTTGACTGTCCCTATAGTATCGTTCGTCCCTCTTTTAAAGTAAAAACGCATAATATAACTATAATTTGCTGTGACTTTGACTTTGTGTGTTTTACTCTCTATATATATCGCTGTCTATCTCTCTTGCAGTTCATAAACAAAAGTGACCCTATTATATTCGGACACAAATTCATCATAACTTTACAATATTTTTATTAGAGAGAAATCAAATCTGTATCACTTATTCATTGTCAAACAATTTTAGCTAGATTAAGATTTTATTGAGGTTTTGATGTGTTTTCTCTTGTCACATACAAAAGAAAGTGGATTACCAATGATTGAATACTTTCCTATGTCAATTAACTGGGGACCATGACCATTTTTTCAATAACGCCTCTCTGTGAAATGTGTTAACCAAAGTTCCGAAATATTATAATCCTAAATCCACCATTCAGAAACACAATTTAAAAAAATGATGGATAAAGTCGATGATTATGTCAGGCAATGGAATAAACGCTAAAAGGAAGACATATATTTGGCTATGGAAGTGAGGTCATTAACAGAATTAAAATAAGACAATAACAATCAAAACCAAGGAGTAAACAAAGACTCACAAAACCAAAGGACATTTACATCAGCAGTTATAAATAATAATTAAGAAACAACACGAACTCCACTAAATAAAGTCAACAGTAGTATACCGCTGTTCAAACTCACAAATCCATGGACAAAAAAACAAAATCGGGGCAACAAACCAAAACCGAGGGAAACGCATTAAATATATAAGAGGAGAACAACGACATAACATAAACACACACAGAAACGGACCACTAAAACCGGGAGTAAAATCAGGTGCTCCGGAAGGGTAAGCATTTCCTGCACCGTATACGGCATTCGTCGTGTTATTTCTTTGTTCCGTCCGGTAATGAAGAAAGGTTATTATGACGGAGGAAGAATATCATTTATGATTTCTGACACATTTTTGTCATAATTGCCAATCAGCTCGTGATGGCGACAGTAACATTTCTTGAGGGATGACCTTAATTTGATTGATACATAGAGCTGTCTTAGCAACGTTTGAGAAAGCAGCATTCCTCGAACAAAATCAACGTATTTGAGCTAGCTCTAGAGTAACGTATCAATTGAGACACATATACTCCATATGCTGGTGCCGCTGGGATGTTGCTACACAGTTATGGAAAGTTGAAAAATCACTTGCCAAATCACTTGGATATATAGCATATAACCAGAAACATATTATATGTGCGTATTGTTATGCTTTTACTTTTCTAAACTGGTTAGAGGTATAGGGGGAGGGTTGAGATCTCACAAACATGTTTAACCCCGCCGCATTTTTGCGCCTGTCCCAAGTCAGGAGCATCTGGCCTTTGTTAGTCTTGTATTTTTTTAATTTTAGTTTCTTGTGTACAATTTGGAAATTAGAATGGCGTTCATTATCACTGAACTAGTATATATTTGTTTAGGGGCCAGCTGAAGGACGCCTCCGGGTGCGGGAATTTCTCGCTACATTGAAGACCTGTTGGTGACCTTCTGCTGTTGTGTTTTTTTATTTTGGTCGGGTTGTTGTCTCTTTGACACATTCCCCATTTCCATTCTCAATTTTATATGTCTCATATACCATAGGACACTTACCAAGGGAGAATTCAAAATAATCATCGTTCTGTGTTCCCTGTAGATGTGTTGGACATACAAGTGCCTTTACAAACAACGGCGTGTCTTCCAAGTCTTCTACGAAGAAAAAGTAAAATCACAACAATATTGAACTCAGAGAAATCAGTCGGAAAGTCCCTTATCACATGGCAGAATTAAATGAAACATCTTTCTTAAAGATAAACATCAATTTTATTAGCAATTGTTTACTAAGTTATTTTGAAACTACATACTGTAGTGGCGGAGTGATTCAGATGTACATAATTTCCATTCCAAATGATATTTAAAAAATCTCTTTTTTACACTTTACAAAAGTATTTGCTATGCAAAATTAAACAGCAAACTTTAAAATATTGCTTCTAATCTATTTCTGAAAAGGAATGGTTCATGTAAGGACAAATATATTATCCAAAGTAACGATAAATAGTACTTTGAAACGAATAACTCTGATTAAAAAAAGCATTCTCTGAAACTGACATTATCTAGATGCTTGATTTCTTTGTTGACATCATATTTGTAACGTTTAGATGACGTGTATTCAACAAACAGTCAGCATTTTCATGGGAACAAACTTTGGATATGTTGACTTGTTCCTTTACGCATATAAGGCTGACTACATACATGAGCTTCTTTTGAAGAATGTAGTGGGGAGAAACAGCGTTACTAGTATCCTTCATCTTCACGTTCCACTACTAGTATACATAAGATATCCTCTCACTAATATATCAAAAGTGTACTCATTATGTTGAATCAGCTATCCCATCGAACTTAAAAATAAAGGATTCAGCAGACGGTGAAGTCTGCTTCATATCTTGACTAAAATCTAGAATTCGACAGAGTGCCTGCATATTGAGAAAATATATCCTAGGTGGTACGATATTTCAGAGCTTTCTTTTTTTTTTATCGTGATTTCGTTGATAAAGGGTTGCTACTTACAAGGAAGCTTTTGGACAACGATTACAAAGTGGTGAACTTAAAATGATACTTTCGAAAATTTTATAAACGCCATCCCGAATTGTTCGACCGTATCTGATGCAGGAAAATTTGTACCGTTAATATTATTATAGAATATCTGTTTCACAGATTACAACGGGGTATATTCCAATATTCGTAACCACAACCCCGTCAGATTTTCCTCGAATGTGACCTTTTATAACACATCACCGAGGTTGTACTTACAGATGGATGGTACATGTGGAACAAGATCAGATAATCCTTCTGTAGCACCTGATATCTAACCCCACTTTTGCTAGGGTTTATAGATTATCGTTGATTATCTCAACGAGATTAATTTTCTCGCTTGAGCTGAAAATTATCACAAAAAAAAGATCAAAGGAAAAATGCACAAAATAGCGATAATAGTTATCAAAAGTACCAGGATTATAATTTTATACGTGTTTCTCAGTCTTTAGTAACTATGTTGTATTTTGTTTACTGATGTTTGTCTTTTAGTTATTTTTCGTTTGTTCTTTGTTAATGCTATGGCTTTGTTTTGTTGGTTTGTTTTCGACTTATGAATTTGGTACATAACGCCTCTCTCTTAGACATATAACAAAAATTGTCAATAAACTTTTGACGTAAATGCCGAATTGTTTTTTTCACAGCAATGCTAACATCAATAGTTAACCGATTTTCAACACCATTGAATCCATTTTTGAATATGAAGTTTATATATCAAAAAAGAAAACAAAATCAGAGTCCATCCCAAGAACTCAAAACTGAGCCATACCTGTTTAATTGACAGAATAAACATTTATGTCGGTGTCGTCCGTCATGTGAATCAATTCTCGGTTAAAGAATATCAAAATGAAGGAAGGTAAATTTTCATAACAGACGACTATTAAAATGTCTAAATGTAAGGCCATGAAATCTACTGTGAATGCTTGTATTGCTGAATTTAGTTTTTGTCCTAAATAACGTTTGAAAAAAAATCTGATCAATATACCTGATACAAAATGCAATAGGAACAGATATTATATAAATTATAATGTATAGTGTTGGACTTTTACAGTCAAGTCCAAGTACTTGTTCATATTATTGACCGACTTTATACTAATTACAAATAAATCATGACCAGGTCTCTAATGAGATTTTAGACACATTTGTAGAATCTGAAATAGTGACCTCTTTTGGTTTCTAATGAAAATACTATTATTAAAGGTTATATATTCGGTTTCTGATTAATTTCTCGGGTAATAAAGTCCCAGTTCAGATGAATAAATAGATTACCAATACATTTGTACAGGTCCTGATTGTCAGTATTCACTCATTTTTAGAGGTTATGTCAATATAATCAAACTATACTACTTCATTCTACGACTGAATCTTAAACAATTGATTATCTTGGACATATTTTATTGTCTTGTAATATTTAAACCCTTCATCTGTAGCATGTTTAATATGTTGTGATGGAAGGCTCTTACATGTTCCGATTTTATTTATATTCTACTTTTCAACAGCGTGGGGTTTTTTTTGTTTTTTTTTTTTGGGGGGGGGGGGGGTGCTACCCACGGCCGATTTCTTGTACGTGTACTCTATGCTCATCACTATTTCTCATACAATTAGTCTGATATAACGCAATTATGTACACAAATCATAGTCTTCAATTCTGAGTTAGTTTCAGTGCAAGAACCCAAGACCACAAGCAGCCGTACATCTTCTCTACAGGTATCAACTTTTAACACAAACAATTTATATTTTTTTTTACTTCCAATCGAAATTCTGTCAAGCCAAATCGAAAACAAGGAGGGAAATTTTACGCGAATAAAACGTATTTGAAAAAAAAATATTCGATATAGAATTACCTAAAATGAATGTCGGATTAAGAAAAATTATCAGATGCAACTTATATTTTTACCAGGAGAGATGTATTGAAGAATTTCAGCTCTGACGACACAAAACTTACCCACTTGTCAGATATACTTCTCTACACGAAATCTGTTAGCCAATAGACTGACTTTGAAGACATAATGACCATCAATTTGAAACATTTCTTTTAACGTGTTGATGACTGTCGATGGTTAAAAAAACACAAACGCAAAACATAAAAAGTAAAATCACAAAAAGACCAAACTCCGATGATTATTCAAAACGAAAAGTCCCTTATCAAATGGCAAAACTAAAATATCAAGCACATCACACGAATGGATAACAAATGTCATATTCCTGACTTAGTACATGCATTTTCTTATGTAAAAAATGGTGGACTAAACCTGGTTTTATAGCTTCCTAAACCTCTCACTTGTATGATAGTCGCATACAATTCCATTATAATGACAACAATGTGTGCTCAAACACACCGTGATAGTTAAACATATCAAAAATAGGGGTACAGCGCTGCAGTCAAATTGTGTTTTAATAGTGATCACTTTAAAAACTAACAAATAGGTAACAAATAATGTATTTAGATGGCATTAAGGTTAGAAGCAAAAACTGAGGTAATCGAACGAATTCCGGAAAAGTGAGACCGGTTTATCGCGTGCTTTATCCACCATACGAATACACACTTTGTCATATTGGAAATAGGAAACAATATGTAAAATAACCTGGTGACTGTAAATGAAGGCAACAGTAGTATACCGCTGTGCAAAACACTTGTGTAACACTTGTATATTGTCGATTGTCTGTTTTGCAGGGTTTTTTTTGAAGAAATAATCATAAAAAAGTCATTACGTTTAGATTTGCTTACTTCCAATTACGAAATTACAAGTTTCTTAGCAATTACTAATATGTTATTTCCAACAAATGGCAGGTGGGAACACTTTATTATCTTATAAATCATGTGTTATCTAAAAAACCTGAAATATTGCAGTTTCTTTTGCAAGCCTTCTATTCTCGTAAATACATAAAATAAGGCTTTTGTTATTGTATAAATTTCCTATAAACATCTTATATGGTGAAATAGTTGATATACTCATCAGTTTTGATTCCGTTTGACTTTTAAAACAATGGTAACAAATTAATCTTTAGTAACCAGATCCTTGCAAAACTTACATATGATAACAGACTTACTGTGTGTATATTTTGCACGTATAATGTTTATATCAGACTACAAAATTGAAAATAAAGAAATAAGATATCCAGTGAGGTAATAAAGTCTAATCGATTGACAGATGACATCATGAGCACGGAAAACTTGGAAAAGAAACAGACAGTAGTTTCGATTAAAACCTCAATCACGGGTGTCATTCGGTTTATCGACAGAAATGATCGTGAAAGAATATCTAACGCCGGTCAAGTATTGAGAAACGATCGTGAAAGTTCTGGTAACGGACCGTGAAAGACATTTAACCGAGAAGACATATGAAAGGTCAATACATATTCTAATTTAATGAAGTACACAGACACATTAACGACAAAATAAAACTGTCTGTCAAAATGGTTCAACATTATGATCAGTATGTGAGAATATCCAGTTTAAAAAGTACATAGTTATTACAAAACAAAAAAAGGCAGATTGCTTCTCAACATTTCAGTGACAAAAAAATGTAAACAAACATGATTCTTTCACAAAGTCGACTAGAAAAACTACTTTAATACGAATAAGGGCATTCTGTTTGAATTAATCAAATTGTTCTCATAGCTATTTTGTATAAACATAATCTGAAACTTGGTAAATAAAGAACTATTTACACAAAAAATTGATTTTTTCGGATCGTGAAAGATCACGTACCGCATTTTTGAAGATCGTGAAAAGGATCGTGAAAGATCTGAAGCTACGAAGACGTTCAAATTATTCTTCAATTATATCATAATTAATATTTGTAATTTATATTGAGAAAAGCTATATAGGTCAACATCCTCAATAGGTTTAAGCTTTTCGAAGTATTAATATTTTCAGAAAATGAAATGTAAAATAGTTGGATGATTGTAGGATAAAACATTGTATTGTCATGTGAAGTACTCACTTATCATGAGTTATAGGATACCCACATTTTGTAAATTGGATCATATAAACTACAAGTCCGTCAGACAGGATTCACCCCGAATTTGCCTTATTTTATGGATGAAGATTCATTTTTGTGGTCAAGTCCGTATCGCGGTTTCGTTGAGCTTTAGGATAACTGTCTGTTGTTATGATTGTGAGGTGTACATTTTCGACTTCTGCAAGGCTTCAAATAACATCGAACTCATTATCATGCATCATTCGGCAATGCTCGTTTTATGTTGTCTAGCCTTTTGGATATATACCTGTATGCTATAGCGCCATGGTATTTCGTGTATGGTACATACATGTCTGTCTACATGTTTCATATATGACCATGATGACGTCAATTATATTTGATATATTGATAAATAGCAAGATATCTATGTCTGGCTGTCGGTCAGGCTTCATATACTTTTGATCTTATGTTTCGAATTAATTTGCCAAGCATAACTTTTGCCAGTTCTAAGGCACTGTAACGATCTGAACACATTTATTTGGTCTACGGAATATTTGTGAAGATCTGTATGTCATGGTTCATCTGACCTTGCACTCTTTTTATGAACCATTGACAATCATAATTTAAAAAAAAGAAGATGTGATATGATTGCCAAAGATACAACTATCCACAAAAAAAAATTACAGACATTAACAATTATAGTTTAACCGCATAGCCTTCAACAATTAGCAAAGTGCATACCCCATAGTCAGCTATAAAAGGCACCGATATGACAATGTAAAACTATACAAACGAGAAAACTAACGGCCTTATTTGTATAAAAAAATAAACGAAAAACAAATATGCTACACATAAACAAACGAAAACCACTGAATTACAGGCTCCTGACTTTGGACAGACACATTAATAAATAATGTGGCGGGGTTAGACATGTTAGCGGGATCTCAACCCTCCCCTAACCTGAGACAGTGGTATAACAGTACAACATAAGAACGAACTATAAAAATCAATTGAAAAGGCGTAACTCAATAGATGGACAGTAACATTAAGCGCATTTGACACTTCTAGTTAAACCCTTGATATTATAGACGCGTTCAACAAATATACTATCATAAGTAAAGCAGACGAGACATTACAGCATTTGCGCTCCGGTATTCTATAGTCTGTAGTATATAGTTAAATGAATCCACATCTGCGTTGTATATACAGAACTTAAGAAAGTACTGTTGCACAAAATGTTGGTTATCGTTCAATCTCAAATTACTCATGAAAGATGCTGTTTTGCTGTAAATTTTTGTTTGAAGGATATTATTTTGGTTTAAACGTTGCATATCCATATTATTGGCTAATTAGTGTCGGTCTGCCTGAATTGCACTTGACCGATTCTCAGAGCTAAATCTTTCAAACTTATTTAGAGACGTTTTTAGTTGTTGATTTTTTAACTTTCGAGGTAAAGTGTTGAATAAAAAAAATAACTTTAATGTCCATCCTTATTAAAATAGTTACAGGCTTCAACCAGTTTCAGGTTTATCAAATGGTAAAAAAAATACTGATTTCTGATTACTAGTAATAAGTCTGGTCACGCATTATCTTTCACGATCAAAATAATGCGTTGCCTGAGCTTTCACGATCAAGTTTGATGGATATTCAACAAATTCAAGATTTCATATACAAATTAATGCTTTTAAGAGAAGAATATACCTTAATTTTACTGTACTATCAGATACACCAAAGATTAAATTTCAAATATATCCTGATAAACTGAAATATGACCATTATATGTACAAAAAGCGTTGTATTTGTAATTAATTTCATAGACACGCATTGCGCCTTTTGTGTTTTTTCAAAAAGTACTTCATATTGTCTTTATCTTCTTTCACAGTTATGTTGAGGAAATTAAACCAATTTGACAGACATATTTTTTTGTTCGGATTTGTTCAGCGTTTTGAAAATTAAGAATTTTCAAAGATTCTGAACTATAATGGACATTTAAATGTCTTTCACGATCCGTTACCAGAACCTTCACGATCGTCTCTCAATACTTGACCGCCGTTAGATAGTCTTGCACGATCATTTCTCTCGATAAACCAAATGACACCCGTGTCAATGCTCTTCAACTTCGTACTGAATTTGGCCTTTTACACTTTTTAGGATCGAGCGTCACTGATGAGTCTTTTGTAGACGAAACGCGCGTCTGACGTATATACAAAATTTAGTCCTGGTATCTATGATGAGTTTATTCCCATTTATTAATTAAAATACTTGGCTACGTGGAATAAATTTAAACCTGAGAGAACGAAGGCTTTCCTGAAGTATTATCTCTGTAAATTCCACTAGTAACACCCCTTTATTTGACAGTTTTTATATTTCGATAAGTCATACACTAAGATAGAGGAAGAATTTGACAAATAGACGATAAATATGAAAAATAAAATCACAAAAATACTGAACTCCGATGAAAATTCAAAACGGAAAGTCCCTAATCAATTGACAAAATCAAATGATAAAACACCAAACAAATGGACAACAGCTGTCATATTCCTGACTTTATACAGGCATTTTCAAATGTAGAAAATGGTGGATTAAATCTGGTTTTATAGCTCTAAACCTCTTACTTGTATGACAGGTTTTATATCTCGATGAATCAAGTTATACTGAGAAGTGCCAAATTTTCTAATTGACATTGACATATCGAATCCTTCGACCAGTAACATCTTTGAAAAAGAAACTTCTATTACGGTATCGGTATTAATTTTTAGAAACAAGAGTTTTGCAATGTCGTATTTTCTTGACAGTTTTTGGCGCTTCATCAAGAATAGAGTTATCGAACATCATGTAATAACGGTATTTGACTTTCTTATCTTGCTAGTGACGTATTAACGAATTCGTTTTTTGCTTATCCGGCTTACATTATTTGTGACATAAGGGCAGTAAAAACTTCAATCCTCTCAGGAGAGTTTCAACTGAGTCACTCAAAGCACATGATTTCCTTGGTATTTGCATTAAATGCTGCAATATGATACTTCAACATTGCTTGTAAACAACAACAAAAATAATGAAAGATACGAGTTTTTTTAATGTTGTACCATAGAAGCGCGTGTCGTACAATAGAAAGGCACAAAAATACCGAACGAACATTCAAACTTATAAGTCAAAAATAGACAAAGAATACACACAATAAACTGAGAAAAATAGTTATCAAAGGTACTAGGATTGTAATTTAGTACGCCAGACGCGCGTTTCGTCTACATAAGACTCATCAGTGACGCTCAGATCAAAACAGTTAAAAACGTACAAATTTGAAGAGCGTTGAGGACCCAAAATTCCAAATAGTTGTGCCAAATACGACTAAGGTATTCTACTCTTTGGATAAGAAAATACTTAGTTTTTCGAAAAATTCAGACAGGATTTGTAAACAGGAGATTTATAAAAATGAGGATCATATTAAAAAGTATCTATCTTACTGAATTTGAACAAATACTTGATTTTATCTCGTTGTTTTTATGGAACAGTTTTGGTTAACTTTAGTAATTCCATAAAACACTGGAAGAAAACTTTTGTACAAATATCAAATCAGCAATAATAAAGAATTGTTATCTTTCAGGTGTTTTTTTTTTACAATACAGAGAATACTAAAACAGTAAAGGTATCACCAGTGAAAACTTAGAATATTCTGATTACGCCACACTTACTTCAGATGGTTCATCAGAATCTTTTAATGAAAATGAAGAATTGGTCAAACACATAATTATATGTAATTATAAAATAACTATAATCAAGCTGAATCACCTATTTTTAACTTTTCAGAATCAAAACAATGGGTTACTTAACAAACTTTTATTGAGGATGGTAAACCTGACAAAATTAAAAGAGATGTCTGTATTGCTTGAAAAGATCTGCCTACGAAAGTGACTGCTATGCACGAATCAGATAAAATATCTGGAATAATACAAAATGAGGTTGGCAACCGAATCCCTTCGCACAAAAAAATGGACCTAAATGGAATCTGGTTAATAATCAAATCACTGTTTGTTTGACTTTGAGATAGAATGAACTTGCTGAAGATATGTGGAAATACATGACTGGAAATTTTGACACCTTAATCAAGCCCTTTATCCGATTAATCAGTCAGTGATAAATCCTTTACGCGTATGACTGACAATTGCACATATATTTCTAACATTTCGCACTGACGTATCTTGGTCATAACTATGCTGGTTGGACTGTTTGAGTATAAAATGGTTACAGTATAAATTATTCTAAATAATAGGGATGTTCTGGTAACTAACAGAAAACCCTTGCCGTTTTTGGCACAACTTTTTTTATTTTTTGGTCCTCGATGCTGTTCAACTTTGTACTTGATTCGGCTTGTAAACTTTTATATCTGGGGGTCATTAGTAGGTCTTGTGTGGACAAAATGCACTTCTGGCGTATTAAAATTTTGAACTTGTTGCCTTTTGTTGGCTGTTGTTCGTGTGATTCTTTATCAATTGTGTTCTCCGATTTATTTATATTGTAGTCCTGTGGTGTTGTGTTGTCATTTTGATGTTATATTTCACATGGCCATAAAAGTGCGAGGTTTGCCATGCCACAAAACCAGGTTCAACCCACCAGTTTTTCCTTCAAAAATGCCCTGTACCAAGTCAGGAATATGGCCATTGTTATATATAGTTCGTTTCTGTGTGTGTTACATTTTAACGTTGTGTCGTTTGTTTTCTCTTATTTTTGAGTGTAAATTCACATTGCGATAAGATCTGTCACGGTACATGTCTATCCCAAATTCATGTATTTGGTTTTCATGTTATATTTGTTATTCTCGTGGGATTTTGTCTGATGCTCTGTCCGTTTCTATGTGTGTTACATTTCAGTGTTATGTCGTTGTTCTCCTCTTATATTTAATGCATTTCTCTCGGTTTTAGTTTGTTACCCGGATTTAGTTTTTTGTCCATGGATTTATGAGTTTTGAACAGTGGTATACTACTGTTGCCTTTATTTAAAATATAAACGAACATTAAATTAAGCAGACAAGACATTGTAACATTTTCTTCTCTGCAATATTCTTAGTGTTATAGTATACAGAATTAGATAAGTCTTAGAACACAATTCGTTCGGTTTATGTCAACGTGTTTGTGTTAATATTTTTTGATTGAGTTTATTAATTTGATTGATATTATAAATCCACTACCTATCCTTAGGAAACCTAATGTTCAGTAGTTGTCGTTTGTTGATGTAGATCAAAAATGTTTCTCTTTTTGTGTGTGTATATATTAGACCGTTGTTTGCCATTTTCTGTTTGAAATGTTTTACACTAGTCGTTTTTGGTGCCCTTTGATGTTCGGTGTGAGCCAATTTCTGTGTAACTTTGGTCTATTGTGGAAAGTTGTCTCATTGGCAATCATACCACATCCCCTTTTTTATATCAATGTTGAAGACCGTACGTTGGTTTACTTATTATCTGTGAGTTTGAATTTCCCTCTGGTAACTTTTGCTCCTCTTTCATTACAAAATGTGACTTGGAAGGAGAGTAGTCGTATTGGTACTCATACCACATCCTCTAGTATCTATATACCTACACCAATAGGGTTACAAACTGAATAATGATTACATATGCGCCAGTTTTTGGTGGTTTTCTCCTTGGAGTTCGGTATTTTTGTTATACAATTTATACAGATAACAGCAAACAAAAAAGGAACAACTGAGTTGTGTTGGTTTAGTAATATCCATGGATCATTCTTATTTATAGTAAGGTTCCTAAAGTTAGTGAGCTGATCGAGATTAAAAAGGGAAGGGTTTAAATCTTAAAATACAACAGTTTTATCCCTTTCGCAATGAATGTGTGTTTACCAAGGCGGGGATCTCGTCAGTTGTTAACCTATGTCATATCTGAATGTTTTTGTAATCTGAAGAATTAATGAGATGACATATCTTTAATGATTTTTATTTCATTTATTCGAAACTTGTTTATGATTTGGGGCGACTAAGAGCTTGACATATTACATAACTGTATAAATCCCTCAAGGTATTTTCCTTATCCGTGTCTTCGAGGGTTGTATCCTCGGCACTATTCTTTCGATCAGTCAATTATCCAAAATATCAGTGCCTAACAGCGTACATACAGTGTGCGATAAATGGTCAGTAGAAATAATAGTTTGTTGAAATTGGCGTTAGTATTAGTCATATATTGACTCTGCATACTATTCGAATTAAATGCGAGAGTTTGTTCTATTGACATGTATACTGTATTTGACTGATTACTAGATATAGGAAGATGTGGTGTGAGTGCCAATGAGACAACTCTCCATCCAAACAACAATTCAAAAATTAAACCATTATAGGTTAAAGTACGGCCTTCAACATGGAGCCTTGGCTCACACCGAACAACAAGCTATAAAGGGCCCCAAAATAACTAGTGTAAAACCATTCAAACGGGAAAACCAAGTCGATCTAAATATGTGTAATTTTAAAAAATGAACTTAATCATCATATAATCTTAATCATCACAATCTTAAATTGTAACAATCACCAAAAAAAGTCCTTTAATTTTGTGATTACTAATATAAATGACTTTTTCACGCGACCAATTTCCCTTCCTTCTTAATCGTTTGCTGAGATAAAACATTTTCAACTGTTAGTTCGGTTAAATATTCAGAGATTTGATCAGTAGATTTGAAAACAAATACTAGTTATATGATATGACGATATCAAAAATATGCCATACAATTTTACATGCTAGAGGTGGTTTAAGTGCTCCAAAACAAGATCATAGCACAAATTAGGATAAGGTAACCCATTTTATAAGATTTTTACAAAATTATTCCAGGGAAGTTCGATGAAAACTTTATAAGCTTTTAAAATTTCTCGTCAACAAACATCACTTTTATTTGATAAATATGTCCGAAAGATTGCTGTGCTCAAGTTATCAATATGGTATTGTTCACTAGAAGTATGACTATTTTTTACGAACTGGTGATAAATTTGAAATAAAACTTGCGTTGTCAAAATCCACGAGAGTTCAATATTCGGTGAAGATCAATTTCCCCACTTCGGTACTGACATGACTTATATCAAACCTTTCTAAAATTATCCGTTCATAAATTTTGATGTCATAAAAAAACTAAGGTTACAAATCTCTCAGACAAAATTGACCTTACACGGATTTGTCTATTTAAAGGCCCTTTTTGATAACGAAGCTCTTTGCCTGTTTCGATTATTTTACCTCCTTGACTTTCAAATATTTTAGCTTCCCATTATTGCTCGGTATTTTTGTCATACAATCTTTACAGATAACAGCAACCAAAAAAGGGACAATGCAGTTGTTGTCTTTTGGTAATATCCTAGATTCTCATATTTTGTTGTGTAACTTGTTACTAGTATTAGAGTTGAGATCTTAAAATACAACTATTTTAACACTGTCGCAATGCATGTACAACTTTAAGGCGGGGGTCTCATCAGTTGTTAACCTATGTCATATCTTATTGTTTTTGTTTTGTAAAGAATTAATAAGATGACATATCTTTAAAGATTTTTTTCATTTATTCGAAACTTGTTTACGACTTGAGGCGATTTAAAAGCACATACAGCAACCCAATAATGGTGCCTATAATTGCTTACATCCTCTTCATTTGAACTATGGTGGATAGTTGTCTCCTTGACAATCATATCACGTTTCCGTATTTTTATACTATCAAGGTACGCATAAACTTTACGCCCTCTTTGGGAATTCTCGTATTTGCAGCTCTCCCTTTTGTCATAAAATTAAGCAACAAATCCATGAAAACTTTTTCACACTTTCACATCCTCAACCTTCATTAACATGGTACTATATTGCCGGTAATTTGCAGCACAGAATTTTTTAAAAACGGAAGCGTTGTGTGGTTTGCAGTTTGTCACAGAGCTGACTTTTTTGTACAAACTATAGTAAGATTTAAGGTAAAATTTGCATTGTCAAACTGGTCTAGATTCTAAATTTATTTAAGAAAAAGTTCAGCTGAATTGATGTAACCGTTACAAACTGGACGTAGAACATTTTATGTGAGTGACAAATGAAATATTCTTCGATGTCGTATCCATTGTTAAGTAGATGGCCAGTCTGCTAAAAAAAAGTCACATGAAATACTAACAATGTAAGTTTTTATCTTTTTGGATTTGTTTTGTATTTTGATATATACGTTTTAGTATGTTATATATCAAATATTAGAATTTAAGTCAATTTGGTGATCATGAATTTGACAGCTGATGTCCTTGTAAATACTCGGAGCAAATGTCATTTCTGATTTTAACTACGCAGATGAGATGCATAAATCATAAGTGTAGGTGGTAAATTCTCTAGAAGCATTTAACTACTTAGTACTCATTAATTTCGGATTTGTTGATTCATCAGCGACATTACAAGTCTCTGTAGTAAATGTTCTGATAGCTAACAAATAAGATGTGGGCATGGTTTACGAGGTCCCTGAACCTTAATTATTGCATGCTCCCTCAACGCAGATGTTCGTCGTTGAAACAGCATTCTAATTATGATTAGGAGCATAAACTATGGCTATTGTTTCTTTGTTTTTGTAAAAAAAATAATACTATTGAACCAATTTTATTTGATTAAGCAGGTAATTATTGATAATGCAGATTTGTTTTGTTTCAATTAAGACTTTAGGCAAGTTCTCTCAATCCATTCAATAGAGACCAAATGGCATTTACAAACAACACACCTGGCACCAGACTTAGTGTACATTCTAAATTGTAGCTTACTTCATGGGTGTTTTCATAATGGCTCTGTTATATGTCAAAGGTCTGCTATGATTGTTTAGAATGCTTGTGGCAATGCTGATGGGCATTATAGCTTCCGAGTAAATATAACGATTCCAAATGCAATATATAAGAAAAGAAACTTTTAAAGTGATGTGATGGACAAACATGTAAATGTAAATATTGTTAACTTACTTAAAGCAATTTTTTGGCATATATGGCATAAAAAATACACGATTTCATTCTGGATTTTTAAATTCAAAATTAGATAAATTGATACACATCGTATGTATTATGACAACAGACGCCCCCAAGTGGGATTACAAGTCGCAATCGTGGTGGGACAGACATCATCAAGGCTATGGCAAAAAAAAAGAAACACAATAATCTGCAAAATATTATAAAACCTTGGACAGAAACTTTCATGTGAGAAAGTTTCATGACATAATTCAAGTTAGGATAATGAAAATCTAGAATATATTATTAAATAGGAAATATTTAATTTACAAGTTCTACATTTGGAGCATGTATTGACTATATTCGACAATTACATTACCATAACTTGATACCGTGCTTTACTAATCATGTCATTCTGTCCTTGTAAATGGCCGAATACCAAACCAGATTTTTACTTTTCATGACCATCGCCACCGTTGATATTAATGGAGAAAGAATATCTTTCAATTCAAGAACAATCTACGTTTAACATTTTATAGTGCTTTGCACTTTGTGCTATATTTTGTATTGCTTTGTACTTTGTGCTTCAATTTTTATTGCTTTGCACTGTGTACTACATTTTGTCTATCTATGCACTTTGTACTACATTTTGTATTGCTTTGCACTTAGTGCTACATTTCGTATTGTTTCGCACTTTGTGCTATAGTTCGTATTGCTTTGGACTTTGTGCTACGTTTGGTATTGCTTAACATATTGTATAACATCTTGTTTTGCTTTGCACTTTGTGCTACATTTTGTATTGCTTTGCACTTTGTCCTTCATCTTGTATTGCTTTGCACTTTGTGCTACATTTTGTATTGCTTTGCATTTTGTGCTTCATTTTGTTTTGCTTTGCATTTTGTGCTACATTTTGTATTGCTTTGCATTTTGTGCTTCATTTTGTATTGCTTTGCACTTTGTGCTACATTTTGTATTGCTTTGCATTTTGTGCTTCATTTTGTATTGTTTTGCACTTTGTGCTACATTTTGTATTGCTTTGCATTTTGTGCTTCATTTTTTATTATTTTGCACTTTATGCTACATTTTGTATTGCTTTGCACTTTGTGCTACATTTTGTATTGCTTTGCATTTTGTGCTTCATTTTGTATTGCTTTGCACTTTGTGCTACATTTTGTATTGCTTTGCATTTTGTGCTTCATTTTGTATTGTTTTGAACTTTATGCTACATTTTGTATTGCTTTGCACTTTGTGCTACATTTTGTATTGCTTTCAATTTGTGCTACATTTTGTATTGCTTTCAATTTGTGCTTCATTTTTTCTATCTATGCACTTTGTGCAACATTTTGTATTGCTTTGCACTTTGTGCTACATTTTGTATTGCTTTAAACTTAGTGCTACATTTTAAATTGCTTTGCACTTTGTGCTACATTTTGTATTGCTTAACACGTTGTACTACATCTTGTTTTGCTTTGCACTTTGTGCTACATATTGTATTACTTGGCACTTTGTGCTTCATTTTGTATTGCTTTGAACTTTGTGCTACATTTTTTTATTGCTAAACACGTTGAACCACATCTTGGTTTGCTTTGCAATTTGTGCTAAATTTTGTATTGCTTAACACGTTGTACTACATCTTGTTTTGCTTTGCACTTTGTGCTACATATTGTATTACTTGGCACTTTGTTCTTCATTTTGTATTGCTTTGAACTTTGTGCTACATTTTTTATTGCTAAACACGTTGAACCACATCTTGGTTTGCTTTGCAATTTGTGCTACATATTGTATTACTTGGCACTTTGTGCTTCATTTTGTATTGCTTTGAACTTTGTGCTACATTTTTTATTGCTTAACACGTTGTACTACATCTTGTTTTGCTTTGCACTTTGTTCTACATATTGTATTACTTGGCACTTTGTGGTACATTTTGTATTGCTTTGCATTGTGTACTACATTTTGTATTGCTTTGCACGTTGTGCTAAATTTCGTATTGTTTTGCACTTTGTACTACATTTTGTCTAGCTTTGCACTGAGTGCTACATTTTGAATTGCTTTGCACTTTGTAAAACATCTTGTTTTGCTGAGCACATTGTGCTACTATTTGTTTTGCTTTGCACTTTGTGCTACAATTTGTTTTGCTTTGCACTTTGTGCTACAGTTTGTTTGCTTTACACTTTGCACTACATTTAGTATGTTTTGCACTTTGAGCTACATTTTGTATTGCTTTGCACTTTGTACTTCATTTTGTCTAGCTATGCACTTTGTAATACATTTCGTATTGTTTTGCAGTTTGTGCTAAATTTCCTATTGCTTTGCACTTTGTGCATCATTTGGTATTGCTTAACATGTTGTACTACATCTTGTTTTGCTTTGCACTTTTTGCTTCATTTTGTATTGCTTTGTAATTTGTGCTACATTTTGTACATTATTTTGTTTTGCTTTGCACTTTGTGTTACATTTTGAATTGCTTTGCATTTTGTGCTTCATTTTGTATTGCTTGGCACTTTGTGCTACAGTTTGTTTTGTCTTGCACTATGTTCTTGGTTATGTTTTTTTTATAAACTTATCAATAGCTAGTGATTTCTTGTTTCTAGACTGTTCATTTTTTTGTGGTCATATAAGATGTTGCTTTATGAAATTGTATAGTCCTCATAATTCAAATTTCAGATCATGTCAATTCAGACAAATTGTTTACTGGTTAGAATGTATCCTTTCTTTCAAATTTACAAAAAGGTATCTGTATTTCACTGTTACTTCGACCTGTGTAAGTGATTTGTTTTATATTTGACTCTTGTCCAGAATTTTATTTTTTTGATTTGGTTTCTGTTATGTTATAGGGTTTATAAAGTTTTGTTCTCTATTGACCTTTGATTGATAAAATGTTGACTTACCAATAGAAAGTCACTTTTTGTTTGCTTTTCATTAACACTAAGCAGAACATTAACACATAAAATAGCTTTTCATTATCTTTATTTTCCTAACAAACCAATAAATAATGAAATAAAATAACAAACATTCATCAATTTTTGTCACAGTTCAATGGGCTACCATTATCAATTAATTACCGGTAATCCCATATCACAATGAAGATGGCCTAGTCAGTTCAGTAGTTTAATCAATTTCAATGAATGTTGGAATTCTATCAGATAAATGTTATATATGGAATTGTATTTAGCAAAACAAGTCTCATTATAACCCATCAATTGACAGTAAAAAATTGGGAAAAAAATATATAACTGTAAGACAGACAGATTTGTTTCCAAGTGAGTAATTATGATTTGATGGAGCACCAATCATTGAACCATACATGTTTTTGTTCACTCTGTCCACCTCTTTCTGATATTTCCATTAACTTGTAACTTCAAATTTCCTAAGAATTAGTACACATGCTCTATTCTAATTCATCAAATAAGTTCTTCTACTGCCTTCATTTCCTCCTTTGACAATGGATTGAGGTTAAATCCTTTTATATCCTCCTTTTTCTCCATATCACGTAATTTACTGACTTTAGGCTTCAATTCCCGTCTTAAATCATTTATTTGATTGTCAAGTTCTTCAAAATCTGAAAAGAGAAATAAAGATTTTATATATATTTGTTTGGTAGCTTTTAGTTTGAAATATTAGATGTCTGAATGAACAGCTGAAACAGAAATGTTACATAATTTGATGTCAATATTCCTTATAGAATAGAATTAGGTAAATGGCCAGCTTTTATCTTTTGTAAAAGTGGACTGATTCTTCCACTGAAATTTTGTGTTACAGTTTGTTAAACATAGCTCTTGGCCACAATAATTGGAAATTCGTGATGGGAATTGACTGCCATCATGTGATGGAAATACAAGATATTTTGCATAAATTTACTCCTATACATTTATAACCATCAATCTTGCATCAAATTTAGGATAAATATGTGCATCATCTCACTGATAACTACCATATTAAATCAAGTTATAGAACATACTAAAGAAAGTATGAGACTAATATATTATATATAGTTTCAGCTGTGTTTAAGTTTTTTGTTTGTTTTCCAACTCTCTGGATTGTTTTTTAAATATTCAATGTCTATGATAATGAACAGAATATGGTGATTACTGTTTTCTGCTTTTGACATTGAATTATGACAGTTCTATAGTCTAGAAAATAACTATAAAATAACTATGACAGCTTTTTTCATGGGATGAATACTCAGGTCTATATTCCCTCATTTAATAAACACAACAATTAAAAACAATCACAACAGCTGACATGAAAGCATTTCATATAATTGTTGAGGAAAACTGGTAACATAGGTCAATTATAAGGCTTCAAATACATTGAAGGAACCTTAATTCTTGCAAATTGTTCCCAAACAAGAGTTCTTATATGTTCAAGTTCATAGGAAGTGCTCATTATCTTTTACTTTTTCAAGCGGAATTTCTGCTGCTGATAAATCTTAAGATTGATGATTGTTGGTTGTTTAAGTCCAGTGGCATATATGGCAAGCCAAAAGTCAATAATGGGTCTTTAAGATATTTCACCAAAGATTGGTAAAGATCTCGTTTAATATCTCATGAAAAAATGTTCCTACTAGTGGAAACAAAATCTAAATTTAAGTCTATTAATGTACACTGACCCCAAATTCAATAGGGGAAAGTTTTTTCTAAAGGAAATTCTCAAGCTAAGTTTTGTGAATGTTTGACAAATGATTAAAATTAATCTGGAAACCAAAATATTGCCTCAATATCAGTCAGCCAAATGCATATCATAATAAGACAGCATAGTTTCACCTTAAAATTTAGTACTGTATCTTAAGACACCCATCAAAGGTTCTGTCAGCTATCTTCAGGTGTTGAGACTTTTAATAATGAAATCATTTGCTGCTCTATTTCACTATTCTATCCTATTACATGATATAACTGAATGAAAGTTATTCTTATAAAACTTCACAATCTAAAAACCGAATATCATACGGAACTAATCCTGATGATAAAAAATAGCAATACTTCATGGAACTAAATTCAATATAAAACTACTTAAAACAAAAGGTATTACTCCTAGTACTGTTGATTAATGACATACATGCTATAACTTCCCTGTTTCTGAGCAGCGATCATGACATTTAACAACGAGAGATTTCCCTTTTGGTCATAATAGCATTAGATTTCCATTATGTGTGAGAAGTTTACTCAGGAGTGATCCTAACAACCAGAAAGGATTTTCAATGACTATAAATTTTGTGCATGCTGTTTATAGATAGAACCAAATGGGTTTTACGAATTATTCTCAACTTTCTAATCATGAATTAATTAAACATCGTATAATTCTGGGTAGTTAATTACTTAAAACCAAATATGCTGAAAATTAATCAAGTTCATTAAAACAACATGCAGCTCTGCATCATCAATATTTTAAACATTGTTTTTACAGTAAACAACTAAAAGAGGGAAGGAAAATTCTTTTTAATACATTAACTAGCTGTATGTATGAAAGAGAGACCAATTGATTGATTGTTTAATGCTCTGTTGACAGTATTTTTTAAATTGTTTCTTTTTTTATTTTGATTTCGATTTTTAAACAACAGGCACAAATACAGGATGTGAGGGGTATGTTTGTATGAGCTTAAGATTTTGATTTCAATTTTGGTGTTTAACCCCACTTTTAAGCACAGCATTTAGACTATTTCGTGGCGACTAGTTTTAATTGGTGGAGGAAGCAGAGTACCGACCTTTGAAAGGAAAACTGACAATCCCAGTCAATGAAGATTGGAGTGCACTTGAACAAGCAATATTCAAAATAACAACGTCAGTGTTGACTGGCTAGTGATTACAATAGTACCTACTGAGACCACTCTGCCACCAAGGCCCCTATATGAGCTTTAGAGTTGTAGGAATAAGAGGACCCTATTTTGACACAAAACTGGCTGAAATTTTACATTTTCTACCCTTTTTATTCTTTTTTAAGGGAGCAGGTACCCCTGTAAGAAATGGTGTATAAAGAACAAGAATATATGGACATAAAGGACACCACTATCCCACAGGGTCATAAACTTAGTTTGGCATATATATTTTAGATAGGGTACATAATACTAAGCATATGAACTATGTTTCAAATTGATATGACCAATACCTTAGGGTAAGCTCACTTGAACCAAAACTTTTACCTGAAAATGTATACTGATTTCACAGTATTAAAAAACATGTTTTATAAGTGAACCCAAAAATATGGCCCAATTCCTAATTTGGCATACATCAAAAAAAGTTTGCATCATCATTAAGAACATGTGACCACAACTTCTTGGTAAATCACAGGTACCCTTTAAGCCTTAAATTTAACCTGATACTGAACTGAGGGGCAGGGAACAGACAGATAGACATACAGGCCTGAAACAATATGCCCCTAACTATCATCATTTTGGGCATAAAAAATCAAAGTCTGCGTTTTTGTCAGAAACTGCTATATCCCAAATTCCTGAAACTATTCATTTAGACTATAGTAGATGTTGTTAATGCTCTCTGACATAATTTCTTATATACAGTCATGAGAGTGCAACAAACTGAATCTACACCTTGACTGCACTTCAACACCTTATGGTCTGAGAACACAATTAATTCGTAGTGCATTTCTTTTAGAACATAAATGAAAATAAAAAAAATCCCACCTGCGCTTTCTCAAAGAAACTTTTACAGTGTGTTGTACTACTTTTGGGACAAATTATATCAAATTTATAGAAAACTTCATCGCCTCTAACTCAAAATATGGACAATTTTATGTTTAGGGCGTCTTGAAATCTTTTGACAGCTTCCGAAGTGCTCATTTTCAACCTTTTTCAGCTGGACCAAATCACTACTTTCCTTTAAAATTCTGGACCCAATTTTTTTTACAGTGTAATTTCATCCCCCTACTTGCAATTTGAGGCATTGAACATGGAGAAATAAATTTGGAAGGGGTATTAAAATTAATGGCAAGTAACCCACTGTCAACACTAGGGACTATATTTGTGAACAACGAAAATCAAGGGATGACAATGGTGGTCTCGGACCTAATAGGGTAGAAAGAGTTGACAAATCTTAAAAAAACTTGGTATGAACAAAGCTTAATGTATTATAACACTGCCTACAAAGTTTCATGACAATAGGATGTATATTATAGACATTAAATTAAGTTCTATACTCATCTTTGCGTGTAAAATTTTGACGTTAAAATTGAAAAATTTCAACTATCAACATTTGGGGCTTTAAAAATTAAAATATTGCAAAAAAATACTTTTTAAATGCCTTAATATATAACTTATCATGTACTTAAAGCAATAGAGTACTCATTTGATTTATCAGACTTGGCATAATTATTCAAAAGTCAAATTTATATGAGCCTGCGCCTAAAAATGTAGGTTTTTCATTGAAGGGGGGCCTTACATGAAGATGTAATATTTTCCATCAATTTTAAATTTGTGAAGCTTTTTGGTTATAAATAATCCTTACATATGTATTTTAAGTACTTTAAATGGAAAGAAAAGTTACAAATAACATATCATATTAGTTTAAAAGGGTTTTAGGCTAAGTAAGACTGGAAAAAAATTAGGGTCAATTTAGGCGGTGCCACATATTTACATTAAAACATGCATATTGAGGCTATAAGAAATAAAAATGTGTGTCTTTTTTAACATTTCTATGCTCATGTGACATGATACAACAAATCTGAGCACAAAAAGACTCTTGCAATTAACTTTTCTTACAAGCAGTATGGGCTGAAACAAAGATTTTTGCCTTTTTAGTGAAAAACTTGCATGCAATTTATTCTCAACAGGCTTATATTTAAACCACTTGCTATCCTACAGAAGAAAAGAAATATATTATGTGAAATGGAACAGGCACAATAGACATTGTAAAGTGCATTTGATACAAATTTAGTCAGGTCTCTAATATGGACATCAAATTTTATATACCAAGCTCCCCACTATTGACTTCATCCAAACAAGGCATTAGACAAGGGTCATTTATACAACACATTTTGCACATTTTATCTGAGATAAACTTCTTTTCTGTAGATTCAGAGTTCATAAATAAGTAAAAGAAGCAGATAAAGGCATAGAAACACAAATATTGACACATAAAAACCTGTCAGATAGAAAGTCAGGATGCCATTTATGCATCAATATTAAAAAAGTTATAAAATGCCTATTTGACCATAAAATGCCAAAATTGGTTGTTTTTGCAGAAATTCTATAAAATAAAAGTTTAAATCCTTTAGTTTCATGCCATTTGACAAGTTGACACCATCAAATCATTTAGGGAAGTTGCCAGAGTACAAATTCTATATTTACAGATTTCACCTCTTAGGTCCGAGAACACAATTAATTCGTAGTGCATTTCTTTTAGAACATAAATGAAAATAAAAAAAATCCCACCTGCGCTTTCTCAAAGAAACTTTTACAGTGTGTTGTACTACTTTTGGGACAAATTATATCAAATTTATAGAAAACTTCATCGCCTCTAACTCAAAATATGGACAATTTTATGTTTAGGGCGTCTTGAAATCTTTTGACAGCTTCCGAAGTGCTCATTTTCAACCTTTTTCAGCTGGACCAAATCACTACTTTCCTTTAAAATTCTGGACCCAAATTTTTTTACAGTGTAATTTCATCCCCCTACTTGCAATTTGAGGCATTGAACATGGAGAAATAAATTTGGAAGGGGTATTAAAATTAATGGCAAGTAACCCACTGTCAACACTAGGGACTATATTTGTGAACAACGAAAATCAAGGGATGACAATGGTGGTCTCGGACCTAATAGGGTAGAAAGAGTTGACAAATCTTAAAAAAACTTGGTATGAACAAAGCTTAATGTATTATAACACTGCTTACAAAGTTTCATGACAATAGGATGTATATTATAGACATTAAATTAAGTTCTATACTCATCTTTGCGTGTAAAATTTTGACGTTAAAATTGAAAAATTTCAACTATCAACATTTGGGGCTTTAAAAATTAAAATATTGCAAAAAAATACTTTTTAAATGCCTTAATATATAACTTATCATGTACTTAAAGCAATAGAGTACTCATTTGATTTATCAGACTTGGCACAATTATTCAAAAGTCAAATTTATATGAGCCTGCGCCTAAAAATGTAGGTTTTTCATTGAAGGGGGGCCTTACATGAAGATGTAATATTTTCCATCAATTTTAAATTTGTGAAGCTTTTTGGTTATAAATAATCCTTACATATGTATTTAAAGTACTTTAAATGGAAAGAAAAGTTACAAATAACATATCATATTAGTTTAAAAGGGTCTTAGGCCAAGTAAGACTGGAAAAAAATTAGGGTCAATTTAGGCCGTGCCACATATTTACATTAAAACATGCATATTGAGGCTATAAGAAATAAAAATGTGTGTCTTTTTTAACATTTCTATGCTCATGTGACATGATACAACAAATCTGAGCACAAAAAGACTCTTGCAATTAACTTTTCTTACAAGCAGTATGGGCTGAAACAAAGATTTTTGCCTTTTTAGTGAAAAACTTGCATGCAATTTATTCATAACAGGCTTATATTTAAACCACTTGCTATCCTACAGAAGAAAAGAAATATATTATGTGAAATGGAACAGGCACAATAGACATTGTAAAGTGCATTTGATACAAATTTAGTCAGGTCTCTAATATGGACATCAAATTTTATATACCAAGCTCCCCACTATTGACTTCATCCAAACAAGGCATTAGACAAGGGTCATTTATACAACACATTTTGCACATTTTATCTGAGATAAACTTCTTTTCTGTAGATTCAGAGTTCATAAATAAGTAAAAGAAGCAGATAAAGGCATAGAAACACAAATATTGACACATAAAAACCTGTCAGATAGAAAGTCAGGATGCCATTTATGCATCAATATTAAAAAAGTTATAAAATGCCTATTTGACCATAAAATGCCAAAATTGGTTGTTTTTGCAGAAATTCTATAAAATAAAAGTTTAAATCCTTTAGTTTCATGCTATTTGACAAGTTGACACCATCAAATCATTTAGGGAAGTTGCCAGAGTACAAATTCTATATTTACAGATTTCACCTAATAGGGTAGAAAGAGTTGACAAATCTTAAAAAAACTTGGTATGAACAAAGCTTAATGTATTATAACACTGCTTACAAAGTTTCATGACAATAGGATGTATATTATAGACATTAAATTAAGTTCTATACTCATCTTTGCGTGTAAAATTTTGACGTTAAAATTGAAAAATTTCAACTATCAACATTTGGGGCTTTAAAAATTAAAATATTGCAAAAAAATACTTTTTAAATGCCTTAATATATAACTTATCATGTACTTAAAGCAATAGAGTACTCATTTGATTTATCAGACTTGGCATAATTATTCAAAAGTCAAATTTATATGAGCCTGCGCCTAAAAATGTAGGTTTTTCATTGAAGGGGGCCTTACATGAAGATGTAATATTTTCCATCAATTTTAAATTTGTGAAGCTTTTTGGTTATAAATAATCCTTACATATGTATTTAAAGTACTTTAAATGGAAAGAAAAGTTACAAATAACATATCATATTAGTTTAAAAGGGTCTTAGGCCAAGTAAGACTGGAAAAAAATTAGGGTCAATTTAGGCCGTGCCACATATTTACATTAAAACATGCATATTGAGGCTATAAGAAATAAAAATGTGTGTCTTTTTTAACATTTCTATGCTCATGTGACATGATACAACAAATCTGAGCACAAAAAGACTCTTGCAATTAACTTTTCTTACAAGCAGTATGGGCTGAAACAAAGATTTTTGCCTTTTTAGTGAAAAACTTGCATGCAATTTATTCTCAACAGGCTTATATTTAAACCACTTGCTATCCTACAGAAGAAAAGAAATATATTATGTGAAATGGAACAGGCACAATAGATATTGTAAAGTGCATTTGATACAAATTTAGTCAGGTCTCTAATATGGACATCAAATTTTATATACCAAGCTCCCCACTATTGACTTCATCCAAACAAGGCATTAGACAAGGGTCAATTATACAACACATTTTGCACATTTTATCTGAGATAAATTCTTTTCTGTAGATTCAGAGTTCATAAATAAGTAAAAGAAGCAGATAAAGGCATAGAAACACAAATATTGACACATAAAAACCTGTCAGATAGAAAGTCAGGATGCCATTTATGCATCAATATTAAAAAAGTTATAAAATGCCTATTTTGACCATAAAATGCCAAAATTGGTTGTTTTTGCAGAAATTCTATAAAATAAAAGTTTAAATCCTTTGGTTTCATGCTATTTGACAAGTTGACACCATCAAATCATTTAGGGAAGTTGCCAGAGTACAAATTCTATATTTACAGATTTCACCTCTTAGGTCCGAGAACACAATTAATTCGTAGTGCATTTCTTTTAGAACATAAATGAAAATAAAAAAAATCCCAACTGCGCTTTCTCAAAGAAACTTTTACAGTGTGTTGTACTACTTTTGGGACAAATTATATTAAATTTATAGAAAACTTCATCGCCTCTAACTCAAAATATGGACAATTTTATGTTTAGGGCGTCTTGAAATCTTTTGACAGCTTCCGAAGTGCTCATTTTCAACCTTTTTCAGCTGGACCAAATCACTACTTTCCTTTAAAATTCTGGACCCAAATTTTTTTACAGTGTAATTTCATCCCCCTACTTGCAATTTGAGGCATTGAACATGGAGAAATAAATTTGGAAGGGGTATAAAAATTAATGGCAAGTAACCCACTGTCAACACTAGGGACTATATTTGTGAACAACGAAAATCAAGGGACGACAATGGTGGTCTTGGACCTTATGAAAATTCTTAGAAATCTTGAAATTATTTTTTTGTCATTAACCTTTTGTGGAAGGTACTGAATATGAGCCAATGAACAGATAATGATATTTATCAACATGATAAAGGATATAACACCTCTAATTACAAAACAGATTATATCAGGGACACCCACAATTCCACTTCACAATCAAGTTTTGTTATTTTCTATATAACCCCATTCCACGTACAATCTAATTAAAAGTACAATTCAATCAATCTTAATTAATATGTCCATTATTGGTAAATCTATTAAAATCCAATCAAGAACATGGTCAACTTACGACTCTGTTACTTTCAGCATTTTCATTTCCTTTTCTATAACGGATTTTGTGGATAAAATAAATTACTGAAAACTAATGTCTCAAAGACATGGGATTTGATTATTCAATGTTCTTTTAACCTTTATCAGGCTCTTCAGGTAGTTCTATGCTTTTAAGTAATTCTACACTTATGGTAAAATTCTCCTAGCTTGAAAGTTGCTCATCTAAATAGTTGAAAATGTTTCCAATCAATTATTCCAGCAGGCAGGTTTAGAAAATATATCAATGATAAACAATAGGTGCTGTATGAAAGCTATGTTCTTTAAAAACACATTAAGGGGTAATACATCTTCCAAAACTGATGCATTAAAATGTTGCATTATTGCAGAAGAAATAATTACCAGTTAATTGAACTCTAACTGTTATTCCTACTTAAAGTGACAGTGATTAATCAAGCTGATTACTTGCATCACTAACAGAATAGTTTAAAACTAAACATTTGATAGCATGTCATAGAAAATTTCTAAATTTTGAAGTTACAAATTCCAAATTTTGCACAAAAGGTATTTTGACACAGAATTATTAAAGTGATGAATTGACATCAGATACCAACTAAATTATAGGTTTACAGTGAAAAACTTTCCTTTAATGGATAATTCTGTGAAAAAAATATTCCATAAAAAATTACATATATATTTCTTTTTTCTTTTAATCATAAGTTTCACTGCTAGGGATAAACTGTATTCTACCTAGGAGTTATTTCCCTTAGCAAAAGAATCTATAATCTGAAATTATCCTATTCAGGTGTTTGTTTTCCTGACAGACAATTTAAAAATGGTTATGGACATGCCTTAAATAAAGGCAACAGTAGTATACCGATGTTCAAAACTCATAAATCGATAGAAAAAACAAATCCGGGTAACAAACCAAAACCTATAAAATAGATAGAACCTATCTTAATATTTGACAAATAAGCACTCTTTATGCATTGACAATCAAATGATAAACTGAACACAAACTACTTATTAAGTAATTATTTATGTCTCAGTTGATCTTGAACATCAGTAAAGATAAAAAGTACAATTACAGTAAAAAACTGAATTTATCATGTGTTTCTAAAAAAATTATATGGGAATTTTTTTAATGATCTTATTTTTTCACAACCGATTTCCAACAAGATATCTTAGTTACTGCAATTACAAAACATTCTATATTTTCTATTTTAGACATTTTAATTTCTTATTTTTTAATTTATATTTCATGATAAAGATTTTATGATTAATATTTTTTAGCACTATCATCACAATAAAATTGATAAAAACAAGAGCATCAATCACCATAAGCTAATTTATTTTCTAAAAATTATGAAATGATTTTCTAATATAAAGATTTACATTATTAAATCAATGCAGTGCCTGGTAAAACAATAATAAAATAGTATATCATAAAACGATACATCTGCCTACCAAAATTATTTTATATTGTCTATGACATATTGCAATAAATTTGAACATAACTGAAGACCTGTTCGAAGGACTTCAATTGAAAAATTTCTCGTCAAATTGACATTTATCATGATCATATTTCAATCACAATTCCCACAGAAATTCAAATATACATCCACAATGACTGGTAAAAAAAAATCAATTTTCACAATGAAATCAGTCAAAAAAAAGTCAAATGTTAGTTGATATAAAAGTACAAAAATATTAGAGATTATATAACTCATGGCAGTTTTCATAATATTGTTGTCAACAGACCTCAGGTACCAATTTTAACCTTATTTGATCACATAAGATGATAGGTAAATAATATCTAAAAGCCCATTGATTCATAATAACATCTGTTACTATTTGATATGTTGTTTTTTTATGTCATAATAACATAATAAAATTAACATGATTTTATATATGTTCATTATAGTCAAATTCGCTACAAAAATAAAAATAAAGATCCAATATATATCTTATCATTTTGCTTATGTACCAATACTGTCAATAAAGCAATGTTACATAAAGGTGAGTATGTCAAAAAATGTTCAGTGATATTTGTTACGAGTTTGATAATCTGTCTTGTATTATAGGGTTTCTAGCCTTACCTATGTGTTTATGCACAATAAGTATACATGAAAGAATATGTGAGGGCAATGACAATCAGAATTTAAAATAAAATCTGATTTCCCTTGAGGGTCTTATTTTTTAACCAAGACTCAAGAGTGGAAACTTGTAGATGCTCTAAAGTTTTAATAACAGGGAAAATGGTATAAAATAATTACTTGAGGGAAAATTACTATTAACAGTCAACTATAATTATGGCAACATGACTTATTTGAAGATCTTTCCTATTTGATCCTTTTTTTTTCGTTTTTCAAAGTTTTTGCTTGCAGCTTATCTCCTTTTGTTTCTGGAGAAAAAATGTGTAAAAAAAGTGTTAACTTCAGGGAACATGTTTAACCCCGCCACATTATTTATGTATGTGCCTGTCCCAAGTCAGGAGCCTGTAATTCAGTGGTTGTCATTTGTTTATTGTGTTACATATTTGTTTTTCGTTCAATTTTTTACATAAATAAGGCCGTTAGTTTTCTTGTTTCAATTGTTTTACATTGTCTTATCGGGGCCTTTTATAGCTGACTATGCGGTATGGGCTTTGCTCATTGTTAAAGGCCATACAGTGACCTATATTTGTTAATGTTTGTGTAATTTTGGTCTTTTGTGGATAGTTGTCTCATTGGCAATCATACCACATCTTCTTTTTTATAATTCCTAAAAGGTGTTATTAACTGGCAATTTCTTCAACCACTTGACTTCTTTGTAGATTTTTATGTAGATAATGTGGTTATTTACCATTTATAGTACTATCAAGCTTCTTACCGTTCTTAAAAAAACTAAACTCAAACATTGATAAAATTACGATTCAAGGGAAATAACTTCTATACTGAGTCACCTGACAATTCCAACCATATTAACTTATTTATAGACCTTGTCCTGAAGATCATTGCTACTAGCACTATTTCTGTAATAACGTTCTGCAACAGTAAAATCAAAAAAAGGGTAAAAAAAATATGTTTCTAGTAGGGCAATAACTAATACAAGGCTCCTGCCTATTTCTGTCAACTTGACTCATTATTATCAAATCTTGTCCTGCTAATCATTTTGCTGTATATATTTGATACATTTATAATTTTAAATCATGCGAAATCACGATTAGTCCTCTTAGCAACATTTGGTACATCACATCCTTCTCAAAATGTTTTGCCTTTGTCAGAATTATTTTATATAAAAGTTTTAAAGGTTGTTCAATAATTTAAAAAAACCTTGATACTTAAAACTTGATCAAGTTACCATTTAAAAATCGAAAAATGTACTGAGCTATTGTAGACTTTTGTTCTTTTTAAATCAAAGATATCATTTTACCTTAGCTTTTTAGTTGTAGATAATAATATAATTGATACTTAGAAATGAATTTTTCATGAACTGATTGACGCGAGCACGATTGTCATTTGCATTAAAACTTAGATACATACAGTATCAATTACCTAGGTTGCTATCTGCAGAAATTTAAATTGTTTCACACTAAATAATTTCTGTGCAATTTTTATGAGGCTTTACCGCTCTGAATGAAGCACCTTTGTCTGACCTGTAATATAATGTACCAGTCTCTACATGTTAAGACATTGAGAATCATTGCCAGCGCATAAACACTTAAACAGTTCTTTATTGAAGCCAGACAATGGGGATTCAGGGGTTGAAAAAAATTCTATTATAAGTCTAAAACTTTGACTGTTGTATTCAAGTCAGATCGTCCTGACCAACCAATAACTCCCTATGACACATCATGGCTATTGGCCTGGTCTTAAGACATTGAATTGGTGTCACTAAAGGACCTTATTGTGTATTTTTAAGATATCTAAAAAATACAGTCTAAGGCACTTATTTTTAATACATCTTAAAAATTGGTGATTCTCTAAAAGAGGGACGAAAGATACCAAAGGGACAGTCAAACTCATAAATCTAAAACAAAATTGACAACGCCATGGCTAAAAATGAAAAAGACAAACAGACAAACAATAGTACACATGACACAACATAGAAAACCAAAGAATAAACAAAAACTAGGGGTGATCTCAGGTGGACTAGAAGGGTAAGCAGATCCTGCTCCACATGTGGCAAAAGCACTTCTCAAAAGCTTAAGATATTGATATCAATTCAACCTCAATCTCTGTAGCAGTAAAAAACTATTAACTAATTATATATGCATAATTATTTTTCCAGTCTGAAATCTAATATATGAATCAGACCAACCTCAGTTTTTTTTTCATATCTAGAATATTTTATTAATATTTTGTAACTTTCTACTTGTCTCTTTGGATATTTTCGTGCAATGTCAACAAAATTGAATTCAAAAGTCCAGCAAAATGATGAGGATTTTCAAACCAAAGTAAAATTGTCAGAGATGTGTTAATCTGGTTTCAATTCTATATAATATCTTATATAATGCAGCATGCTTCTAAAAAACAGTTTACTATTATTTTCCCAACAATCCTTTAGGTTTAGAATTTCAACAAAATGCATAAAACATGTGTTTTATGTGACGACAAATCCTTCAGACAAATGAATCAATCTAGACATTACTTGCAGCTTTTATATTATTTGTAAACAAAGTCAGGTGCAAAGGTTATCTTGAAATTCTTTATGCTGCCTTCAAGAAAATATTTAACAAACCAAATATCCTGGTCCAGTATGAACTAAAATATAAAAAAAAAAATTGCACAAGTAACCCAAAACAGGAAACAATAAATGATTGTGTAAAAAGTGAGAGAAAAAATACTTTGATTGCAACAAATAAATTCCACAAGGCAACAGGTTAATAAATTATATATAGAAAATATCCTCCTGTATCCACCCATTATTCTAATATTCTAACATGACGTCCTTCAAACACTTTACCCGTGGTAAAATATGAATATATTTCATGGGCTGTTCCCATTGTACCCCCACGTCATATGTTTTTTAATGAATGAGCGACTCGACGTCATAGAACAATGACGTCAGAATATAAGCAATTTACGGGGAAATACACGCTTGTGAAACGGAAAATCATCACAAGGAAACGTTAACAAATGATGCTAAAATGAGTTATATTAGCTGTTTTTGTATACATATGAGACATATAAGTACAATAATAATTAGATTAATCTAAAATTATCTAAATATGTTATTATAAATAGTTTAAGCATCATCATTTATTCAGTTTGCTCCGTTATTTTACGTCAATTTAATAGTGCGTTTATATATTGGAACGGCAAATAATGCCATCACCTAGAGCGCTTCGATCCAAAATAATTGCCGTATTTGTCCTATTAGAATCGAAATAATTCATGGGGGCTTGAATATATCTAGATTTTACCACGGGTTGTCCCTTTATGCCGATATTTTACCCCTCGCTATCGCTCAGGGTAAAATATTTGTCATAAAGGGCCAACCCGTGGTAAAATCCCGATATATTCAAGCCCCCATGAATTATTTCTTAACTATAATTCATTTTTATAAAATGCTCTTCTATTCACTTTAAACCTTGTACTTTGTCTATGATTTTGTTTTGGATACTAACAATACTGCATTGGTCTCTAATACATGTAATTGTGTAATCATAAAATATTTATAATTGTAATCAAATGCTAATTTCTCTAAAAATATTCAAAAAATAATCAAATAGCATCTGGGAATACTTAAGCTACTAGTATTTCCATAGTCATTAAATTATGAGGTCTGCATGAAAATAATCAGCCTTAAAATCATATTTGCAGACTGATGTTTTTAGTTTAAATAAAGGTTGATACTTCACAACAAAAGATTCTCTATTTTTTAAACTTGTTAACAAACATTCTGCCCACCTTGTTATGACAGAGTGATCCTGTGTACCTATTATAAGAGTCCTGTTTACCGTTAGGATAGCCGTGTAGGAGATAATTTATCATACCACTAGGTATTATTGATAAAAATACTATACATCTGATACTACGATCAGTGAATCTATATACTCCTAATGCTATAAAAGTGGAATAAGTTATTTGTAATATTATGGTTGGATCTATATAGTCCTAATACTATAAAAGTGGAGTTATATGTAATTAGATACTGTGACTATTACCTGCGACATTACGATCAGCAGATCTATATACATGTAGTACTAACACTATAAGAGTGGAATAAGTTATATGTAATTAGATACTGTGACCAAGAAAATGTAATATTCAATTCCTTGCTGTGACGACTACCTGCAAATTATATGTTCTAAAATGTTTCATTCATTCATTATATAATAGTGAAGAACAATTATACCACATAGAACTTATTGAAGTATGAAGTGTTTAACTAAAATAAGACAAGAGAGTGTTAAAGGTTATATCGTTATTTGACTTATATGGATAAATAACTCGTAAATACTATTCAATCGTAAATACTATTCAATCGGAATAATAATTAACTTATTATAAATTTTACCATAAAAGTGGAATCACATAGTGTATCATAAAGTGATAGAAAATATAATTGTGAAATTGAGAATTGTGTTTTCTTTACAGTAGATTAACCATGTGTTATCTGATAAAAGAGTCAACCTAAAAGTACTTTATCTCACCAGAGTGATTTTATCCTGATAACCTGGCGCACCAAAATGTACAAGGTCAGGTTCACTTACATGTAAATACTGAACAAGAGGGAATCGTTTTTTACAGACTTAACTTACGTCAGGAATAATAACAAGGACATCCATGTTGTGTTTATAGGTGCAGTACAATTCATTATGATGCAAGTTAACAATTCAAATGAGACTCTTTTAAGAACTTTACAAGAACTGAATGATGCCGAAGCTAAACAAAGATTACCGACAGTGATATACCTATCTATACTGGTAACCGTTGGTATACTGGGTAACAGTATCATTTTATTAGTTTATGGATGCAGATACAAACCTACAAACTTTCGATGTTATATATTGTGTTTAGCTGTATTAGATTTAACAGCATGTTGTATTTCTATCCCGTCTGAAATAGTCGACAATGCTTTCCCATACATGTACTATAGTGAAGGATTTTGTAAATTTTCTCGTTTTACTGGAGATGTTGCTAAGTTAGGATCTGCGTTTGTTCTGACAGTGATGGCCGCTGGACGATATAGGAGAATTTGTTTTCCGTTCAGTGAAGAAATGTCTCTTAAAATGGCAAAAATGTGTTGTTTCTTTGCAATCTCATTCTCAATACTGCTATCATGGCCTACTGCTATTATCCAAGGACAAAAGGTTAAACGTTTTCCAGGAAATATAACAGGTTATGACTGTTCTACAGATGATGATGTTAGAAACACCAAATACCCATTCATTCAAGCTACATTATTATTTTTCATTTTTGTGCTGATTTTTGGAATTCTAATATACCTGTATGCTAAAATAATTTGGGAATTACGGGACCATTTTAGAATGAATCGGCTTCTCAAAATTGAGAATGGTAATAACGGTAAGAAAAGAACTAAACATACAGTGACAAAGATTTTCTTATCGATAACTGTTGCATACGTTATAAGTTACATTCCTCATTTAACGTTAAATGCTATTACTACATTTATCCGTGGAGACATTTTCCCACCTAGTCCAATCGTACTTGGAACATTACCACTTCTGTTCAGATCTTATTTTGTTAATAATGTTGTTAACATATTTGTATATTATGTAGGAGATGCTAGATTTAGAAGACATTGTAAAAAGTTACTGCAAATTGTAATAAGTATAATTTGTCGTAAGAAACTGCATAAGGAATTGAACATTGATTCAACAGAAATCATGTCACTCGGATAATCAGTTTTTAATGTCATTATTTATATATTAAACTTTTAATTCTATCAAAGCTTGTCAACAGTGTAAATATTCAAGCCATGGGCTGAAAATACCAGGTGCTAAAGGACTTATAAGACTGTGATTTAGAAAAGTGCATTCTGAAGGATTGACAACTTTGTTTTTTTATAAGTTTTTATCATAGTTTATGCAAGTAATATTTTACCTGGATGACAGCTGTATAAATGTGGTACAACTCTTTTCTTATCTCTAAAAACCACTACATCTATTTAACTTTACACATTCTTGTCACTGACGATCCTTAGTTTCATAAAACTTAAAAGTTTTCTTATGCTTAGGAATATAATTATTCTTTAAAATTAAACACCGATAAATGATTACAGAATATAGTAAGTGTTCACAGAGCACTCTTTAAGGTTTACATAACAAAATCAACATTTCTGCTCCATTTTTTTCATAATATTCAGATTCTCTTTTAAACTTTTTATCAAATAGAAATGTATTCCAAAATGGTTTATGAAAGTTTTTTAAGATTGAGTGGTTTTCAAAGAGATAAATCATTTTGTATGCTTAATCAGAAGAATGATAAAGTGACAATTACAATTGACTCTGACTCTTACATTTCAAATACAGCAACGTGGCAATTAATACCTTTAATATACATGTATTACAAAATAGTTAAAAAAAATCACTCATTTAAAATTTCATACAAATTAACTTCTGTGGAATAATTGTTTTTCTGTGAAATTAATTTCTGTGGAATTCATGGGTCAGGGCTACGAATTTAAATTTTCAAAAATTACAAATTTTCTAAAGGCTTGTAACCTTTCTTGATAAAACCATTTTAAATCAAATTTCCAAGAAAACACTGCTTTACCTCAAATTGGTAACCCTGAACAAAAATTGAATCCATAGTAGTTAATCTGTTCAAAACTCCTCCTCATTTGCTAATAGATTAATCAAACACTACATGGCTATTGTGGTCAGTTTTCAATTTGAATGACCATACAGCTGCCTTATATATTTCAAAGGAGACAAGAAATTCTGTTTTTACAACATTGAATATTCTTAGAAAGAAAGTAGTCATAAGTAATGACCACCTGCTTATTTTTATGAATCTAAGTATTTTTTATATTTTCTGTGAGTTAAGTAATGGATTTTGTTGATATTATTCTGTAATGAATATTTGTGATATTTTTGTTTGATCTCATTTTTGTTGTTTTTGACCAATAAATGTTTTGTATTGCTGTTGAGTTGTCCATGTATTCACTAGTACTAGCACCCTAAAACAGATTATATTACATGGAAATGAACTCAGGATGTTGATACATGTTATTCTTCAAAGATAATACTACAATTTCATTATTGAGTTTCCTCTTTAATTAGTATAGATAAAAGAAACAATGAAACTAACACTTGAATTTGCAGTTGAAAATACCCAATAAAAAAGGTGTATACTTTATTTGTAATTTCCAGCTTCAAAGAGATAAAGTACAATGCACTATTTCCTCTGTTAATGAATTACAAATATTATATCATGCAGTTTAACTATTCTTTACTGTAATCATTTAGTCATTTTTCATAATAACTTAGCAGTCATTGTCTGTCATCAAAAGATGGAACTTTATTTAACAAACTGCTAATGTAAATGAGATTTGGCAAACATATTCCTAAGGATGCACATGTAAGGATGGTTAAACCAAAAATCATTACTCTAGTCCTGATCTAAAAGCAATCATGAGTCTACTTTCATTTTTTTCGAGAACAGCTTAATTCATTTCAAATACTCAACTGAAATCAAAGAAATATTATTTTGAATGTTATTTGATGGTGCACAAAAAAATCAAATCATTGACTCACCATGTCAGTCATGTGATCTGGTCTTGCCTATTGATTGTTTTAATGAGCTGAGATTCTACTTTTAACAGTTTCAAATTAATTTGCAAAAGTGAAGAAAAAAATCATCACATTTATTCTTTTTAAGGGCAATAACTCCTATATAAAAGTCATCACATAGTTTTGATATAAATGGACGGTTTGTAGATCTCAAAATTTGAATAATTTGGCCTTGTCAAGTTCTGTGTTCTGGTATTTAAAAGGTTTTCAAAATAATCTCTGAAAACTTGCTTTTTACCACTATGTCATATTTTAGCCATTTTGACCTTGTGTGTTGATTGTCAGGGTCATTGAACACATTTTTATGAATCAGATACTGCAGAGATGATTGCAGCCAAGTTTTGTTTAATTTGATACTTCAGATACAACAACGAATCCCAAGAGATGAGGAAAGCTCACTTGGCCTTATGGTAAGCAGATCTTGCTCCACATGTGGCACATATAATATGATAAAACCAGTACTATATGAAAAGACTTTTTCTGTAGTTTATTTAAAAGTAAGGATATTCCTTAACTGAAATAGAACTTGCTGCAGGATGATAATTACTAGCTTAGCCTCAGTCGGCCTCTACTACACATATTTGAAAACATAATTTACAATATATATATAAGGTACAACTATCTTTTTAACATAACAAAAATCAGTACTAAATAAGTATCTATACTGTTCGAAAGTATGCTCTACGTAAGCCAAAAGAAAGCTCTGACATAATCATATTAACAAATATTGACTATTGCATCTAAATGCAGGTCTACATCTAGTAACACATGGACTAGGTTGCTATTTATATGGATAAACTGCACAAATTGTTTTTCTCAATATTTGTATAAGAAGACAAATTGGCTATTGATTTGGAGTATAAATACCAAATTATTTAAAATCTTTACCACAATCAATCACTCATCTCTTTATTAGGTCATAACACATAAAGTGTCGTGCATTATTTAGTCATTTTACAAGCAAAACAAGGTTTTAATTAAACAATGTTAATAAAGGAAATCTAGTTCAAGTTTACACCAAAAGGACAATTTTCCTAAACGTAAACAAAAGTTCAAATTATATAATAATAAAATTTTCAGAACTCAAATACTGCATGATTGATTGATTGTTGATTGCTTAATGTCGAAATACTGCTTTAATATAAAATGAAAAATCTGTTATAGATGAGAATAAAAGTGAATATTTCAACGAGACAGCAACCAAACAAAACAAATGGAAACATGTAGAGGTCACCATATACTATATGAAACACACTATTGTGCATATTGAAATGTCTCGCCTGTCTTCATTTTTGGATTTATGTTGAAAGTTGTCTCTAACATGAAGGTTTTACTACAAGTAGAACATACAATTAACATTATCATTGTTTTATGCCAATAATGCGGTCATGGTCAGATGTACCATGCCAGACAGACATGTTCCCCTAAAAATCATTCCATACACCAAATATAGTTGACCTGTTGCTTAAAGTATCTGATTATCTGACAAAATAACGAAAATATATCATTGAACAATAAACCATGAAAATGAGGTCAAGGTCAGATACTACATGCTAGACAGACATGTATACCCTACAGTTGTCCCAAACAATAAATACAATGTACAGTTCATCTATTGCTTACAGTACTTGAAAAACTAAAGGACCAAAACTTAACATTGACCTATGAACCATAAAAATGAGGTCAATTACTGGTCAGATACTACATGTTAGACAGACATGTATACCCTACAATTGTCCCAAACAATAAGTACAGTTAACCTATTGCTTACAGTACTTGAAAACAGACTAAAGCACCAAAACTTAACATTCAGCAGTGAACCATAAAAATTAGGTCAACGTCATATGACACCTGCCAGACGGACTTTTACCCCTTACAATCATTCCAAACACCATCATATAGTTGACCAACTGCTAATAGTATCTGTGAAACAGACCTAATCATGAAGCTTTAACCTTGATCAATAAAAAAAGCTTCTTGACCAACACTTTTTACTACATGTATAATTTTCAAAGTACATTTTAGCAAAGTTACAAACAATTCTATTGTTTTCCAGTTTAGCCCTAATCTACTTTTTACTTTCAGTGCCCTTGGTTTTATCATACCAGCCAGTTTTCATTGTAAGAGGAAGCCAAAATACCTACAGGGAATCTCAAGCATCAACTGGCAAACTGGCATTCCTTCACAATCAAGATATGAATCAAATATTGACACATCAGACAGGGGTGGATCCAGCCATGTTTAAAAAGGGGGACAAAGAGGGGGGTTCCAACTATATGTCCCCATTCAAATGCATTGATCGTCCAAAAAGAATTTAGATCCGTCAATGTCAGAGATTAAGCACACAATGATAGATTTGATCATGTTGATAGGCAGTGATAATTATATATCAACAAGTTAGAGCACTTGGGTAATGAGGCCTCTATGTAATGCTAAAGAAAACCACCTACAAGTGCTAAAAGATACCAACAGAAGTTCAAGTAAAACCCTGGGGAATATTCATCAAAACTATCAAGTTTTAACTGAAAACTGGATTCCCAGCTGAAACTAAATAAATTATTAATAAAATTTCATAATGTTTGATTTCTTTATGGCTTTGAATTAGCTTTCAGTAACTGAGAGTTCTAATATTTCATTGTTTCTATTGTTTATATCTTGTCCCACATGTTTTTATAGTGTATTTATCCAGTTACCAGGGATGCACATAAAGAGATATGTATCTAAACTGTAGTGAATGACAAAAAATGTATTGTTTCAATTATCTAGAATTTCAATACACCTTTCATCTCAAACAAACATAATTAATATTTTACAATAATCATTGAACACCCAGTGGCAAATATTTCATGCATGGTCAGGACAAGAACAAATAAATAAATTTGACCTTAAAAATGAAGGTATATTGAACGAGAATAGAAATATTGCCTTACAAAAAGCCACATACAGACCTCTCAACAAGTTGTTATACAGGTTCTGTCTATAAATTATTTATTGAACTCGCAGATCTAGGGTTTCAATTGTATATTGAAAATGGAAAAACAAAAATTATGAACAATCCCAAGTGATAAAATAAAATAAAACAGTGATGCATTAAAAGGTATAGACAAATGGTAGCTGTGTACACTTTTCTATTTTCAAACTAAAATCCAACGAATGGTTAATTTTGATTGACATTTGCAGGACTCTACACACAACTTATAAATTACATATTTTCAATTGAGGTGTTTCTACATCATTATTAACTTATTCACTGTCAATTATATCAAATCAAGAGCATACAAAAATCAACAAAACCAGTCAGTGGTCTTGGGTTCACATATTGTTTTTCTTTTTTGAGAGAATCTTAGCTACTTGTTTTATTAATATACCATTTGTGAACTGATGTTCTAGAAAATCCATAAGATAAATAAAGATGAATATATAATAATGAAATGAGAGAAAATTAAAGATTAAGTTAATTTTTAGTGAAGCAGATGTTAGTTCAATCATATGTCATTACACAGGAGACAAGATACTAACCCATCATCCATTATAAATAACATTAGTTACATAATGTCTCATAGTTTTTACATCTTCAGGGAAATCAGAAAATTGTATGTGAGGACTGAATTGGTTAATTATGTAATTCAATATGTGTATGGATTCCAGAATCTTAATAATTACATCATACTTTCAAAAAAAAATATACAAATACACAATTTGATGACTATATTAAATAGTATGAATAGAAAATGTTTATGGTAGTAAGATCTGTCACTTTATTTGAATAAGTAATTATGTTCCCTTCTCATGGTACTGGGCAAAGATAAAACAATTTTGTCTTAAATTTCATAAAAACGTATCACATCAAAGTTCTGTTCCAACCTGAATGTAACAAAATGTTTGGTAGTTTGACAGTCATTTTTTCTAAAGAAAATGATAAAATCAACTACTGGAAACTTGCAAAACTAAAGGCTCTAAAGAGCCTTGTCGCTCACCTTGGTCTATGTGAATATTAAACGAAGGACACAGATGGATTCATGACGAAAATGGGTTTTGGTGATGGTGATGTGTTTGCAGTTCTCACTTTACTGAACATTCTTGCTGCTTACAATTATCTCTATCTATAATAAACTCAGCCCAGTATTAACAGTGTCAGTGGAAAAAGTAAAAAAATTACAAATTTTTAAGAAAATAGTTAAAGATTTACTATAAAGAGCAATAACTCCTTAGGGGGTCAATTGACCATTTTGGTCATGTTTGACTTATTTTTAGGTCTTACTTTGCTCTATATTATTGCTGTTTACAGTTTATCTCTATCTATAATAATATTCAAGAAAATAACCAAAAAGAGCAAAATTTCCTTAAAACTTTTCAGGGGCAGCAACCTAATAACAGGTTGTTCGAATCATCTGAAAATTTAAGGGCAGATAGATCTTGACCTGATAAACAATTTAAACACATCAGATTTGCTCTAAATGCTTTGGTGTTTGAGATATAACCCAAACACTGCATTTTAACCCATGTCAGATTTGCTCTAAATGCTTTGAGTTTTGAGATATAAGCTAAGAACTGCATTTTACCCCTATGTTCTATTTTTAGCCATGGCCGCCATCTTGGTTGTTTGGTCAGGTCTGGGAACACATTTTTTTAACTAGATCTGATCCCTGAATGAGGATTGTTGTCAATTTTGGTTTAATTGGTACAGTAGTTTATGAGGAGAAGATTTTTGTTAAAAATTACTAATATTTACGAAAAATGGTTACAAATTGAATATAAAGGACAATAACTCCTTCAGAGGTCAACTGACCAATTTGGTCATGATGACTTATTTGAAAATCTTACTTTGCTGAACATTATTGCTGTCTACAGTTTATCTCTATCTATAATAATATTCAAGATAATAACCCAAAACAGCAAAATTTCCTTAAAATTACTAATTCAGGGGCAGCAACCTAACAACGGATTGTTCAATTCATCTGGAAATTTTTTAAGTAGATCTTTTTATATTGAATGTTACACTATTGTTTCAGATAAGGGTGAGGGTTTGGTACCATTAAAATGTTAAAACCTTAAGACAGGAATCTGATGTTCAGTAGTTGTCGTTTGTTGATGTTGTTTATAACTGTGTCTTGTTTCTTGTTTTTTATATAGATTAGTCATTTGTTTTTCCGTTTGAATGGTTCTACACTAATAAATTTTTGGGGCCCGTTATGGCTTGCTGTTCGATGTGAGCCAATGCTCCATGTTGAAGACCATACATTGACCTATAAAGGTTAACCTTTATAAAATGTGACTTGGATGGAGAGTTGTCTCATTGGCACTCATAATACATCTTCTTATATCTATTTATGGAGACAATTATCTCTTCTCCAATATGAAAATTAACTCATATCTACCCTCATTCATACTTATGTAACAATTTAAAAAAGGAATTCATATTTTGGCATTGGAGGCAGCTATTAGTGTTACAATCAAATGATTATTTTCTGTAATAGTAGAGGCCATGTTTGATATATGAGCTGTGGTTTATAAGTATATTTGACAAACAGGGGAGAGGAAATATTTGTTTGCAATTTATTTATATCATGTGAGTGTTTGAGGTTATTTTTTGTAACAGTGATAGACATTTTGAGATGGCAGTATATTACCTTCCAACTGTCACTATTTGCGTGAGATTTCCTCCATGAAAGCTCCCAAATTTAAATTTGAAATAGCAATTTTGTCCACAATTTTAAACAAAACAGTGAATTTAACAAGGGCTATAGGCTTTAAAAAGTATGAAATACTGAGTATCATCTAATTATTCACGCAAGTTTTCCACCATTAATAACAACCATGTTGGAAGAGGCTGGAGTAATCAACCACCATAACTATTAAATAGGATTACATAATGCATTATTCAACTTTCAACTAAAGTTTGGTGAACAATTTTGTCCATTCATGATTTTATAGGAAATAATATTGATTTCAGTAGGGGATCCAGCCATTTCAAAAGGGGGGGGGGGGTCCCAACCCAGAGTAAAAGGGGAGTATATGCTCCCATTCAAATGCATTGATTGTCCCATAAAAAGGGGGGTTCCAACCCCCAGAACACCCCCCTCTGGATCTGCCAATGGATTTGTTTGAACATTTCTATTTAAAGTCACAAAAGCAGTCTCTTTTATATACAGTCATTTTGTGTCATTTTGGTCTTTTGTGGATAGTTGTCTCATTGGCAATCATACCACATCTTCTTTTTTATATGATTCTTAATAAAGGAGGATTACAAAAACAATATATTTCATACAGATAATGAGCTATGAATAACACCATCAAATTATTTGACAGTCGCTTGCGTAACTCTTAGACAAATTAACCCCATATAAAGTATCAAAACTTGTTGAAACCAAAACAAAACTCTACCATGGAATCAATATTTATTTTAAAATTGGTTCCATATAATTATGTTTTATTGGAACACATGCTTATGATTGAGTCTGATACCATAATGACTTCTTGATAAAGTGATAAACTAGCTTACACGGTTCTTTGGGGCTGACACTATATCACAGAACACAACAATTAAACAAACAGAAACTAAAGCCATTTCCAGTATACAAATCATTAGTTTCTAATTTCACCACCAGATCACTGTTTACCATATCCTTTATAGATGTAACTTTAGCAATGCTAAATACAATCATTTTCACATTTACGTACCACAAATCAAGCAATTCCAGAATCTATTAATGCAAATGTTATATTAATAGGTTCGTTCCCAGTTGTTATCTTTTGTCAATGTCTTTGGTTTCAGACAATATTATATTACATCATTTACATGAGTTTGTTTGGCATTAAATCTATGTTTGAATGTTGAGGGAAGCAAAGAATATCTAAATTAGGATTATTTCTATATCACAGCTTAGATAAATCTGAGACAAATATATGTAATAAGTTTCAGTCACTATGCTTGTATAGTGTTCATTTGTATACAGAGGGATGCTTCAATGTCAAGAACTTACAATGACCTTGGCAGTCCTATATTATAATAGTTACTATAATCTCAGATTCAAGAATGTCAAGAACTTACAATGACCTTGGCAGTCCTATATTATAATAGTTAGTATAATCTCAGATTCAAGGATGCAGGGATCCTCAGTTTGCCCATAAAACATTTAAATAAAGTCAGAAATCAGCATATAGTAATAGATTTATTTCTGTTAATCAAATTGATATGAATCAAACATATTGTAGAAAAAGGGTTTTGTGTTTGTTCAAAAGCTCTTATTTTGTTTACTTTAAACATATTTTATTTTAAAAAATCATGTACATGACATACACATATAAATACAGTGATAAAATATTACAACGGGATTCAGAAACAAGGTTTCCCTTATATTAATCCGTCTCCCTGTAGAAAAAAGATAAAGGGAAATAACTGCAAATAAAAAAGTTGTTTTTTGCGTCAGATCTTTCCTATATATATATGTACCAGCAGCGGAGTGTGTTTTCAGGATTTTGTCCAGACTGTCTCACCCAATTACGATCCTAATCATGCACGTAGGATACTATAAGCCAAAACACTTTGAATCTACCAAAAATTGTTTCACTTGTTTAAACACGAGTAGATTTTCCTCTTGATTGAGGTTATTGATTATTTTGTTTATCTTATTACTTTATTATTTTAATTTAAATAAGGATAGAATATAAAAGTTTTTTGTTAATATAAAAAAGAAGATGTGGTATGATTGCCAATGAGACAACTATCCACAAAAGCATTTTTTTGGCTTTTCTTTAAGCATGTTATAGTTGCAATTAATGTTAAACAATATTAGAGTAATGTCTGGAAATATCAACTTTTAGTGATGTGTACTTCTGTTCACAGGCCCATTAAATTTTGTGAATCAGTAGTTTTTAAACCTAAATTACATGTACAATACATAAAAAGATGACATATTTCTGACATTGATCAAATATTGTATATTTTTAAAAGTGATTGCTTTGTCTGATCATTTTGAAAGACATTATTAATTTTGTTTCATCCAAATGAACTAGATTGCAATTCAAAAACATGAAAGTAATTTCTATCTTGATAAAGGTTTCAATTAAAAATATATGCAAAATGAAATAAAAATTTTGCTGACTCCTAGTATTACATTTATATAATAATGGATCAAAGACCTAATATTTGATATGCTTTACAGATTATTCTGTTTTAAAGCTTAGTACCAAAAGGTGATATTTGCTATTGTACAAATAAGGAAAACTATAGTCGTCAAGATCTAGATGATTCCACCTAAATTATAATGGCACATCCTCAAATTGTATACAAACACTTTAATTATTCCCAAACCTGTCCTATAATGATCTTAAGTGGCTAGCTGTATCAATGAAAATCATGTCACATCTCCTTATTTTTGTGTTATCGAAAGTTTAAGGACAAGAGTACCCAGAATGCTACTGATAGCTTGCTAAGAGAGAGAATCATCGACATTTCTCCAAAACAGCCCTCTCCACAACTTTAATTATAAAAAAAAGTAAATCTAAATAAGGTAAACCTACACAATACTTATAGATTATCGTTGATCATCTCAACGACATTGGTTTTCTCACTTTAGTTCGTAGGGCGAAAGTGAGAAAAGCAGTTGAGTAGTGATGACCAATGTTTATCACTATTTTACTTATGAGGTTGTTATCAATTTAATGTGAATTTCATTATCGATGCCCTCTTAGTTTCTAGTGATCATTTTTCATATCACTGGACTCTGCTGAGAAAGGAAATTATCTGTCCACAAGATCAAAGGAAAATTTTGTAAAAGTCATTAAAAGAAGCTCTTAAAAATCCATTTAATGTGTGCCACAAAACATTAATATAATCATTAACCTTTTTAGGCATCTTGATATATTGTTAGCATAAACAAAATGATTTTACACAAAAAAAAAATAGAGGCTGTGTTGTTCACCTTGGTCTATGTGCATATTCAACTAAGGACTCTCCAACATTGAAGATGAGAATAGAATTCATCACTAAAATCACTGTGTTGTTGTGAGATTGTCTCTATTTGAGACAGTTTACAAAATAACAGACAAAACTTGCATTTTACCCCTATGAACTATTTTTAACCATATTGGCCATCTTGTTGGCAGGCAGAGTCACTGGACACATTTTTTAAACTAAATACACCAATGACGATGTGGCTAAGTTTGGTTAAATATCTGCCAGTAGCTTCAGAGAAGACTTTTGAGGACGATGATGGACAATGACGACAGAAAACAGACTATGAACGCCAAGTTATGAGAAAAGCTCACTTGGCGTTTAAGGCCAGGAAAGCTAATAAACACCTAGTGTATTACAATGTGTATAAGGAATTCTGTTTTAAAAAAAGTTTAGTGTTACAATTATTATTACATTGTATAACTATAATATAAACATGGATTAGTTTTCTAAAAGTGGGACAAAAGAAACCAAAGGGACAGTCAAACTCATAAATCTGAGACAAACTGAAAACGCCATGGCTAAAAATGAAAAAGACAAACAGACAAACAATAGTACACATGACACAACATAGAAAACTTAAGAATAAACAATACAAACCCCACCAAAAACAAGGGGTGATCTCAGGTGCTAAGGAAGGGTAAGCAGATCCTGCTCCACATGTGGCACCAGTGTTGCTTATGTGATAAAAGAGGGACGAAAGATACCAAAGGGACAGTGAAACTCGTAATCTAAAACAAACTGAAAACGCCATGGCTAAAAATGAAAAAGACAAACAAAAAACAATAGTACACATGACACAACATAGAAAACTAAAGAATAAACAACACGAACCCCACCAAAAACAAGTGTGATCTCAAGTGCTCCAGAAGGGTAAGCAGATCCTGCTCCACATGCAGCACCCGTCGTGTTGCTTATGTGATTACAAATCCGGTAAATAGTCTAATTCGGTAGGTCAAATTCATGAAAGGGAAGGGGATTGTAGTTACGACGAAAAGAACATTTCCGATATCATTTGTGAAACTGTTATTCCATAACGGTCAACCAACCAACTCGTGATGGCGTCCGTAAAATTTACGAAGGGATGATTTTAACTTCAACAAATCCAGAAAATAGTCTAATTCAGTAGGTCAAATTCATGAAAGGGAAGGGGAATGTAGTTACGACGTAAGGAACATATCTGATATCATTTGTGAAACGGTTATTCCATAACGGTCAACCAACTTGTGATGGTGTCCGTAAAATTTATGAAGGGATGATTTCAACTTCACCATTTGAACTCTTGATTTAATAGAATCCTAACAGTTTTTGTGAGCAGCAACCCTCTATCAAGAAAATCATGATAGGAAGTGCAAGCACGGGAATATTGTATCGATTGGGAGACATATACCCCATATGCAGATGCTGCTGGAATGTTGCTACTTAGAAATGGAAAGTTCACAATTGGAAAGCTGAAATCATCTCTTTTGTTGTAAAGTTTTGTTTTCAACCAACCCCCATTGTCAATTTCTAGATGTAAGTCAAGATATGAAGCCGAATTAACTGTATTTGTAGTATTCTTTATTTCTAGTTCAATGGGATAGATGTGTTCCACATAGTCACCAAATTTTGAATTATTTAGTGAAAGAACATCATCTTTATAGCGGAAAGTAGAGTTAAAGGATATTGCTAACTTCTTATCTTTCTTCCTAAGAAGTTCCTGCATGAAGTCAGCCTCATAATAAAAAGTTTGCAAGTCGAGGTGCACAGTTTGTTCCCATTGGAATGCCGACAGTCTGTTGAAAAACATGTCCTACGAACGTAACAAATATGTTGTCAATCAAGAAATCAAGCATCTTGATAAGATCAAATTCAGAGAATTTTTTGTTTGAAACAGAGTGATCCTTTACAAAGTAGGATTTATTCCTCCATAAGACAAGATACTTGTATCTACGTTGGCCATTCTTTTTTTATGAAGCAAAGCAATACCAACTCTTTCAATTTGTCTTTTAGTTTGGAATGTGGAATACTTGTGTAAAGAGTAGAAAAGTAAATGTTTTAATACTGCTACAAGATGAAAGAGAGTTAGATTTTATGTACTCTAAAAGATCTTTGGAATTTTTAAGTATCCACATCTGATTTACGCCAACTCTAGAATAGGTAGTTTCACAATAAGTTTGAAGCTCGTCTTTGATAGCTGATAAAATAGATGTTAATAATTTAGAAAGAGGTTTCGTGGAGTACTTGGAAGACCCAGCAATATACCGTTGTTTGTAAGGACACTTATGTAGTTTAGGTATCCAATACAGTGATGGAAGATCCAGTTGTTCATCTTTGGTTGAAATTCCAAAGGAACAAAGAACAGACCTATGATTATCCAGGATTTCCTCTTTGGTAAGTGTCGTGAGGGTATATGTTGAGTTTCCAAGTGAATTGTCAATACTTATTCGTTTATCAAGCAGTTAATGTAATGACTTTTACACACAAAATAATGACATTTGGGGCTTTGTCTGCGGGGACAACAACATATTTGTCATGGAGATCAGATAGGTGTTTTAAAACATTTGGATCCATAAAGATTGACGTAGCATGGGCATTGATGGACCCATTCAGTTTCTTAATTCTGATTTGTATCAACGATCTCACTGCCTTAATCCATCCAGAAAGAGTGTCTACGTCTTCCTTCTCGCGCTTAGCCCATTGCCTGGCATAATCCTCGACTGAATCCATCAAAATTTTAAAGTTGTATTTTCAATTGATGGATTTAGGATCACGACATTTTGGACCTTTCGACATGACCTTATTATGTAATTTTAATTTGGATTATTTTTCTACAGCAATTACTGATGTCAGCTGGCATTAAAGTGAACTAATTTACATTCAGTCAATTCATTTTATGTTCAGATGAATCTTTATGACTTATACAAATCTAATTATGTCCTTTTAATATCAATGTTTGCTTCAGTTCTTCCAAAATTTCTCTCATCTAACAAAGAAATTTTAGTGTTCTATAATAGTTAAATAATCAGAGAACATTAGAACAAATTATTTATAAAATGACAATATGAAGGAAATTGATAGAACTACAGAACATAAAGATTTTGCTGATTATAACTACGTAAATTATGTAACTTAAATATAACCAGATCAATAACTTTTATATAATATATGGCTATTATTTGAACTTGGAATTATTTTTAATTATGGAATTTGCTTGATTTCTTGTTATTGAATTTTTTAATAAATTCCATGTTTATTCTGTACTGAAATATTCTGTGCTGCGCACAACACTTGCTATTAAAAAGGAAATAGTATATTTCCATTTGAATGTACTGAGCTGAGCACAACACTATCTAACCAAAATACATTGTATGGAAAGTGTTATTAACCACTCAAAAGATTATAATACCAATTAAACATGGAATTTATCAAAAAAATTTAAACACAAGAAATTATGCAAATTCCATAATTAAAAATAATTCCAAGTTCAAATAATAGCCTGCATATATGTTTTATATAAAATATCCAAATTAAAATAACACAATAACCTCCTATTACAAAATAAAGCAAAAATGTTTTGACTATAGACCTACTAACTTCAAAATTTTCTATAGGATAGAAGTTTCTATATCAAAGTCAAACCTTTTCAAAACAGCAATCCTTATGTTATAGTAGGTGTTTTTGTTTTAACATCATTTCTATATCAATATCACATAATAAATTTACTGAATTTAAGTGGTATGCATTGTTTTAGTTTCACTGCACACCAATAACCTTTTACTGTACTGGAGCAATGAGTTTGAAATGGCTTTACAAGTTGATCATTCTGTACAAATTTTTCAAACTAAAATTGGGTTAAATGTTTTTAGCAATTGGTATAAATTTAAAAGGACTAAGCCTTCTTATTAAACACCCTAGGTTTCTGAATTTATCTTTGATTCATGATTTTCAATTATGAGTAAAAATTGTATAAAGTTCAGTAACATATGACTCTAATCAGATAGTGTATTAACTCTGATGATAATTTGCGTTACATTTAAGACTCATAAACAGAAATAGACATGGTGATTCCCAAATTCCTTATTTGCTGAAACTGTATAATTGAATCCCAAAATAGAAAATGAAAGACACTTTGGCTCCACTTGATCTGACTATTTCATTATTAATAATATTATTGACATCAAACAATCAGCACACATTACTATAGTATCATCACACCAATATCTATATAGTGTTTTCATCAGTTTATCATTTAATTTGTTTGTTAATATTTTATCCTTCTAAAAATGACGGCAATCTACTGATGAAAACAACACCTAATCTGCCTCGGGACAATGATTATAGCGAGGAAACAAACAATACAGCATTAATGAACACAATCGACACTCTCTTGATATTTATAAAACACAATCTCATATCTGAACTTTATTAGTATTGTTTTGATATCAATATGATTTCATTGAGAGATGTAGTTTTCTTCATGGATTTTCAGATGAAAGATGGTTCATTTCAAATTGCATTAATTGTATTTGTTTACTAAAAAAATCAGTAAGCCTAATCTTTATTATAGACCGTATATATCTAATTGAATCATAAATCTTGTGAATAGAAATAAGAAGATATGTGGTATGAGTACCAATGAGACAACTCTCCATACAAGTCACAAAGTGTAAAAAGTAAACCATAAGAAGACAATATGAGGATTAAAATTACTACCCCCAATTAAAAAGCTAAAAATGCAGAAGTCAAGGTTATATGTGCCTGTTTAGAGAACATGTACACCCTACAATATTTCTATAGACCAAATAAAGTAATTACTCATAGATCATGTAATTATGACAGAGTGCACATGATGCTCACCGACTTTATATTGATTATTAATTAATAACATATTGACAATGACAAACCTGGCTTACAATGCTTCCAAAAACCTAATATAGTTGACCTTTTACTCATAGGGACTGTGGAACTTTAATTATAATTATTATAAAACAAGGAGTTGTGGAATGTTTGCCAATGAGATAACTCAGCAAGCAGATTCCAAGTGATGTGCATGTAAGGTAACTATACAGCTTGGAACAATGAGAAAAACCAATACCTTATAGTAAGTCATAAAAGGCCCATAAAAGAACAGAGTTCTAATGTCCCCAGTGTTGCACATATTTATCTGTGCAAGGGCAAGAACTAAAAAAAACAGATGTTCTGCAGGGCGCAGCTTTATACAACCACAGAGGTTGAACCCTGAACAGTTGGGGCAAGTATGGACACAACATTCAAGCTGGATTCAGCTCTAAATTTGCATTGTGATTAAATAGTTGACACAGCATAGGTTTCTGACACAGAATGACTGTGGTCTAATGAACTTAATTTTTTTGTTTTGCCTTTGAGCAATTCACTATGCTGTTGAATATTAATCCTCTTAAAAAAATGTTTGAAGAAATTTTCTTTTTATTAATGAAATTTCAAATGAGAAAAATTGACCCCCCCCTCCCTCTATTTTTTTTTTTCACAGCCCCCTATCCTTTATTCCAAAACTGATCTCAATTCAAATTTCAAATGGAGTTTGCAACAATAATTAAACATTTAAATACATCATAAAATATTAAAATGTAAAAAAGTGCTTGTTATCTCTGAATGGTAAAGATTTTTTTAAATTATCAGTTGGTAGTAAAAGTGAATATACATTGTATATTGTATAAAACAATGATTTAAGTTGATTCAACTACCTATTCTGGACAAAGAAAGATAACTCCAATTGAAATTCTTGCTATTGCACTATATTGTGCAATTAGATATTTCTTGCTATTGTGCAATACTGTGCAATTGAAAATACTTGCTATTGCACAATACTGTGCAATTGAAGATTTCTTGCTATTGTGCAATACTGTGCAATTGAAGATTTCTTGCTATTGCACAATACTGTACAATTGAAAATTTCTTGTTATTGCTGAGTACTGTGCAATTGAAAATGTCTTGCTATTGCACAATACTTAATATAATAATTTTAGATCCTAATTTGGACCAACTTGAAAACTGGGCCCATAATCAAAAATCTAAGTACATGTTTGGATTCAGCATATCAAAGAACCCCAAGAATTCAATTTTTGTTAAAATCAAACTAAGTTTAATTTTGGACCCTTTGGACTTTAATGTAGACCAATTTGAAAACTGTGAGGACCAAAAATTAAGAATCTACATACACAGTTAGATTGGGCATATCAAAGAACCCCATTTATTCAAATTTTGATGAAATCAAACAAAGTTTGATTTTGGACCCCAATTTGGACCAACTTGAAAACTGGGCCAATAATCAAAAATCTAAGTACATTTTTAGATTCAGCATATCAAAGTACCCCAAGGATTCAATTTTTGTCAAAATCAAACTAAGTTTAATTTTGGACCCTTTGGACCTTAATGTAGACCAATTTGAAAACGGGACCAAAATTTAAAAATCTACATAGATATAGGAAGATGTGGTGTGAGTGCCAATGAGACAACTCTCCATCCAAGTAACAATTTAAAAAGTAAACCATTATAGGTTAAAGTACGGCCTTCAACACGGAGCCTTGGCTCACACAGAACAACAAGCTATAAAGGGCCCCAAAATTACTAGTGTAAAACCATTCAAACAGGAAAACCAACGTAATCTATATAAACAAAACGGGAAACACGTATATATTACATAAACAAACGACAGTTAGATTCAGCATATCAAAGAACCCCAAAACTCCCAAAATCAATCCAAACCTTCCTTTTGTGGTCATAAACCTTGTGTTAAAATTTCATAGATTTCTATTCACTTTTACTAAAGTTAGAGTGCGAAAACTAAAAGTATTTTTGGATGACGACGACGACGCAGAGGACGACACCAAAGTGATGGCAATATATGACAAAAATTTTTTCAAATTTTGCAGTCGTATAATTTGTGGTCGTATAAAAATGACCATAATATTTTGAATAATTTAATTATCTTGAAGAAATGAACCATTGAGAGCAAATGCAATGCAATTTCCAATACATAGATATAGGAAGATGTGGTATGAGTGCCAATTAGACAACTCTCCATCCAAGTTACAATTTATAAAAAGTAAACCATTATAGGTCAAGGTACGGCCTTCAACATTGAGCCTTGGCTCACACCAAACAGCATACTATAAAGGGCCTGAAAAAAATCTAGTGTAAAACCATTCAAACGGAGAAAACCAACGGTCTAATCTATATAGAAAAAAATTATATTTGTAAGGGGCATAGCTGTTTAAAGATATTCAAAGGCAATACTTTTTAAATTGGCCTAGATAGTGCACATATTAACTTTTCATATAAATTTTACAAAAATCTGGCAAAAATTGTATGTTTGAGAGATGCAATTTTCCACATACATCATATTTCCAAGTGACATAACTCTTTAAAAAGTGTTTATCCGCATTGATTTTCAAACTTGGGTAAGATTATTCTGATATTCACCTATGACCTTAGTTTTATGAAAATTTACCAAGAATTGTACACCTAAGTGCACTAACCAAGACCTGACAAACATATGCACACATGGACAGAAGGTCAAAAATGGTGTCCGTACAAAAGCACTGACTACAATACCTAATACAACTGGAAATCTCAGGCGGTAAAAAAGCCAGACAAGTTCATTAAGATGGAGACAGATTGCATTTTTGTAAATTAAATTATTGTAACCCATAAGGGTATATTGATAGCTATGGAAATATCCCTGTGTGATCTGATATCAACTTTAATGCTGATTACAATATAACTACGATATACAATGACCACATATTTATGGAAACTGCGTAATTCTAATTCCTTTTTTGGTAGTTATTGTGTTAACATACAATTCCTAGTAGATTTTGTCTAATTTCCCAAAATAAACATCACTAGACAATTTTAAGTTAATCATGATATTTATATCATGTCTGTTGATGTGTTAGATTTAGAGCACCTGCTAAAGTAATAAAAGATATATTCTTATTTCAATACATGTGTAAGTGTCATAATATCAATTGTTTAAAAATCAGAGGAGAAAAAAATACAATCTGCAAACGTAGTGGAAGTTGAAACATAGTTAATATTAGAAATCAGGCTGTTAGCTTTTTTGTTTGAATAGTGTTACTTTTGTCATTTTGGGGCTTTTATAGCTGACTATGCGGTATAGCTTTTGCTCATTGTTTAAGGCCTTATGGTGACCTTCAGTTGCTTACTTTTGTGTCATTTGGTCTCTGGTGGACAGTTGTCTCCTTGGCAATCATACCACATCTTTCCATTTTTTATGCCCCACCTACGATAGTAGAGGGGCATTATGTTTTCTGGTCTGTGCCTCCGTTTGTTCGTCCGTCTGTGTGTCTGTCTTTGCGTCCGTCTGTGCGTCCGTTCGCTTCAGGTTAAAGTTTTTGGTCAAGGTAGTTTTTGAAGAAGTTGAAGTCTAATCAACTTGAAACTTAGTACACATGTTTCAAATGATATGATCTTTCTAATTTTAATGCCAAATTATAGTTTTGACCCCAATTTCATGGTCCACTGAACATAGAAAATGATAGTGCGAAGTTCAGGTTAAAGTTTTTGGTCAAGGTAGTTTTTGATGAAGTTAAAGTTACATCAACTTGAAACTTAGTACACATGTTTCCTATGATATGATCTTTCTAAATATAATTCCAAATTAAAGTTCTGACCCCAATTTCACGGTCCAATGAACATAGAAAATGATAGTGTGAGTGGGGCATCTGTGTACTATATGGACACATTCTTGTTATATTTAATGTTGATATACTGTATCATAAGATGTTTCTGCCATAGCAGTCCTACCACACAATAAGAAGATAAGTAGAAGACAATGTTTGTTCTTTAGAAATATGATATCTATACCATGCCAGTCAGACAAATAATTGTTGCAGTGAATCTATATAATGGAAGAGAAAAGATATTGTGTATCAATTTATGACACACTTCATGGACACATCCAATACAAACAGTGCTTTTAGTGATGAATGATACAAATTGTTAACCTGTTAAACATATAGCTATTGAGAAAAAGACTTTGATCTGAAACACCTGACCATTTGATCATCAAAATGAGGTCAAGGGCATATAAAACATTTCAAGCAGATATATGAACTCCTTACATTGACCCCTATAGAATAATGCCATTTATTGGTCATGATTATACAGACCTAATCCTCCAACAGAAAAGTCATGAAGGCTAAGTTTTACTTTGAATGAACTTTTAATGACCTTGAAGTATCATTATAGTCCAAGATTTGAGATAATCCTAAAGTTGAACTAATTATTTAGAGTATCTGAGAAACAGACCTAACCAGAAAAAAGCAGATTGACCAATGAACCATGAAATTTGACCAAAACAAGAGGACCAGGAACATCTTACAATCATTCCATTCCCCCAATATTGTTGATCTCCTAATAATAGTATTAGAAAAAGCCCTTGCCACAATATCTTGCATTCTGTGAAATTTGTCACAATTAATATTGTTGATTCTTCCGATCACAAATATTATTCTCAAAACACCTTTCAATCTATTTTCCCAGACAAATATATGAAAAGTAAATTTTGAATAGTCAAAAAATTGCGTTACAGTCTATACAATGAAAATCAATCATTTTTTTGACAGATAGTATAATTATGAACAAAGATTTGAGGGCTGGGGATACCCTGAAGACTTTGTCAATACTGAAATCAATTATATTACATCTGCAAAAACATAAAAACAATTAAACCTACCAAATATAGAAGCTCGTTAAAGCAATTCAATACATATATGTCACTATTCTCAAATCAATCAAATTGATGCATAAATTCACACAAAATTTAAAAAGGTCTTTTGATTGAAGTATTTAACTATTTATGATAACTTGAAGCCTTTCAGACAGATATTGCATAAAAATCAAATGAACATATCTGAAACTTGTCAAACTGTCAAAAATTAAAAAGGATGAAGAATTTGTAATATCTCATCAGTAAAATATTGTGACAAGTAAATTTTAAAAAAAACATCATCTTAAAACATATTCCCATAGATTTCCACAAAGCAATGTTTTCTAGTGGCTGACTAAAATTGGAGTGATTCTATGCAATGCTCTTGTATTTATTGCTGTGTGGTTGATTATTCTACAAACTATGTCCACGAACTGATAAAACAAGCAAATCAGATAACCTGTTATACATCTAAAATTAAATTATTAGTCAAAGAAACAACAATCTAACAACACTAAAAATAACACAAAAATATCAAGAGGATCACATATACTCAGAACTCTTTAATAACATGCATTGTTTAAAACAAATGTTAAAATCAAAGCATTGTCAATGCTGTGAGGCAGCCATTATCTGAGGGGAAAAAATTGTTTTTATGGTTTCTCTATCTTCCTTATTTTACTAATCCCAAAGACTTCAGAACAAAAAAACAAACTACTAAAAACTACTAAAAATATGTGACCTATAGTATGAAAACATAACTGAGATTTAAAACATAGTTGTATTCTGATGAGCTATTAATACCTTAATTATCTAATACTTTATAATTTTAAGTATTTTAACGGTTTTTAGCACTATAAACTTCTTTTAACTGATTTTAAACTGTAAAACAGACCTATCAACTCTGATAGTGTCCTCAGGTATTTTTTACGGTAAAATGTTGGTTGTATGTTAAAAAGATGTCTTTTCAACCAAATAAGGTAATTTAGGTATCTATGTAAAAAGTCTGTATCAGATCTGAACTGAGTCACTTTATGACCAGAAAGTGTGCCTGTATAAGTAACTAACTCAGTCAAAATCCCAAACTTTAAAAATCGGACTTGATTTGAAATTTGGAGTTATCACACAAAACAAAAGATTCATGACCTTAATCAGGCCCATTAACATACGGTACAGTTCATCTACTAACTAATATTGAACACTTAACACCCCCCCTCCTTTCAACATGCTCAGCGGAATAACATATTAACAAGGTATGTAGTACTAGGATGTATAAATACGTTAATGGAAAACACATAACGCAATAATATAAATAGGAAGACATGATATGATATGTAGGTTTTATGTTTGTACTTGCATTGTTTAGGTGTAATACCACCAAATCATGGTATGTCACATCCGGTTGTATATGAAAGTAGGTCGAAAAAAATATTCCCTTGAATTTGACCGTTGTAGGTAATTAATCCTACATTTTATTGCAGTAAAACTATTTCTGTGTCATAAACATATGTCCTGGGTATTTCAAAACACCATTTTTTTTTTATTTGTGATTTCTATAGAAAAATGGACAGGATTAAACTTTACTCATGCCAAGTATTTCTTTATTTGAAACAAAGATAAATTCTGCAAAATTTTTTGAAAAGTGCAAATTTAACAAAGACTAATAGGGGAAAATCAATGGTGGTATTACACCTTTATACCAACTCTAAATAAAGCTTTATGGCTTATGTCTTTATGTCAGACAACTATCCACCATTCAACTTTTAGCCTCAGAAGATACGTTATTTAGCATCAGCAGCCTACTAATTTGGCATTAAAGTTCTGATTAAGCAACATCATTACTCCATATCTGAAGCAGAATATTGGAAAGAATCGACAATATTTTTTATTATAACCTAGTTTTCCGCTACATTTAATTGTTTTGCTTTTAATGAGAAATTTAATCTCTTCAAACTGTTTGAACAGAGCAATAAATTATAGTCTAGAAATAACTAGAACTAAAGTAAAAAGTTTAATCTGTTTTCACCAAACGATTCAATCAACACCTGAATGGTATTAAACTATACAAACAAAATAATTCAATATTCTATTAATTGTCAAATTTGTAATTTTCACTTCACATAACCTCTGTTTGCTTTTTCATTCTGCTTCACATGAATGTCAAAAAAATTGTTAACGAGTTTGTTAGAAATGAAGAGTATGTGCAGATAAGGTTAAATCTTACAAAAGCAAAATTCATAGGAATCCAATGAAAAACAAAGTTTTCAAAAATTTCACAATAAATAATAAACTGATTCTCTCAATTTTAGCAAACAGTAGATAAGCCGAAGATATATTGTCATCATACATTTCAAAGGTCAAAAGAACCCCATTATTATCCCCAATAACTAATTATTTGTCAGAGAGTTTACTTATGCATGTTAGTCAGACCCTGGATAGCAGATTGTACTGAGTATGTCTCCCTTTGTGGCACTACTGATTGTGATAATAAATAACACGTAAATGTGTACACAATATAAAACTGAAATTGATATCTAATTCATTATTGACACTTTTCATAATAGCTCAGTTTTGTTTAATGTTGGCAAACAAAATTACATCAAATTGAATCAAAGTACATAGAATCGCTTTCTATACATACTGCCTTCAGATGACAAATGTGAATAAAGCCAGCAGAAAAAGTACATGGGACACAGATGTCCTTCAAATATTTATTATAAAACTCAACTGTATATTTCATATGAAACCAGTAATTTTCAAATAATTTTCCTATGGTGTTTGTTTTTTTATATGAAAAAGTTAATTGACTAAGCCCATGTTGTCCCAATGCTATTTTTCTTCTTTTCTAACACATATGTATATGCATCAGTAACAAAGATCAACTTAGCAAGATGTTTTGTAAACCTTAATGGGACAGCAAATCAATGACAATAAATTGCTTCACAGAAGGAGCTGGATACGACTGCAGAGGGACAACCCTGAACAGTTGGGGCAAAAATGGACACAATATTCACACTTGATACAGGTCTGAATTTGGATTGTAATTAAATATTTGACACATGATAGGTTTCTGACACAGAATAGCTGTAGTCAAAGAATTTGAATTGGTTATGTGATTTGAATTTATTTTCATTTTTTTGCTTTTGTGCAATACACTAAAATGCAAGTGCTAATAGACCACTTTCGAGTTCATCCGTCACCGGCAAAAACTCGTCAATTATACACGCATTTATGACGTCATTTACCAGATAGAGGGGCTCGCCTGTATCCCTGCACTATTTACGTTCATCAAGCGTCTTAGTGATCGTCTTTGTGCAGGATAAACTAGAAATAATGGTTGCTCTGTAGGTACTTACTGACATTTCCCTAATGACAGCAGTGTTGATTGTCAATTTTGAGAATTCAATTTGCCGAATAATTCGTACAATATAGAATAATAGTTTTCCAACCACTCGCTCAACATTGGAAGGAAGTGACGACGCCCCTAAACTCACAAATGACGATGATAATGGCGCGTATAATTGACGAGTTTTTTCCGGTGACGGATGAACTCGAAAGTGGTCTATTGACACCCCTCCGCCCTTTTTTTTTTGGAAAACAAAAAAATATTTGAAGAAATTTTCTTTTTGATTTCTGAAATCTTGAGAACAAATTGTCCCCACTCCATCCCCATTTTTTTTAACCTCCCACCCCAATCCAAAATATTTTACCGTCAAGATATGGTCATAATCTTAATTCAAATTAATTTTAAACAAGAATGTGTCCACAGTACACGGATGCCCCACTCGCACTATCATTTTCTATGTTTAGTGGACGGTAAAATTGGAATAAATTCTCTGATTTGGCATTAAAATTAGAATGATCTTATCAAAGGGAACATGTATACTAAGTTTCTAGTTGATTGAACTTCAACTTCATCAAAAACTACCTTGACCAAAAACTTTAACCTGAAGCGGGACAGACGGATGAATGAACTGACAGAGGGACGGACGGACAGATGGACAAACAAACAGACGGATGAACGGACGCACTGACCAGAAAACATAATGCCCCTCTACTATCGTAGGTGGGGCATAAAAATCAATCACACCCTTCCTTTTTGGTCATAAACCTTAGATTTCTTTTCACTTATACTTGAGTTATTGTCCTGAAACCAAATGTCTTCAGACGACGACAATGACAAAGTGATACTAATATACAATCACAAAATTGGTTGCGTACAGTCCAACATTTAGTTCTCTAAAAGAAGGTATTTGTATGTATTGTCCATAGGTTCCTATATTAAAGAAGTCCCACGCTGGTGGCCATCTTGGATGATGGATCACCTATACAAAATAACAACACTTGGTTAGCACCTCATAAGGAACATTCATGACATGTTTGGATTAATTCCATTCAATGGTTCTCTAGAAGGAAGTTCAAAATGTAACAAGATAACGACAAACATGGAAGATGACCTACGACAACAGCAATGGTTGACAGACAGCACAAATATGGGAATTCCTAATGTGTTACATTGAATTATGAAATAGAAAATGAAGTCACCAACTTATTTTGTGCACACTCTTTTTGCACTCAATATTGTTTTGCTTTGTTTTTTTATAAAGAAATACAGTCTAATTAATAAATGCCATGTCTGTGTGCATATATTGATTACCATAAGTATCTGCCTCGGACCAAACAATGACAGATCAAATATGGATGTCAAATTACATGTTTTCAATGCATACCAATACCATGGGAAATAATCCCAGAAACGCATTTGAGATAAAACTCATTTTTGTTGTATCAATACCATTAAAGTATACTAGTTAAACAAATATGTCTGATATAGTTCAACAATTGAATAATAAAATAAATCAATGTCATTAATATGAACATCTCTATTAAATTCAAGTATTGTCAAAATGATTTATCAGACAACAGGGAATAATTTACTAACTGGAAAACAAAAGTTTGATGCATGATATCAAGTTTTAATTGTGCTGATGTCACATTTTCTGCAAATTCAACAATAATATATCAATTTTGTTTTCACAAGGGCAATATCTGATGACATAAAACAATTTGATTAAACTAACTTAAAAAAATCAAGCTCAATTTATATAAAACACGAATTTGTTCATAGTACACTGATGCCACACTCGCACCATAATTTTCGATGATCAGTGGACTGTGAAATTGGGGTCAAAAATCTAATTTGGCATTACAAATTAAGATCATATAATAGAGAACATGTGTACTAAGTTGATAAGACTCAAACTTCTTCATAAACCACCTTGACCAAAAACATTAACCTGAAGTGGGACAGACGTATGAACAGACAAACAGACTAACAGACAAACAGACTATCATAGGTGGGGCATAAAACACCACACACAATAAAACATTCTACTATGAGACTAATTTGATTTTCAACTGAATGACAATTTTACTGACATTGCTGATAACAACTATTAACATGCCTTAGGACAGCTTATACTGACATCTCTCCTGAAAACTAATAACATCCCTAAGAACAACTTTTACTTACATGTCTAAGGACATTTCCAATTGACATGATTAAGGACAACTTCTACTGACATACCTAAGGACAACTTTTACTGAAATGCTTTATAAAAACTTTTACTGACATATCTTAGAACAAACTCTACTGACATGCATTAGAACAACCTCTACTAACATGTCTTATTACAACATCAACTGACATGTCTTAGGACAACTTTTACTGACATGCCTAAGGACAACTTCTACTCGAATGCATGAGGGCAACTACTTAGCTGACATGCCTATGACAACTTCTACTGACATGCATTATGCCAACTTCTACTGACATGCCTTAGGAAAACTTCAATTGACATGCATAAGGTCAACTACTACTGACATACCTTAGGACAATTCTACTGACATACCTTAGGACAACTTCTAATGACATGCCTTAGGACAACTTCTACTGACATGCCTTATGACAACTTCTACTGACATGCCTTAGGAAAACTTCTACTGACATGCCTTAGAACAACTTCTACTGACATGCCTTAGGAAAACTTCAATTGACATGCATTAGGTCAACTACTACTGACATACCTTGGGACAACTTCTAATGACATGCCTTAGGACAACTTCTAATGACATGCATTAGAACAACTTCTACTTACATGCCTAAAACAACTTCTACTGACATTATTAAGTGCAACTTCAACTGACATGCCTTATGACAACTTCTACTGACATGTCTTATGACAACTTCTATTGACATATATTAGGACATCTTATACTGACATGCTTTAGGACAACTTCTACTGACATGTCTTGTGACAACTTCTATTGACATATATTAGGACAACTTCTACTGACATGTTTAAGGGCAACTTCTACTGACAAACATTAGGACAACTTCTACTGACATATATTAGAACAACTTCTACTTACAAGCCTTATGACAACTTCAACTAACATGCCTAGGACAACTTCAACTGACATGTCTTATGACAACTACAACTGACAAACCTTAGGACATTTTCTACTGACATGCCTTATGACAACTTCTACTGACATACCTTAGGACATTTTCTACTGACATACCTAAGGACAACTTCAACTGACATGCCTTATGACAACTTCAACTGACATGCTGTAGGACAACTTCAACTGACATATCTAAGAACAACTTCTACTGACATGCATTAGAACAACTTCTACTTACATGCTTAGAACAACTTCAATTAACATGCCTTATGACAACTTCAACTGACATGCCTTATGACAACTTCTACTGACATACCTTAGGACAACTTCAACTGACATACCTTATGATATTTTCTACTGACATTCATTAGAACAACTTCTACTTACATGCCTTAGGAAAACTTCAACTGACAAGCCTTATGACAACTTCTTCTGACTTGCCTTATGACAACTTCTACTGACATACCTTAGGACATTTTCTTCTGACATACATTAGAACAACCTCTACTTACATGCTTAGGACAACTTCAACTAACATGCCTTATGACAACTTCAACTGACAAACCTTATGACAACTTCAACTGACAAGCCTTATGACAACTTCAACTGACATGCCTTAGGACAACTTCAACTGACATGCCTTATGGCAAATTCTACTGACATACCTTAGAACAACTTCTACTGACATGCATTAGAACAACTTTCTGTCACATGTCTTAAGACAACCTCTACTAACATGCATTACATCAATCTATACTAATATGTCTATGGAGAACTTCTTCTGGCACAGAGTAGGGGGTTCTGACATAATTAAGATAAGGACTTAATAATTTTCTTTCTCCTAATATGGACTTGGACAATTTTCTTCTGACATAGCTATGACATCTTTTTTTCTTTTACTATTAACAATGACAACTTCTAACATGGCTTAGGGAAACTTTCTCCTGACAGAGAAAAAAAAACAAGTTAAACTGCGAGCTACTGCTCACTGATGATACCCCCGCCGCAAGTGGATAATATAAAAAGTGTAAAAATATGCAAGTGTTCGGTAAACAGGAAGTTGTCAAGTGATCAATCTGAAAACGCATCACACGGTATAGCTGACTTATATAAATCCTGAAACCAAATTTCAGAAATCCTTGTATTGTAGTTCCTGAGAAAAATGTGACGAAAATCAACTTTGCTATCATGTTTAAAATCATACAAGTGTTCGGTAAACAGGAAGTTGTCAAGTGATCAATCTGAAAACGCATCACACGGTATAGTTGACTTATATAAATCCTTAAACAAAATTTCAGAAATCCTTGTATTGTAGTTCCTGAGAAAAATGTGACGAAAATTTTCAACTTGGCTATCATGTGTAAAATCATACAAGTGTTTAGTAAACAGCAAGTTGTCGAGTGATCAATCTGAAAACGCATCACACTGTATAGTTGACTTATATCAATCCTGAAACCAAATTTCAGAAATCCTTGTATTGTAGTTCCTGAGAATGTGATGAAAATTTTCAACTTGGCTATCATGTGTAAAATCATACAAGTGTTCGGTAAACAGGAAGTTGTCAAGTGATCAATCTGAAAACGCATCAAACGGTATAGCTGACTTATAAAAATCCTGAAACCAAATTTCAGAAATCCTTGTATTGTAGTTCCTGAGAAAAATGTGATGAAAATTTTCAACTTGGCTATCATGTGTAAAATCATACAAGTGTTCGGTAAACAGGAAGTTGTCAAGTGATCAATCTGAAAACGCATCACAGGGTATGGCTGACATATATAAATGTTGATACCAAATTACAGAAAGGGTGGATGTGTAGTTCCTGAGAAAAATGTGTCGAAAGTTTCATGGGACGGACTGACTGACGCATGGACGGACAGACTGACTGACGGATGGACTGACTGACGGATGGACTGACGGACGGACAGACAGAGGTAAAACAGTATACCCCCCTTTTTTTAAAGCGGGGGTATAACAAAGGCCAACTTTCTTTTAACATTATAACTCAATATATATTTTTTTTTTTTCTGAAGTGGACTAGAACATAAAACATAACAAACATGGATTAGGATAACTGTCTTAACTGACATGGACTAGGACAACTTCCTACTGAGAAAGTAATTATAAGGCTTCAAAAAGAATAAATCATTCTTAAATATTGACTTGCAGAAACCTCTACTGAAATTCCACAAGAAAATTATTTTCTAACTTTTTCCTTTCATGGGTTTGGATGAACCTTCAACAGAAATGATTCATGATGAACTAGAATGCACTTTCTAATATCAACTTGGGAGCATATTTAACTGATTTAGACTAAGTGGATATTTTACTTACATTATGTACATTAAATAATTATAATTAGTCTCATCCCACTATGTCAAGTTAAAAGTGGAAATGGAAGGTTTGTCTTTGTCTGAAAATGTATCTTTGGATTCACTATTTTACTCAATTTGGATTCACTATTTTACTCAAAATGCATCTTTGGATTCACTTTTTTACTGAAAATGTATTTTTGGACTCACTATTTTACTCAAAATGTATCTTTGGATTCACTATTTTACTCAAAATGTATCTTTGGATTCACTATTTTACTCAATATGTATCTTTGGATTAACTATTTAACTCAATATGTATCTTTGGATTCACTATTTTACTGAAAATGTATCTTTGGATTCACTATTTTACTGAAAATGTATCTTTGGATTCAATATTTTACTGAAAATGTATCTTTGGATTCACTATTTTACTAAATTTGTATCTTTGGATTCACTATTTTACTGAAAATGTATTTTTGGATTCACTATTTTACTGAAAATGTATCTTTGGATTCACTATTTTACTGAAAATGTATCTTTGGATTCACTATTTTACTGAAAATGTATCTTTGGATTCACTATTTTACTGAAAATGTATCTTTGGATTCACTATTTTACTGAAAATGTATCTTTGGATTCACTATTTTACTCAATATGTATCTTTGGATTCACTATTTTACTCAAAATGTTTCTTTAAAATACTATTCACTATTTTACTGAAAATGTACCTTTGGATTCACTATTTTACTCAAAATGTACTTTTGCGAATCCATTATTTTACTTTTTATTTATAGAAAACATGCATATTGCTCTAATAATTCTAATTTGAAATTAATGTGATGTGAAAAGTTAACATTCTATTCTTTAAAAGTTTATGAAAAAGAAATAACATGTAACGTCTTCAGTGTGAATACCACCCTTGACGTTGTTGTTAATTACATCACCAGAGAATTCCATAAATAGTATGGTGGTTATGAAATTAAAATCTCCATCAATACATCTACATTAAAGTATTTGTACAAATCTAATGAGCTTAAACATGTTGGAGTTTAATAACTTATTATTTCATTTGACACAGGAGACCACAAGGTAGCAATCTCTATGGTTTGGAAATAACATTTAAATTGACTTGTGTAATATTTTACTTCACACTATTCCTGGTTTTCTATTTAAGCTCAAATAATTTTTGTGTTGTACATATGGACATGTGAGTAACCAATTTATTCCTATGAAATTATTTTCAATATTGTTTCTTTTTCTTTTTTGTGTATACACTAAGCAACCTTCAGCATTTAGTTGCAATAAGATATAGAAGAAGGGATCATGACAATATATCATTTGTCATCCAATTAAGATCTAGAACTAGAATTTCATCCCCCTTTGAAACCTTTACTGAAAGCATTGACATTCATCTAGAAAAAGATCAAATAAAAAAATGTCCAGAAGAACTGCATGAATACAAAAACAAACATAACTTAATTAGGCAAATGAAAATCAGTAAAACTGACCAAGACATGCCCTTTATCCGATGAATTTTAAAAAGATTAAAAATAAAATAACCCTCCAATCATTTTTTAATTAAACACTTATGTATTAATCAGATTTTACAACCTTAAATTTGAGTTTGGAGAAATAACTAGGGATGAAATCTATATCACTGGTGTATGGAAAGAACTTTGGAGTTTGTATTTTTTTTTTTTTTTTTCATTTCTTTAATAAAATTGCAAATAAGATTAGCATCTTTGAAATATTAGTGTCAAGCTTCTACAGCAATTATGAAAGTAATAAAATGCATTTGCCAAATGTATAACTAAACAAAATAGTTTTAAAAAGAATAAAAACAAGAAGTTGGAAGATGATTTTCCAAAAAGGTACAATAATTTTTGTGGTTTTGTAAAGAAATTTAAACAAGCAATTTTATTTAAATATCAGCATAAATACTTTGCTTTATTATTCTTTGTTCACCAATTTTAAAGATATTCATAGATTTAGCAAAAGGAAAAGACTGAACACCATTCAGTATCATTTTATTTTTTAGAGACACTCCATTTTTTTATTACCAAGTTTAAGAAAATGTCATTAACTTCATTGAGACTTATTGAACATACAATATTCATTATTGCATTAGAATTTCAGTGCTACATATTAATTACAACTTGGTACAGTGAACTTTTAACATACAAGCTTTTAAGAAATTCATTTAGAAATGTGCTATCATTTTCCCAATGAGTTTCTTTATAATTCTTTATTTTAATTTACTTTTCATTATTGTCAGTACATGTTTTGACTTCTGACATTATACTACAGTAATATCATGACTCCCGTGTTCAGAATTAGTCTTGTTAGAACTATAAAGTTAACACATAAGCTATCATGTAACATGTCCCAATTGTATTTACCGTCTGCTTAAAGACATCAAGAAAATTATATCTCTATGGTTTATTATTTTCAGCAAACATTATCAATATTTAAAACTATATGCTTAATGAGATTATTGGGAGAACCAATAATATGTTTTATTCACAAGTACTTTAGAATATGATGTATAACTTTCTTGGTTAATGGGACACCAGATAGGCTTTACATGAGGAGATGAGTTTCAAACATGGAAGAATAGTTTTTTTACAGAAATACAGTAATATTTTATCTTATTTATTTTCTCTGCTGCCAAGTTAAACAATGGAAAAATTGACTTTGAATTTCATTCGATGCTTTCTTTAATCAGTTTTTAGCTGTGTCAATTAACTACTTTTAAACATATTCAATAAGACCAACCTTCTTTAAATAAAACCTTTCTAATACAGTTATTAGTTTTATTAAAATCCATCAAAGCTAAGTGAGTTAGTAAGTTAGTTTCTGGAATGCTCACGGAAAGAATTTCAGTATTCATATATACTTTTGCTTTTGTATTTGCAAAACAGTCTAATCATACGTTTTTTGATTGAGTTAAGTCTGCCAATTGATATTTTATTGTATGTTTTTCTATGTTATGATGTTATGCTATTGTTTCAGAAAAAGGGAGAAGGTTTGGGCCCATTAAAACGTTTAATCCCGCTGCAAATGTATGCACCTGTCCTAAGTCAGGAATCTGATGTACAGTACTTGTCGTTTGTTTATGTAATATATACGTGTTTCTCGTTTCTCGTTTTGTTTATATAGATTAGACCGTTGGTTTTCCCGTTTGAATGGTTTTACACTAGTAATTTTGGGGCCCTTTGTAGCTTGTTGTTCGGTGTGAGCCAAGGCTCCGTGTTGAAGGCCGTACTTTAACCTATAATGGTTTAATTTTTAAATAGTTATTTGGATGGAGAGTTGTCTCATTGTCACTCACACCACATCTTCCTATACCTATAAACCACAAAAACTTATCACGGACCAATGAAGTCAAATGAGATTTGATTTTATGTTTTGGTGTTTTAAAGCCACTCGTGGCAGCCAGTTTTTATTGGTGGAGGAAGCTGGAGTGCCTTGAGAAAACCACGACCTTAGATAGGAAAACTGACAAACCTAGTCAGTTAAGATTGGAGTCGAGTGCACCTGCATGAGCGGCATTCAACCTCACAACCTCATTATTGACCTGCTAGTGATTACAGTAGTACAACTACTTAGACGACTCAGGCATCAAGGCCCCCACGTTAAATGAGATTAAACCCTACCAAACAGACAGGTACACTTTACAATCATTACATACACACCAAATATATTTGACCGTATGCCAATAGGTACAGACTAGACCAAAAAACTTATCATTGATCACTCATCGATGAAACGCAGTCAAGTTTAGGTTCACCCAACTGTATGATGGACATGTTGAACTTGCAAGGATATCATATACTTAATATAGAAATTTTATCATTCATTAAAAGTGAGAAATTTGTCAAACTAAAGCAGACCATGAGGCATTTGTACAAGGTATAAAGCATCCAGGTATTCTACCTTCTAAATTACATTTTTATAAAAAAAAAAAATACTCAGCAGGGCAACCAAGGACACATTAACATCCAAAAATCTTATATCCTGCAATTTGTCATAGGCTAGATAAAAAATTATCTTTAAGGCATACATTATTATAAAGACAGTAATTCCATGGTGAACTAATGGTTTGATTTATCTATTGATAAAGACATCAATTTGATCAAAACTGGACACCATACCATTTATAAAGTGTGACACTTCTTTTTCCTCCTAATTGTAAATTGGTAGACTCTCACTTTTGCACTATATAAATATCCCTATAAAAGATATGTATGCTTCAAGGGAGGTTGAATTTTCTAAACTTATTGACATATCTAAGTTCATTATCAAATGACATGGCATGTTGTTTAAACTCATTTGTCTTTTAACTATCTATACTTCTTATTAATTATATTACAAAGTGGTAAAATTGAAAATGGAAATGGGGAATATGTCAAAGAGACAACACCCCATCCATAGAAAAGACAACAGCAGAAGGTCGCCAACAGGTCTTCAATGTAGCACCAGGAGGCGTCCTTCAGCTGGCCCCTAAACAAATATATACTAGTTCAGTGATGATGAACGCCATACTAAACTCCAAATTGAATACAAGAAACTAAAATTCAAAATAATACAAGACTAACAAAGGCCAGAGGCTCCTGACTTGGGACAGGCGCAACAATGTGGCGAGGTTAAACATGTTGATGAGTACCCCATTATAATCAATATGAAAATAGTAATAGTAAATAACTTCTGTCATCTTGTAATACTCCTGTAAATAGATTTTAATTCTCTGAGTTACCAAAGATGGATTTCTTCCTCCTCTACCGACCCCCCCCAAAAAAAGTTTAAGATGTTAACAGATATTGTATTGACACAAATACAACAGTCCACCTTAACAGAGTTCAATCTAAGATGTCAATGATATGAGTTTTATGCCCATTGCAGTATAAAAACATCCTGACACCATGTCATGTTTAAACTGGGTGTATCAACCAAGCTAAATTATCATGATTGCATATGAAGCAAAATTATTTGCTTTGTAAAGACAACCAAACAATACTAATGTAATTCAATGTAATTCTTTTTTCATTGTAGGTTTTACTAACTTCAATTCTAACAAGGATAGATCTGTCCTGTTGTGAATTAATGTACAAAAAAATCCCTGAAGCCTGTTTGGTTTAGGAATTTACATTGCTTCAATTTTTTTATTTTTCAGCATGATTTCAGTGAAATTCTTGACGATTAAATCATGAAATCAATACACATCACTTGCTTTGTAATAATTGAGTAAAATGTATTTACCATTTTAAACCTAATATCAGTCATATGTGAATGAAAAAAATGTATTGAACTTTTAAAAAACTTCTGAATACTAATTAATTATGAATGATAAAAATATTTTTATAAAAATAATATCAATAAATTCACTGAGTATAATAAAGTATTAAAAATACTTCAAAATTTTTTTGCAAATAAAAGAGATCTAAAAGATTAACAAAACATTTTAAATAATATAATGACTGTTCGATTCAACTCATATTGTGATTTAAAAATTTGAAATATGGTTATTTCTGTCTCAAAGACAGTACATAGTGACCTCGCCTTGCGGTCATAAAACTTTCGAGCACAATTTTTGTACTCAGACTCAAGAATCAACCAATCAAAATACTGGATTTTGTGTTACGAGCACTCATTTTGTACTCAGAGTACTGAGTAAAGTTTTATGAATGAGAGCCCTTTTATTCTGACCTATAAATACTAAATTATATTCAATGTTTTAAGTGTATTTTTTTCAAAAACACCAAAATCTGAGAAAACGATGGAACTGCACATGCACATCAAGGAAGCAAACTAATTTTACAAACCGTGATCTAAAAGCTTTTTTGTATCTTTCTTTGGCAGCTTTATAAACTGGTTCCCAAAACAAACCCAATTCTTTTCTGTGGTTTTATCTTTCTGTAGAACCCTGCAAAAAATACAAATATAATGTATTCTCTGTGTAATGTAATATACAAATGTAAAAACAAGGATATGTGTAAAAAACATAAATGGAACAGCAAACCATAACTAGAGGCTCGCAAGAGCCTGTATCGCTCACCTGATTCTACTTGGGTTATTGAAATCGTATAAAAAAATATAAATTTTGGCTAAAAGTAACAACACAACCTCATAAGGAAAAGAACATTCTGGCTATGTTTGATTTCATTCGATTCAGTGGTTCTGTAGAAGAAGACTTTTGTATGCATTTCCCATAGTTAAACTAAGTCCCCCCACTGGCAGCCATTTTGGATGATGTATCCGCTACAAAGTAACAACACTTGGTCAGTACCTCATAAGGAACATTCTTGCCATGTTTGGTTTCATTCCTTTCAGTGGTTCACTAGAAGAAGACATTTGTATGTATTTCCCATAGGGTCCTATGTTAAATAAAGTCCCCCGCTGGCAGCCATCTTGGATGATGGATCGGCTACAAAGTAACAACACTTGGTCAGTACCTCATAAGGAACATTCATGCCATGTTTGGTTTCATTCCATTCAGTGGTTCACTAAAAGAAGACATTTGTATATATTTCCCATAGGGTCCTATGTTAAACAAAGTCCACTGCTGGCATCCATCTTGTATGATGGATAGGCTACAAAGTAACAGTACTTGGTCAGCACCTCATAAGGAACATTCATGCTATGTTTTATTTTATTCAATTCAGTGGTTCTCTTAAAGAAGTCATTTGTATGCATTTCCCGTAGGGTCCTATGTTAAACTAAGTCCCCCTGCATGCGGCCATCTTGGATGTTGGATCAGCTACAAAGTAACAACACTTGGTCAGCACCTCATAAGGAACATTCATGCCATGTTTGGTTTCATTCCATTCAGTGGTTCTCTAAGAGAAGTCATTTGTATGCATTTCCCATAGGGTCCTATGTTAAACTAAGTCCCCCTGCATGCAGCCATCTTGGATAATGGATCAGCTACAAAGTAACAACACTTGGTCAGCACCTCATAAAAAACATTCATGCCATGTTTGGTTTCATTCCATTCAGTGGTTCTCTAAAAGAAGTCATTTGTATGCATTTCCCGTAGGGTCCTATGTTAAACTAAGTCCCCCGCTAGCGATCATCTTGGATAATTGATCCGCTACAAAGTACTAACACTTGGTCAGTACCTCATTAGGAACATTCATGCTATGTTTTGTTTTATTCCATTCAGTGGTTCTCTAAAACAAGTCATTTGTATGCATTTCCCATAGGGTCCTATGTTAAACTAAGACCCCTGCTGGCAGCCATCTTGGATGATGGATCCGCTACAAAGTAACAACACTTGGTCAGCATCTCATAAGGAAAATTCATGCTATGTTTTGTTTTATTCCATTCAGTGGTTCTCTAAAAGAAGTCATTTGTATGCATTTCCCTTAGGGTCCTATGTTAAACTAAGTCCCCCGCTGGCGGCCATCTTGGATAATGGATCAGCTACAAAGTAACAACACTTGTTCAGTACCTCATAAGGAACATTCGTGCCATGTTTGGTTTCATGTCATTCAGTGGTTCTCTAAAAGAAGTCATTTGTATGCATTGCCCATAGGGTCCTATGTTAAACTTAGTCCCCCGCTGGCGGCCATCTTGGATAATGGATCGGCTACAAAGTAACAACACTTGGTCAGCACCTCTTAAGGAACATTCATGCCATGTTTGGTTTCATTCCATTCAGTGGTTTTCTAGAAGAAGTTCAAAATGTAAAAAGTTAACGACGACGATGATGACAACGGACGATGGATGACGGACGCCAAGTGGTGAGAAAAGCTCACTTGGCCCTTTGGGCCAGGTGAGCTTAAAACTTATACTAGTCAAAAGCTATCCAGATGGGTCAATATCCCTAATGGACCATGAGATGAGGACTCTCATTAAAAAAATACTTCGGCATACCATTGTAGAAGCTGTGATTTTAAAAATTAACAGAAATGAACTAGGGCTTGTGTTTTATAGAGCTGATGTCATGCAAAAAAAGTATACAAAAATAAACCTGAACAAATAATTACAAAGGATATATTTTTAAATTATTTTAATGGTCAGAATTTTGGGATTATTTCCTGAGGAGAGTGACATTTTCACTGTCTTTTTGGATTGGCCACCACACATGTTCAGGTGTCGCAGCTTCAAAATGAGCCATCATACATATCCACGTTTATGATACGGCCTAAGCAACAGAAGAAAACGTTAACGTTATTGCCTATGGAGATTATATTGCTCCAGATACAGGCCTTATGGTCATAAATGTTTTTAACACTATTAGGTTGACATAACAGTCTGCAACAATAGACATCTTGTGCCTATAAAGTATATGTCAGCTTGGAAGCAAAAACTAACAAAATCTGTTTATATTAACATCACATTCTCAAAATAACATGAAATTACATTTGTAGTCTAAAACAGCAAGAAATAGTATGAGTGCAAATGAGACAACTATCCATCAGAGACCAAATGACCTAGATATAATTAATTATTAGACTTATCAGTATATGAATCATGATTTAAATCTCAAAATAACTTTTCCTTAAAAAAAAATTCTCCAAATTTAGTTGGTGTAAATTGATACATCAAAGCAATCATCAAAGGTATTTATAATTGTAACCTTTATACAAAAAAATTCAAATTCAGTCAATTTTTACTCAAATTGTCAACAACCAAATTCATGGTATACTACCTTTACAAAACTTGAACCTGATACAGGATGGACCAGCAGATGGACGAACAGACAGATGGGTGCCCAGACCAGAAAGCTTATTTCCTCATACTATTTTAGGTTTGATATCAAAACTAAACAATGTATCCGTGTGTCAAAAATGTTGAAAAAAGTTAAAAAGCAAATTTTCATAACATGACACTAGTTATAATTCCTGAAAATGTCATAAAAGTTTTTGTATAAAATACCTAATAGCCTCCCTTGTTTTTTGTCGTCTCCTATCCAAATCAACCATTTGATGTTTGTCAGCTATAATTTCTTCTGCAACCTGTTCTACTTGTGTTAAATATGGCAAAACTTTGTCTGAGGCAATATCCATTGTAACTTAATCTGAAAGAATAAATCATATACATTGTATATGTAGGAATCAGTGGTGCAATGGGGACACAGAAGTGTTTCTCTTTTCTCGTTTTTTAGCATCATCAGTTCAAGTTCACCCCTCAGACAAAGATTGAATTGGGTTTTTCACACCAATATTCCTGAATGTATTGGGTTTCTCACTCCAATATTCCTGAATGTATTGGTTTTTTTTTCATCATGGTTTTAAAATTGAGACATTTATACTCTGGGTAAAATTGATTTATTGTTATGAGTACGATGCATCAATATTCTAGTTCTGTGAATGTGTTAAATTCGTGGTCAATTTAGTGATATAAACCAAAATGTTGTCCACGTAAGCAGCATTACAGTCACTATAAATATATGATCATGATGATGGACATGATTGAAGATTACTTAATGTACAGTGTAATTGCACACAGCTTTCTTTACACTGAATTAATAATATTTTTCTATTCCTCAGAATATGTGTCAGTTTTCAGTTAATTTAATGCACTATGTCTTTGGCAAAATAGGTGCTTGTTTTACCTCTTCTATTCTGTGTTGTAAACAGAAAAGTTTATGAACCTGTTGGGGTGGGGGGTGGGGGGTTAACTTCGATATTTTTTTGGTAGGGGTGTGCCATTTTTGCCTCAAAAAACATACCCATTTTAATATAACATTCACTGAAATTCAGTACCTATAGTTATTTTAATATTTGAGAAAGAATAACCTATACTTATATACAATATTTAAAATATGACCCATACTTATATAAGCACAAACTGAAGATCAAACCACATGGGAGATAAATTTTTCGGGGTTCATTTGGGAACTTACATGTATTTGAAAAGTGAACTTTCAAATGATTTGATTTAATCTAATATAATAATTGACCATAAATAAGGTAAAATTCTCAATAGCATATGTATATATGATATATAGATCATACCCTTAATCAATATACAGTTATCAAACGTAAATGCATTTTAATATATGATGTCATTAAAAAGGAGGGACATTTTTATATAAAATCTCGCAAAATTATGACCCATATTTTTGGCAAATCCCCGTATACCCAATAATATGTAGTTACCTTCCAACCATGCATTCAAGGGGAAACAAAAACACATGAAAAAAGTAAAATCACAAAAATACTGAACTCAGAGGAAAATCAATACGGAAAGTCCATAATCACATGGCAAAATCAAATAACAAAACGCATCAAAAACGAATGGACAAGAACTGTCATATTCCTGACTTGGTACAGGCATTTTCAAATGTAGAAAATGGTGGATTAAACCTGGTTCTATAGTGCTAACCCTCTCTCTTTAATAACAGTCTCATCAAATTCCATTATATTTACATGATGCGTTAAATAAACAGTCACAATTAATAAAATAGTCAAAATATGGGTACATCAGTCATCATCGCATAACAATTTTAAAAGGGACAATTTAACAGAACACAAAAACATCTATCTACGAAACACATGGATTGACTTGAGTGTCTGACGTCATAAAATTTGTATATGTCACATTAATTTGTTGTTCAATGTGCATACAAACAGTTTTAAAATATACATAGGCAATGTAAGCATACAGAGTTAAAAAATCAAAAGTATGTAAGAACAAATGACAGAAATAGGCCGAGATTTAAACTAGTCCAAAAGTTATAGGTAGAATTTATGAGAATCCAAAAATAGTTAATTCCACTACGCGATTGAATGATTTTGACGTTTGTGGTTCAACGTATATAGTAATTCATAATAGAAATATATCATAATGACATATATATAATAGACCAAAATAATACTGACGGGATCTTTCAAAGTACAGAGTCACGTAATAAGAACAAAAGAAATACAAAGAGTCGCATATACAAAACAAACCACCAAAAAATGAAAGCCAATACACACACATTGACGAGATGTATAAGTACCAAGCCACGTCAAACGGATATCACATAAAACCATTCAACAGTAAAAGTAATATTAATAATAGAACAAAGACAAATGAAAGAACAGTAAAACATATTGTTAAGATGATAAACAACATCAGTACGCAGAATCTATACATCAAGACCATCGTGTATTATTTGAGAAGTTGATACGGAATATTTATCAACAAGGTCTTGGTACCTTCCGATGAACTTTTTTAGAAATAGGACGAGACGTTCTTTGACATACCCCTGGTTCATCAACTTTCTACTCAGACACTGATGATGTTTTACAAAGTCTGAGTAGGAGCTGCAAGCTCTTGAATATCGAATAAGTTGGGAAATATATATCCCATATGCAGGTGAAGTTGGTATGTTGCTACTAAGGTGGGGGAAATTTATAATTTCAAAATTAAAATCGTCTCGTTTGTCATAGATTCTGGTACTGAGATGACGGTGTAAGTCAATTTCGAGATATAAGTCTAAAAATGAGGCGGAGGAAGGGCTTTTGAATGATATATATCTTGTTTTTGTAGAATAAAATTTAGCATATTCCAATATTGAAACTGTCGTTTCTATCCCCATTATTAACAATCCCGTAAATGAATGACTAGGCGAAACACATAACTTGGGTGTATTATGTCAATGCGTAAGTTTAATTACAGATTAAGAACAGTTATTTAACAGTTTTGTGTACAGAACAATGAATATGAACTGATAATTACGTTTGTTTTATATATGAACATGATTCGAAGATGTTATTTATATGTTACAATGATCAACGTTTGGGAAAAACTATGGAATGTGTGAATAACATTTACATATCAATAAAGAGATCAACGTGTGGGAAAAACTATGGAACGCTTGAATAACATTGACATATAAATACAAAGGACAATCGGAATCAATGATTTAGTTGAAAGTGAATTTACGGAACATTTATGGGGTTAATTTAATTTGAATTATTGTGTTTATTATGTGACTGAATATTTGTTTTTTGTTTGTTTGTAGGTTGAAACGATAGGAATAAATAGTTACAACCTGACAATTGATTTCATGCCCAAGTTATACAATGAAGACAAAACTATTACCAAATAAACAAAATGCTTTAGACAATTTTACACTTTAACCTTGTTGATAAGAATCCAACCATAAATGCCCTAAAAATATTTTTTGAAAAAATGTGTTTTTATATGAAATATATATAGCAAAAAAATGCAGGTGATGAATACTTTTGGCCAGGTACTGTAGATTGGTCAAATATTGAAACCATTATAGGTGTCAGTAAAGCATGTTCTTTTCATATGCAAGGTTCAAATAGAGACATGTAGTACAAGAACAAATGTATAACTAAAACTAGTAAAAGTAAAAAGAAGACCGAAAAACGTCAATTTACACTAATTCTACACATTGTCATTAGATAGTAATATGAACAATTCAAATTACAGCAAAACATTCGTCGTTTCCTCAAATTTAAGTGTGTATTACTTATGAAAAACGTCTACAAACTGCTTAGAATCATATTTTTACTCTGAACAAATTCTGTTGATGGAGGCTGCCATTTTCTATGGGAGATAACTCTATTATAAATTGTTAGAGTTATTCCCTCTTGATGTGACAATCACTATAGATTGAAATAAACAATTAATTTCCCCATAGGCGACAATGGTAGCCTTTTTCGAGATACAGACTTTAGAAAGTTGATTTTCTTAATGAAACCTTGCTAGAATCAAAGAAAAGTTATTAGGACAGTATTTTTTGGTCCAAAAAATATAGGTTCGCGTTGCTTTTCTTAGCGTATTTTGTATTTATCTCACATGCCTATCAATTATATATATGTGTCTTGTCCTAGCGTTGAAAAGTCATCTCAGTGCCTTTAGGGCTACGGAATAATTTTTATTTTGCCTTTTGTATAAAGCAGAGTGCACTAAGTCTCTAATAAAAAAAATAACGGGCGCACATATCGGCCAATCAGGATTCACCATACTCTTAATTCTGAATACCATGTTATGCTCATAAAATGGCTGCCTCCATAAAATCTAATGGTGTATTGTAACCAAAAATTTGTAAGGGTTCCGCGGAACCCAGTGTCTCGCCTATTTTTGCTGTAAATCTCAGGCTCAACAACAATGAGGAAAAAAATCAATAAAAATATTCCTCTTGTTACTATTTTATGATTGTAAGAAAATCTAAGTCCATTTAAAACTAAATTCAAAAAAAACGGAGTAATCTTTTTACAAACTTTACTTCTCGATACAATCTTATGATCATAAATAAGCTTCTGTCCAAGTTTGATACAAACCCAGGATAGTTTAATGAAAGTTATTAAAATTTTAAAAACTTAAACCACAGAGTGAATGTAATGGTTCCCTGCAGAAAAATCTAAGTCCATTTATAAGTAAAATATGGAAAAAATGGAATTTTATTTTTACAAAATTTACTTCTGGATATTATCTTATGATCATAAACAAGCTTCTGTCCAAGTTTGGTACAAAACAAGGATATTGGGAGAAAGTTATTAAAATTTTAAAAACTTTAACCACAGAGTGAATGTTTTGTTTCCCCGCAGAAAAAACTAAGTCCATTTATAGTAAAATACGGAAAAAATGGAATTTTATTTTTACAAAATTTACTTCTGGATACTATCTTATGATCATAAACAAGCTTCTGTCAAAGTTTGGTAGAAATCCAGTATAGTTCAAGAAAGTTATTAAAATTTCAAAAACTTTAACCACAGAGTGAATATTTGTTGACGCCGCCGACGACGCCGACGCCGACAGAAAGTAGGATCGCTTAGTCTCACTTTTTCGACTAAAGTCGAAAACTCGACAAAAATCATAAAGTGCAGTTGATTTTTTTTATGTGATTTTGCACAAATAAGACATGTTAAATGAAATTTTTAATGTATACCAGTTAACAGTTCTTTGAATATTCATGCAGTTCAACTGTTGATTTAAATAAACCTTCAATGTTTCCAAGTCAAGTGTTGTATATTTGTGAAGGCATTGGCAGATCCAGGGGGAGGGGTTCCGGGGTGTGGATCCCCCTTTTTTGGGGCCGATCAAGGCATTTGAATGGGGACATCTGTAGGAACCCCCACACCCCCCCCCCCCCCACCCCCCTTTGTCCTGGATTGGGACCCCCTCCCCCCACTTTTTTTTGATTGGCAAGATCCACCAGCCCCTGGAAGGTATAAATAGAGCCTAACTTTGTTGAATTATAAGTAGGATCTTCTTTTACATATGATAAGTTAGATTTGGAAAGATCTTCTTTAACTTGGTCAGTTACAGTTGCTCTTTGCTGGCTAACAAGTCTGTAATGATGATAATGGCAAATTAAATGCATAATCAGGACATAAACATATTAATGTAATATGAATTTTAATCCTGTTTTGTATTAGGTCAATACATTGGTTCACAAGCTAAGTCTGTATAAAGACATGACACCCTACTTGGCACATTATTGACTCCATGAGGACCAGTCTTTGCTCTTTAATTTAAAAAGCTATTTGCCTAGCAGACAAGCAGCAAATACCCCTTTTGAAGTCTATATTTTGATCTGTCATAGATTCCAACCAACAACTTCCACATTCCAGTACACACTACTATGAGACCACTGAGGGGTATAATAACAGTCTTTGATACCCCTTTTTCTGCTCAAGTGAAGTCCGAAAATGATTTGTGAAGGTATTTGCTCCTGATGGCTTTAGAATTTTACAGTGAAAGACTGATATATGGACCAATGTTCTTTTCTTGTAATAAGATTTCTGTTCAGTGGTGGTTGTTGGTTCATAAAATTAAGGGTGGAATTAGGGAATGTGTCAAAGAGACAACAACTTGACCATAGAGCAAACAACAGCTGAAGGCCACCAATGGGTCTTCAATGTAGCAAGAAACTCCCACACCCGGAGGTGTCCTTCAGCTGGTCCATAAACAAAAATGTATAATAGTTCAGTGATAATGGACGTCATACTAAACTCCAAATTAAACATAAGAAACTAAAATTTTAAATCAAACAAGACTAACAAAGGCCTGAGGCTCCTAACTTGGGACAAACACAAAATTGCGCCAGGGTTAAACATGTTTTTTGAGATCTCGACCCTCCCCCTATACTTATAGCCAATGTAGAAAAAACAAATGCACAACAATACGCACAGTAAAACTCAGTTTAAGAGAAGTCTGAGTCTGATGTAAGAATATAAAACATTTCTGTTATATTTTCTTGTTTTTGTTATAAATTAGGACGTTTTATTTTCTAAATTGAAAGGTTTCATTTTTTTTTAAGACAGGGCATTTTAAAGCTGACTATACAGTTGTAATGACTTTAACCGCGCGTAACGTAACGCTATACTTTGGTGTTCCGTATGTAACGTCACATCCTTAGTAACTTTGTTATGTGTTCTTGTATAGATTTTAATACACGTTCCACATGTTATATTTGTTGTCTTGTAAATGCCTAAGTTATTTCAACAGTATAGGTTTTCTAATTATTAAAGTTCATAGAGATGCCAATAAATGCTATCATTAGTTGTCTTATTGGCAATCATACTAAATCTCCTTACATTTATATAGAAATTAACTCATTGAATCTGTTTAGAATATTGTGAGTCTAAAGGACTCAAAGAATCAACTGAATGAGAACCATGATTTAGGATAGGCAAGATAAAATTAACTTCTGTAAAAAACTAATTTTATTCACTATTCAACAATTTAAATACATGTAACAAGTCATTAGAAACAAAAATAATACATAAGTAGTGTTGATTTATTTTGGCAAATACATGATAAATAAAGAAGCAAGTATACAAAATATGTTTGATTATAGTGTTAAAACTATATGCAACATTGGTATTTTTAATATGAAGTAAATTTTAATGGTAGAATATATTGCAAAAGTTTTTATAATAGCCTATTGAATGATTGCAACCATTTAATGACTTTTCATAAAACAAAATTTCATCTCTATGTCTGTTTGTCTTGGGTGATCTAACATTTAAATAACCAAAAACTTGGTAACTTTGCTATCTGGAAATCATAATTTAGTTATTTTAAGTCATAAAAATTGCCAAATTATGAATTGTAAGGATAAAATCAAGGATCAGACCAATCCACTGTGTCAGACTCATAAGTATATAAGTAAGACTTATACAAGCATAAATACAGTATTTGAACAAATGCATTCCCTTGCCAATATTTCCTTTCATCTTTCTAATTTGTAAATTTTCTAAAAATAAATATTTTCAACTCTTCTCTCAACAAAATTTAAACTTGTGAATGTCCATAGTTTTGTTTTCATTTTCCATAATTCATAAGTTCGACAAGAACTCTTTTTTTGGACAATATTGTGACATCAAAACAATAGTTTTCAATTTAATAGGAAATCTTGAGAATAAAAATTGAAAAAAATATTTGACAGTAGCCATACAAAAGTGCAAAATGTTTTGAGAATTATTGGTTAAAATTTTCCTTTAAATCAGAGAGGATTGAATCTCAAAATATGTTTTGAAAATTTATTGATTTATATCAAATACTTAAGAGAAAATCAAAGATGATTTAGTTTATATCTTTAGTTAATGGATGCATCAATCAATATCCATATAATAGGCATATTTCTTAATATTGCAAGTCAATCTTATAATTGTGCAAGAACAACCTATCCCAAAAAACTACAAATATATGGCACTGTATTAGAGGATTAATATTATGCATGTAAATAAGAATATGTTTCAATTTCTAGAATCTATGATTCTATTCTATGTATGTTTGTCCAACAGAATATCATTGTGAAGTGCATAATAGAAAACAACTGTTACTAATCTAACTACAAAATAAAACAATTCAGCATGGAATAAAAATATGCAAAAAATGCAAATAATAAGAGTGAAATAAACCACTTAAACTATTATTTAAATTAAAAAAATATAAATATTGTGTTGTCTGTTTTTAGTTTTTTTTCCTCAATTCTTTAGTGTGTATATTTTTTACCCTGTATTTGAATATCTGGTATCAAAAATTTAATACATTGTTTTGCCGTAAAAAGATTTGGTTTTTAGGCAAAACTGAGAAATTCAATACATTTTTTTACGCTTATTAGTTAGGGGGTCTCATTGGGGTGTTCTGATCCCGGATACCTCTAACTGTTTTGTCAGATTCCTGTATCCTGCTAACCCTATGTAGGTAAACAAATCTTATTTTTTGTAATTTCCGGTGTCCTGCTAGACTTCATTTCCTGTTTTCACGGTACAATAATCTGACTTTAATGTGTCACGCTTACAAAATTCAACAATCCCACCTCATGCTTAGACCCAAATGAGACCCACTAATTAGTCAACCAGTGTAAAAATATCAGTCAACAGATGTAAAAATTCAAACATACAAATGCCCATAAAATTTCAACAAAACAAAACAAAGCGCAAACTAATCTGTAAATAATTATTAAACTATAACATACCTAAAACCTGGAAATATTACAATAAAGTGAAGCACTAACAATGCTAATGAAACGTTCTATGTTTAATTGTTCAATGGCAATAATGTCCCCTAGAACAAAACATCAACTTGATCTGTAACTCATAAGGACGGAACGATCAATTAAAGCTATTGGTATAATAAGCATCAAATCACAAAACAGTTTACCACATTTGCTTGCAATTTATCTTAATGATAATAATCTTTGATAAAATCTATGTTTTAACTGAAGCTATTAATCCTTTTTGTAACTCATTCTTTTCTGCAGCAGTAACCTTACTTTACAGCAGCTACTTAATATTGGTTGTAAAGAATACAGTAATAATTATACAAATCTTTTAGTAGATTTCTAGATTTTTATATAGTGTTCTACTTCTTAACAACAACTTCAATGAGAACTATGAATGCTGTTAAACAAAAAAGTTTCTAAAAAAGTTTCTGTGAATGGCATCCTTCAGTTCCTCTGTTTTCTATATTGACTACATGGATGCCAGTGGCATCTGAACATCCTAAAACAGTTTTCATACAACATAAAATTTAAATTCCAGTAACTGAAATGATCCCTATGCTGTTTTCGAATCTTAAAAACAATAATTTTTTTCTAACTATAACTGTGAAAAATATCGCATTTGATTTTCTTTGCGCTTTATTAGTTTTTAACATTTATCCACATGGAATTTTGATTATTAAACTGTTCTTTGATTACAAATGTGGTAGATAAGAAATAAGAATACAATCATTGATTCCCATTACAGTGAAAAACTTTTAGGGCTTGCAAATTTAGTAAAGCATGATCAGCTAAATTTGATACACCTGATTGAGTTTGGCCACTGTGAGACCAGAAGTTGTCATGATCAAAATATATAAAGTGGAATAGAAAAGTTTACTTCCTTTTGAAAGCTTTGTTTATAAAGTTGGTATTATGAAGGTTTTCTTTTATAGGAGATGAATGCTATCATCTGTAGAAATCTGTTACTACTGACATTTTTTTCACAGTTTGATATATCTACAAACTTCAGGTATTGCAAAAGAAAGAACAGTATTAACTTCCTATATGTGGTACATTAGGTTGTTGTATATATAGGGGTTAATGAAAAAGAGGTAGAAACGGACAACAAGTTATATTTGTTTGTTTACTACTGTGCAAACATTACAAATTACTTTCCAGTTGTTTTTTTGGCATCATGAATGTTTTTTAATAATATTCCCAACTTTCGAATCTTTTCCCTGTTTGCTACAATATAACATTGTGTCTCCCACATCATAGTTATAATAGACTTGTTGTCATGGCAGTCTAAAGGAAAGTCTTCACTTATTCTGGGACTAAATCTGTAAAATGGAATGTTTAACGTACTACACCAGGCTCTAGATCTATTGACAGGTGGTCCCTCTGATAATGTTGCCTGAAATATAAGTTTTCAACAAATGAAGAAACTAGGAAAGGTTAGCATATATTAACATACTGTTACATTATAATTGACGCTCAGAAAATTAAGATTTTTTAAATAATATTCCCAGAAGACTTTTTCCCCTGCGTTTTGTAGAGGAAAGAAACAATGAAACATACCAACATTAATAGATGACATCACCATCAACAGCAGACATGATGTCATGGTGCATTAGATTTCTAATCAGGTTCAGTGGAAATACTTGTTCTGTAAATTGCAGATTTCTATCTTAAATTAAGAAATAATTGATGCCAGCTATACTTTATTGTAGTTTTAACATGGGTAGGCATTATATTGGTGATTATTTTTGCCAGAGCGATAGCGAGGGCTAAAATAACACGAATATAATGCCTACCCATGTTAAAACTACAATAAAGTATAGCTGGCATCAATTATTTCGATTCTGATTAGGACAATTACGGTAATATCTATGTTCGCTGTGTATAAAGTGTACGGTATTTGTGTAGGCTCTTTCATCAACCTTTCTGTCGATTTTTATCCAACTAGTTCATACCAGTTTAATTTGGCAAAGTTGTATAAATTTCTAAAATTCAAAATTGAAACAGATATTAATAAATTAATTTATTAACTAAAACAATATTTGTGTCACAATATAACAAAAAAGTTATATTTCAACAGTCTTTTCCTTTGAGGTCAATTTCTGACACGAACATTTTCAAGTCAGTCGTCAATGGCGGTGGACGCACAAGGAGAATCGGGTAGGTCTTTATTTACTAAATTAATCGTAAATATTCCGCCGGTTAATATTGTAGCATTGGTAAATATGTTCATATCTGATAGAGGATTTCTTGATAAAGTTGTGCTGACATTCGAGACTTGGCAGGAGGGGCCCTTTGACAGAAATCCATTTATACTTGAGGTGGCTACACCTTTTAAAGTTGATCAAAGGGCACGCCTTTGTGCATCTGACGATTTCAAATGCTGTATTTATACATGAGATTAAAATTAATACTGGGTGACAATCTTGTTGCATTTGTAAAATGGATTGGAAACCTTGGTGGTATATTGGTAATTACGCCTATTTGTTTTTATAGGAGAATGGGGTTCGATTCCCTGCTAGCGTCAATCCATTTTATCAGAAATATGAAACAATTTTGTCATTTCAGTACAACAGTTATAGTAACCTATTCTTTATTTTATATTTTATCGTCAGAACATATGTTTCAATGAAATTAATATACAATGACATGCCTTTTTAACAGGAGAGATGAAACGTGTTTTTAGGGGGAGGGGTTTTGAAGTTAGAACAGCCAACATGGACGTTACTGTATCTAGGTCAACTATTTTCAATTACGAATTGTAACACATTGTTGTCATTGTTAAAGTATTAGTAACAAAATGTGTATCATTTTAGTGTTTGAAAGTGTATTAATTTAAGGAAATACATTAAATGCATACCATTTTGACGAAATTCATTTTTCTGACGTAGTCAATATACGCATGTGCAAACTAATTTTATTGGATAATAAAGTATGGTTTTTTTACAAAGCTAAAGAAGCACGTCATATTAGAATGTTGCTTTCAATATTTTTGTGGTCATTTTTCATATCCCGCTACTCTTGTGATAAGTGTTTTTTTTGTAGAAAGAGAATGTATGACATCATGACTATCTAACATTGACATTTCCTAGGTACATAGCAAAGTAGAGAATTGTTTCTCTGCTTTATCTAATTTCAGGGTTGTTGCCCTTCAATTAGACTGTAGCTGAGAAATACCCTCTCGTTGAAAAAAACATTGATAATCTATTTTCTAATTACAATCAGCTGTTTACACAAAACACAATCACAACTATAAAGCTTTCATAGAATTATAGCAGAAACAGAATAAATCTTTCAAATAAAAACTTAACAATTTTTTTAAATCAACTATAAGTTTTTGACTATACCTGATCAATCATCATATTCACTAGACCAGTGAATCCAGTTACAACTCTTTTTACGTCAAAAATCCCTTCAGGTCTAAAGACATCTACACTTTCTACTGGTATTACTGGTATCCTGCCTGTACCTAAGGATACAACACAGCCTATTGGTTTAATCAGATGGCCTTCATTCTACAAGAAAAAAAATCTGTTTGTAAGATTTCTCTATGTTGGCAGTACAGAATTCAACATTTTTCAACTACAGTTGGTCAGTTTCACTAGATTATTAAGGATTGAAAAGAATATAATACTAAGTTGAAACAAATTGGATCTGATGATTTAACCTTAAATAAACCCTACTTTCACTCAAGCAATTTTGATTTCAAGACCTTATATATTTTTTAAATAGTACTGAGCACAACTGAAACATAGAGTTAATATGGCTTCTACTAACGAAAGCTCCATTTGGAGTTAATGTGTTTAGAGACCACGTATGTCAGTACACCTGTCCTAAATTGCCTGAAACACACTGATGGTTTATGTTGTATTAAAGAGTTTAAAAATTGTGCTCAAATGCAAAAACAATTCATAACACAGTGTTTTCTCATATATCATATTTGCAGGCTTACTACTTTGAATATAAAAGAAATCAGGTTAGCTGAAAACCATCAGTATCTTTAGATGTATTGTGATGTCAAAATATATTATTGATCAGAGTTTCAATTAAGTTTTGCCCTCTACTCCTCTATTATATTAATGTACTAGTAAAAACAACAGTTCACCATCATGAAAAATATTCCTCCTATAAAGCATTTTCATGACCTATCACTTAAGGAGGCTCGAGGGTATAAAAAATTCAGAAAAAATTAAACATTTGTTTTTCATTACAAATTTTATTTATTACCTTTTGTAGTTGTTACTTTATCATGTGGTACAAAAAAAAATAAAGCAATAAATTTGTGTTGGCCCCAGATGACTTTTAAAATGTAAACATCATTGAAAAAGTTCCAAATTAGCTCCCTTTGGTGGAAAAATGCCATTTTTTGGCTTTACAAGTGAAATATCTTTTTTAACTTATCGGTGACCTATATTTTTTGATACAGTTTTGATATATGCTGTACTTAAACTAAATTATTGTAAAATTTTAGCGATTTCTGTAATAAATTTCTTTTTTTATTTCAATATTACCTTTATTTCTCCTATTAGTTCAACAGAAAAATAACACTTTTATGCCTCTTTCGAAGGCAGATTGTGAGCGCAAATGAACGGTGACCCCATTTTTTTATTTTATTTTTCTAATAACTATAAGATAAAGTTCATTTATAGAAAAATATAGAGAAATCCTATATAAATGATTTAGACCCGCGAACCCCCTTAAACAGCTTAAGCTGAATGCCCCTTCTACCAAAAATTAAACTAGAGGCTCTAAAGAGCCTGTGTCGCTCACCTTGGTCTTTGAGAATATTAAACAAAGGAAGAGGATGGATTCATGAATAAATTGTGTTTTGGTGATGGTGATGTGTTTGTACATATTACTTTACTGAAATTTTGCTGCTTAAAATTATCTCTATCTATAATGAACTTAGCCCAGTCATTTCAGTGGAAATGATGATAAAAATTTACAAATTTTATGAAAACTGTTAAAAATTGACTATAAAGGACAATAACTCCTTAGGGGGTAAATTGACCAATTCAGTCATGCTGACTTATTTGTAAATCTTACTTTGCTGAACATTATTGCTGTTTACAGTTAATCTGTATCTATAATAATATTCAAGATATTAACCAAAATCAGCAAAATTTCCTTAAAATTACTAATTCAGGGGCAGCAACCCAACAACGGGTTATCCAATTTATCTGAAAATTTCAGGGCAGATAGATCTTGACCTGATAAACAATTTAAATGCTCGTCAGATTTGCTCTAAATGCTTTGGTTTTTGAGTTATAAGCCAAAAACTGCATTTTACCCCTATGTTCTATTTTTAGCCATGGCGGTCATCTTCGATGGTAGGCCCGGTCACCAGACACATTTTTTAAACTAAATACCCCAATGATGATTGTGGCCAAGTTTGATTTAATTTTGCCCAGTAGTTTCAGAGGAGAAGATTTTTGTAAAAGTTAACGACACAGGACAACGACAGACACAGGACGATGACGGACGCAGGACGACGGACCCAAAGTGATAGGAAAAGCTTACTTGGCCTTTTAGGCCAGGTGAGCTAAAAAGGGACTAGTCCTTATAAAATTCTATTAGCCCAAGAACTACTAACTCATATATTTAATTTCAAACCTTCTTGAATCAGGATATTTTTTAATATAGAACTTACACAAAGGAAGAGGATGGATTCATGAATAAATTGTGTTTTGGTGATGGTGATGTGTTTGTACATATTACTTTACTGAAATTCTTGCTGCTTAAAATTATCTCTATCTATAATGAACTTAGCCCAGTCATTTCAGTGGAAAATGATGATAAAAATTTACAAATTTTATGAAAACTGTTAAAAATTGACTATAAAGGACAATAACTCCTTAGGGGGTAAATTGACCAATTCAGTCATGCTGACTTATTTGTAAATCTTACTTTGCTGAACATTATTGCTGTTTACAGTTAATCTGTATCTATAATAATATTCAAGATATTAACCAAAATCAGCAAAATTTCCTTAAAATTACTAATTCAGGGGCAGCAACCCAACAACGGGTTATCCAATTTATCTGAAAATTTCAGGGCAGGTAGATCTGGACCTGAAAAACAATTTTACCCCCTGTCAGATTTGCTCTAAATGCTTTGACTTTTGAGTTATAAGCCAAAAACTGCATTTTACCCCTATGTTCTATTTTTAGCCATGGCGGCCATCTTGGTTGGATGGCCGGCTCACCGGGCACATTTGTTTAAACTACATACCCCAAAGATGATTGTGGCTAAGTTTGGTTTGATTTGGCCCAATAGTTTGAGAGGAGAAGATTTTTGTAAAAGATTACTTAGATTTACGAAAAATGGTTAAAAATTGACTATAAAGGGCAATAACTCCTAAAGGGGTCAACTGACAATTTTGGTCATGTTGACTTATTTGTAAATCATACTTTGCTTAACAATATTGCTGTTTACAGTTTATCTCTATCTATAATAATACTCAAGATACTAACCAAAAACAGCAAAATTTCCTTAAAATTACTAATTCAGGGGCAGCAACCCAACAACGGGTTATCCAATTTATCTGAAAATTTCAGGGCAGATAGATCTTGACCTGATAAACAATTTAAATCCTCATCAGATTTGCTCTAAATGCTTTGGTTTTTGAGTTATAAGCCAAAAACTGCATTTTACCCCTATGTTCTATTTTTAGCCATGGCGGTCATCTTGGATGGTTGGCCGGGTCACCAGACACATTTTTTAAACTAAATACCCCAATGATGATTGTGGCCAAGTTTGATTTAATTTTGCCCATTAGTTTCAGAGGAGAAGATTTTTGTAAAAGTTAACGACACAGGACAACGACGGACACAGGACGATGACGGACGCAGGACGACGGACCCAAAGTGATAGGAAAAGCTTACTTGGCCTTTTAGGCCAGGTGAGCTAAAAAGGGACTAGTCCTTATAAAATTCTATTAGCCCAAGAACTACTAACTCATATATTTAATTTCAAACCTTCTTGAATCAGGATATTTTTTAATATAGAACTTACTCTTAGTTTGAGCCCTTAGTTATACTCATGGATCTCTGTGAGTGTGTCAAGTGTCGGGTTATTTGATAACTTACTCTTAGTTTGAGACCAAAGTTATACTCATGGATCTCTGTTAGTGTGTCCAGTGTTTGATTATTAGAAAACTTACTATTAGTTTGAGCCCTTAGTTATACTCATGGATCTCTGTAAGTGTGTCAAGTGTTGAGTCATTTGATTACTTACTCTTAGTTTGAGACCAAAGTTATACTCATGGATCTCTGTAAGTGTATCAAGTGTTGGGTTATTTGATAACTTACTCTTAGTTTGAGCCCAAAGTTATACTCATGGATCTCTGTAAGTGTGTCAAGTGTTGGGTTATTAGATAACTTACTCTTAGTTTGAGCCCAAAGTTATACTCATGGATCTCTGTAAGTGTGTCAAGTGTTGGGTTATTAGATAACTTACTCTTAGTTTGAGCCCAAAGTTATACTCATGGATCTCTGTGAGTGTGTCAAGTGTTGGATTATTTGATATCTTACCCTTAGTTTGAGCCCAAAGTTATACTCATGGATCTCTGTGAGTGTGTCAAGTGTTGGGTTCTTAGATAACTTACTCTTAGTTTGAGCCCAAAGTTATACTCATGGATCTCTGTGAGTGTGTCAAGTGTTGGATTATTTGATATCATTCCACCATCTACAAATGCTCTGGCACTCTTGAAGTATGTTGGAGCTGCACCACTTGATCTGGCTGCCTCCCACACTAACTGCTCTGAAAATATAATTATTCTATCAACATCTGATGTCAACTTTAAAAGATCAAGTTTATAGGTATTTGCCATTACCTGTATTGTTTGGAATAAACTGTGTTATTTGTTTTGATTTATACACAGATCAGCTGTTTCTGCTTTCCTTACAATGACCTGACAACATTCTGTTCTAATATCTGTTCTGATAATTATGACATCAACCAATGAAATTGCACATGCAGTGTATTGGTCTGTGTATTTTCATTACTAGGGGTTTTATTTTTTTTGTACAGTCAAATCAATCAATGGATGATTTCTATTTTCAAGGAGAAATTCTCATTGAAGCTACACCCTAGATTGTGTATTTATCCAATGGGAATGTTCAATTTTCAAAAACAAAAATGTCAGGTAAACATCAACTGATTCCAGGGGAAAATTTAATTTCCTATGCTTAAACAAAACTAAAGGAGATTTAATTATCACAATCGTTTCCATATTTATAATACCTCTGTTTTAGTTTTGCTATGGGAAACCTTTAACAAATATCTTGATTAATATTCAAAATAAGAAGCTAACATTTACTTGTGCTATCGAACATCACTGTCAAATTATGTTCCCAAAAATGTACTTGTTCAGGCGATTAGGGGGTAGTGGTCTTACCTCATCTGTGTAAGATTAGTTCTTACCATGAGGGGGAGGTGGTCTCAGTACTCCTTTAGGGTGTGTGTCATCTTCATATGTTTGAAGCGTAGGATGGTATGATCTGTGTATGTTAGTATTGGTACTTACCATGAGGGGGAGGTGGTCTCAGTACTCCTTTAGGGTGTGTGTCATATTCATATGTTTGAAGCGTAGGATGGTATGATCTATGTATGTTAGTATTGGTACTTACCATGAGGGGGAGGTGGTCTCAGTACTCCTTTAGGGTGTGTGTCATATTCATATGTTTGAAGCGTAGGATGGTATGATCTATGTATGTTAGTATTGGTACTTACCATGAGGGGGAGGTGGTCTCAGTACTCCTTTAGGATGTGTGTCATATTCATATGTCTGAAGCGTAGGATGGTATGATCTGTGTATGTTAGTATTGGTACTTACCATGAGGGGGTGGTGGTCTCAGTACTCCTTTAGGGTGTGTGTCATCTTCATATGTCTGAAGCGTAGGATGGTATGATCTATGTATGTTAGTATTGGTACTTACCATGAGGGGGAGGTGGTCTCAGTACTCCTTTAGGGTGTGTGTCATCTTCATATGTCTGAAGCGTAGGATGGTATGATCTATGTATGTTAGTATTGGTACTTACCATGAGGGGGTGGTGGTCTCAGTACTCCTTTAGGGTGTGTGTCATCTTCATATGTCTGAAGCGTAGGATGGTATGATCTGTGTATGTTAGTATTGGTACTTACCATGAGGGGGTGGTGGTCTCAGTACTCCTTTAGGGTGTGTGTCATATTCATATGTCTGAAGCGTAGGATGGTATGATCTGTGTATGTTAGTATTGGTACTTACCATGAGGGGGAGGTGGTCTCAGTACTCCTTTAGGATGTGTGTCATCTTCATATGTCTGAAGAGTAGGATGGTATGATCTGTGTATGTTAGTATTGGTACTTACCATGAGGGGGTGGTGGTCTCAGTACTCCTTTAGGGTGTGTGTCATATTCATATGTCTGAAGCGTAGGATGGTATGATCTATGTATGTTAGTATTGGTACTTACCATGAGGGGGAGGTGGTCTCAGTACTCCTTAAGGGTGTGTGTCATATTCATATGTCTGAAGAGTAGGATGGTATGATCTGTGTATGTTAGTATTGGTACTTACCATGAGGGGGTGGTGGTCTCAGTACTCCTTTAGGGTGTGTGTCATATTCATATGTCTGAAGCGTAGGATGGTATGATCTATGTATGTTAGTATTGGTACTTACCATGAGGGGGAGGTGGTCTCAGTACTCCTTTAGGGTGTGTGTCATATTCATATGTCTGAAGCGTAGGATGGTATGATCTATGTATGTTAGTATTGGTACTTACCATGAGGGGGAGGTGGTGTCAGTACTCCTTTAGGATGTGTGTCATCTTCATATGTCTGAAGAGTAGGATGGTATGATCTGTGTATGTTAGTATTGGTACTTACCATGAGGGGGTGGTGGTCTCAGTACTCCTTTAGGATGTGTGTCATCTTCATATGTCTGAAGAGTAGGATGGTATGATCTGTGTATGTTAGTATTGGTACTTACCATGAGGGGGTGGTGGTCTCAGTACTCCTTTAGGATGTGTGTCATCTTCATATGTCTGAAGAGTAGGATGGTATGATCTGTGTATGTTAGTATTGGTACTTACCATGAGGGGGAGGTGGTCTCAGTACTCCTTTAGGGTGTGTGTCATATTCATATGTTTGAAGCGTAGGATGGTATGATCTGTGTATGTTAGTATTGGTACTTACCATGAGGGGGAGGTGGTCTCAGTACTCCTTTAGGATGTGTGTCATCTTCATATGTCTGAAGAGTAGGATGGTATGATCTGTGTATGTTAGTATTGGTACTTACCATGAGGGGGTGGTGGTCTCAGTACTCCTTTAGGGTGTGTGTCATATTCATATGTTTGAAGCGTAGGATGGTATGATCTATGTATGTTAGTATTGGTACTTACCATGAGGGGGAGGTGGTCTCAGTACTCCTTTAGGGTGTGTGTCATATTCATATGTTTGAAGCGTAGGATGGTATGATCTGTGTATGTTAGTATTGGTACTTACCATGAGGGGGTGGTGGTCTCAGTACTCTTTTAGGGTGTGTGTCATATTCATATGTCTGAAGCGTAGGATGGTATGATCTATGTATGTTAGTATTGGTACTTACCATGAGGGGGAGGTGGTCTCAGTACTCCTTTAGGATGTGTGTCATCTTCATATGTCTGAAGCGTAGGATGGTATGATCTATGTTTGTTAGTATTGGTACTTACCATGAGGGGGTGGTGGTCTCAGTACTCCTTTAGGGTGTGTGTCATCTTCATATGTCTGAAGAGTAGGATGGTATGATCTGTGTATGTTAGTATTGGTACTTACCATGAGGGGGAGGTGGTCTCAGTACTCCTTTAGGATGTGTGTCATCTTCATATGTCTGAAGCGTAGGATGGTATGATCTGTGTATGTTAGTATTGGTACTTACCATGAGGGGGATGTGGTCTCAGTACTCCTTTAGGATGTGTGTCATCTTCATATGTCTGAAGAGTAGGATGGTATGATCTGTGTATGTTAGTATTAGTACTTACCATGAGGGGGAGGTGGTCTCAGTACTCCTTTAGGATGTGTGTCATCTTCATATGTCTGAAGAGTAGGATGGTATGATCTGTGTATGTTAGTATTGGTACTTACCATGAGGGGGTGGTGGTCTCAGTACTCCTTTAGGGTGTGTGTCATATTCATATGTCTGAAGCGTAGGATGGTATGATCTATGTATGTTAGTATTGGTACTTACCATGAGGGGAGGTGGTCTCAGTACTCCTTTAGGATGTGTGTCATCTTCATATGTCTGAAGCGTAGGATGGTATGATCTATGTTTGTTAGTATTGGTACTTACCATGAGGGGGTGGTGGTCTCAGTACTCCTTTAGGATGTGTGTCATCTTCATATGTCTGAAGTGTAGGATGGTATGATCTGTGTATGTTAGTATTGGTACTTACCATGAGGGGGAGGTGGTCTCAGTACTCCTTTAGGGTGTGTGTCATATTCATATGTCTGAAGCGTAGGATGGTATGATCTGTGTATGTTAGTATTGGTACTTACCATGAGGGGGAGGTGGTCTCAGTACTCCTTTAGGATGTGTGTCATCTTCATATGTCTGAAGAGTAGGATGGTATGATCTGTGTATGTTAGTATTGGTACTTACCATGAGGGGGTGGTGGTCTCAGTACTCCTTTAGGATGTGTGTCATCTTCATATGTCTGAAGAGTAGGATGGTATGATCTGTGTATGTTAGTATTGGTACTTACCATGAGGGGGAGGTGGTCTCAGTACTCCTTTAGGGTGTGTGTCATATTCATATGTTTGAAGCGTAGGATGGTATGATCTGTGTATGTTAGTATTGGTACTTACCATGAGGGGGAGGTGGTCTCAGTACTCCTTTAGGGTGTGTGTCATATTCATATGTTTGAAGCGTAGGATGGTATGATCTATGTATGTTAGTATTGGTACTTACCATGAGGGGGAGGTGGTCTCAGTACTCCTTTAGGGTGTGTGTCATATTCATATGTTTGAAGCGTAGGATGGTATGATCTGTGTATGTTAGTATTGGTACTTACCATGAGGGGGTGGTGGTCTCAGTACTCTTTTAGGGTGTGTGTCATATTCATATGTCTGAAGCGTAGGATGGTATGATCTATGTATGTTAGTATTGGTACTTACCATGAGGGGGAGGTGGTCTCAGTACTCCTTTAGGATGTGTGTCATCTTCATATGTCTGAAGCGTAGGATGGTATGATCTATGTTTGTTAGTATTGGTACTTACCATGAGGGGGTGGTGGTCTCAGTACTCCTTTAGGGTGTGTGTCATCTTCATATGTCTGAAGTGTAGGATGGTATGATCTGTGTATGTTAGTATTGGTACTTACCATGAGGGGGAGGTGGTCTCAGTACTCCTTTAGGATGTGTGTCATCTTCATATGTCTGAAGCGTAGGATGGTATGATCTGTGTATGTTAGTATTGGTACTTACCATGAGGGGGATGTGGTCTCAGTACTCCTTTAGGATGTGTGTCATCTTCATATGTCTGAAGAGTAGGATGGTATGATCTGTGTATGTTAGTATTAGTACTTACCATGAGGGGGAGGTGGTCTCAGTACTCCTTTAGGATGTGTGTCATCTTCATATGTCTGAAGAGTAGGATGGTATGATCTGTGTATGTTAGTATTGGTACTTACCATGAGGGGGTGGTGGTCTCAGTACTCCTTTAGGGTGTGTGTCATATTCATATGTCTGAAGCGTAGGATGGTATGATCTATGTATGTTAGTATTGGTACTTACCATGAGGGGAGGTGGTCTCAGTACTCCTTTAGGATGTGTGTCATCTTCATATGTCTGAAGCGTAGGATGGTATGATCTATGTTTGTTAGTATTGGTACTTACCATGAGGGGGTGGTGGTCTCAGTACTCCTTTAGGATGTGTGTCATCTTCATATGTCTGAAGTGTAGGATGGTATGATCTGTGTATGTTAGTATTGGTACTTACCATGAGGGGGAGGTGGTCTCAGTACTCCTTTAGGGTGTGTGTCATATTCATATGTCTGAAGCGTAGGATGGTATGATCTGTGTATGTTAGTATTGGTACTTACCATGAGGGGGAGGTGGTCTCAGTACTCCTTTAGGATGTGTGTCATCTTCATATGTCTGAAGAGTAGGATGGTATGATCTGTGTATGTTAGTATTGGTACTTACCATGAGGGGGTGGTGGTCTCAGTACTCCTTTAGGATGTGTGTCATCTTCATATGTCTGAAGAGTAGGATGGTATGATCTGTGTATGTTAGTATTGGTACTTACCATGAGGGGGAGGTGGTCTCAGTACTCCTTTAGGGTGTGTGTCATATTCATATGTTTGAAGCGTAGGATGGTATGATCTGTGTATGTTAGTATTGGTACTTACCATGAGGGGGAGGTGGTCTCAGTACTCCTTTAGGATGTGTGTCATCTTCATATGTCTGAAGAGTAGGATGGTATGATCTGTGTATGTTAGTATTGGTACTTACCATGAGGGGGTGGTGGTCTCAGTACTCCTTTAGGGTGTGTGTCATATTCATATGTCTGAAGAGTAGGATGGTTTGATCTGTGTATGTTAGTATTGGTACTCACCATGAGGGGGAGGTGGTCTCAGTACTCCTTTAGGGTGTGTGTCATCTTCATATGTTTGAAGCGTAGGATGGTATGATCTATGTATGTTAGTATTTGTTCTTACCATGAGGGGGAGGTGGTCTCAGTACTCCTTTAGGGTGTGTGTCATATTCATATGTCTGAAGCGTAGGATGGTATGATCTATGTATGTTAGTATTGGTACTTACCATGAGGGGGTGGTGGTCTCAGTACTCCTTTAGGATGTGTGTCATCTTCATATGTCTGAAGTGTAGGATGGTATGATCTGTGTATGTTAGTATTGGTACTTACCATGAGGGGGAGGTGGTCTCAGTACTCCTTTAGGGTGTGTGTCATCTTCATATGTTTGAAGCGTAGGATGGTATGATCTGAAGAAATGAAACTGTGAAGGATGTCTGTCTGCTAAAACTCCAGTCACTAGCACCCTGTAAGAATATAATGAGTGGAAAATGTTTTTGATTACAAAACTTTCATTGTATACAAGAAAGCAAACTTTAGCCTTTCTTTTCTTCCTGTTCTAGCATATCAAACCTGCTTTTTACCTTATTTAAATTTAAACATGTATTTCCTGTAACTGACCATGATTTGAATAAAGTGATAATTTTCATGTGAGTACTCAGACCTGTCCAATGCCAGAAATATATGGGAAAGGCTGCTTAAAAGGTTTTATCCATATATTTATTCTGATAAAAAAAACACATGCATCTTCTGTTCAAACAAAAAGAAAGATGCTGATCCATTTGAAAAGAAAATGCATTATGCTTGGGAAAAAGAAAAAACATAGTTATAGAACTCCTACAGAATTCATGAGATAACATGGCTTAGCCTAAATAAATTTACTTTGGTCCTGCAATATCTGTCATGACTTTGGTTTCTCCCAGTTCTTGCTTCAACATTTCCTCAAAGGCTTCAGCAGGATACGGTCTGGAACCTTTAAATACTTCATCCTTTAGTCTGACATATAATCCTTTCATGTAAGGCAGTGGTTTACCTGAATATAAATTAAGCATATGTATTTCTAAGAGTTTGAAAAATAAAAAATAAAATACTTTTAAGTGCTGCTTTTACTTTGTATAAAGAGGTCTTTTGAATTTCCACAATTTTATAAGTAGCATGTGCTTGATGTCACAGCTTAACATCATTATTCTAAACTGACACAATAGGTCCAGAAACATGACCATGACTTATGTGAATATGGAAATATGGCAAACACAAGTCCTCAATAATAAATAAATAAGAGTAAAACAAAAAATCCTTTTAAACAGTTGAAGAATAAACATCAAGCTGTCATTTCACCTATTACTACTGATTTCATAAAAGAAATAAGAAAAGCAATCTTAGTTGCCACTAATTCTGTCTTTAGAGGGAAAATATTTTAGAAATACATATGATATTGGTTGAAATATAAATTACTACACAAACCAGTTGCTATTCCTAAAGCCAGTAAAGCACCAGTACTTGTTCCTGATATCCAATCAAAACACTCCTTTATAGGAATCCCAGCAGCATCCTCAATAGCTATTAATAGCTGTATTAATATTATACCCCTTATTCCTCCTCCATCTAGACACAATACCTACAAATGGAAGCAATTTATTTAAAATGGAGAAGTAGGTGTATTGTGTACTTTTTCATGACATAATCAAAATCCTTACATGAAACAATACAAAACAAAGAAACAGTGCTTCTATTGCTGCTCTTAGGTGTAATAAACCTACCATGTCATGCATGTGTTCATCAAACTACTTGTAATGTTTAAAACCTACCATGTGTTTCTCTAAACTGCTTATGGTGTCTTAAACCTACCCTGTGTTTATCTAAACTGCTTATGGTTTCTTAAACCTACCCTGTGTTTATCAAACTACTTGTAATGTTTAAAACCTACCATGGGTTTCTCTAAACTGCTTATGGTGTCTTAAACCTACCCTGTGTATTTCTTAACTTCTTGTGATGTCTTAAACCTATCATGTGTTTATCTAAACTGCTTATGGTGTTTTAAACCTACCAAGTGTTTATCTAAACTACTCTAGGTGTTTTAAACCTACCATGTGTTTATCTAAACTTCTTGCGGTGTCTTTCACTAATCCTGTGTGTATCTAAACTACTAATGGTGTCTTAAAACCTACCCTGTGTTCATCTTAACTACTTGTGGTGTCTCATCTTGTTGTGACTTACCCTGTGTTTACTCAACTTTTTGTGGTGACTTAAACCTACCCTGTGTTATCTAAACTACTTGCGGTGACTTTACCCTACACTATGTTTATCTTAACTACATGTGACTTAAACCTACAATATGTTTATCTGAACTACTTGTGGTATCTTTAACCTACCCTGTGTTTATTTAAACTACATGTACTTGTTGTGTCTTAAAACCACCCTGTGTTTATCTTTATCACTTGTGGCGACTTAAACCTATCCTATGTTTATCTAAAATACTTGCGGTGTCTTAAACCTACCCTGTGTTTAACTAAACTACTTGTGGTGACTTAATCCTACTTTGTCTTATCTTAACTACTTGTAGTGTCTTAAAACATCCCTGTCTTAATCTTAACTACTTGTGGTGTTCTAAATCTACCCTATGTTTATCTAAACTACTTGTAGTGTCTTAAACCTACCCTGTGTTTATCTAAACTACTTGTGGTGTCATCATCTTGGTCAGGATCTCTAAATGACGACATCATTTCATCTACAATAGCTACGAAAAAAATTATGAAAACATTTACAGGTGACAATATAAATTTCTTTCTACTACAATTCATTTCCTTTGTTTAAAAATGTTACTACATGTATTAGATATCTATGAAACTTAATTTGTATTGCAATATTTCTAATAAATGTCCTAAGAGGTGAAAAATCATAAATATTTCCTAAATATTTGTTAAAAATGTACCTTATTAAATAGACAATTTTAGAGAAAATATTATGTTAGATATACACAACATTCAGGTAGAGAATAGCATTATGCCCTTGGTTTTGCTCAGATGAGTCGTGTATTTACCTTCCCTATCTATAGTCAACACAGTTTTCATTGCATCATCAACAGTGCCATCATAGTTGCCTTCCATTACACAACCTTTACAACAGCCTTTAGTTGTGTGTCCACATCGTTTGGCACCACATATGTGTAACATGTATAGTATTATGTCTCTGAAATAAAGTATATAGTTATCACTGGCACCACATATATATATGTGTAACATATATAGTATTATGTCTCTGAAATAAAGTATATAGTTATCACTGGCACCACATATATATATGTGTAACATATATAGTATTATGTCTCTGAAATAAAGTATATAGTTATCACTGGCACCACATATTTATATGTGTAACATGTATAGTATTCTGTTTCTGAAATAAAGTATATAGTTATCACTGGCACCACATATATATATGTGTAACATATATAGTATTATGTATCTGAAATAAAGTATATAGTTATCACTGGCACCACATATTTATATGTGTAACATGTATAGTATTCTGTTTCTGAAATAAAGTATATAGTTATCACTGGCACCACATATTTATATATGTGTATCATGTATAGTATTATGTCTCTGAAATAAAGTATACAGTTATCATCTCAAGAAAGTTTATCAAAAACATTTAAATATATTGTGTATTAGCAAGTATTTATTGTGTACTAAAGGATGCTGTTACGAAGTATTATCGGTCGTCCCTCTGTCTATATCACTCTGTTCAGCTCTTAATATTATTCCGTATCATGTCTTTGTGACGTCCAATGCGTTGACCCGACCTTAATAACTTTGACCCGGACTTATCAGCGACGTCATAATGTTTGAACCGACGTTAATAACTTTGACCCGAACTTATCAAGTCATCTTTTGAGTGCTGGCGAAACAAAGAAAACACTTCCGAAACACGCAAATATAGCCCGATAAAACGATTATCCGATTATCTGCATATTGATATTGTAAAATATCAGCTGCTTGGCATTATATGAAGGCTTTTTGATCTCGTTTGCTACGCTCACTCGACAAAAAGCTTCATATCATGTCTCGCAGCTGATATTTTATGATATCAACATGCAGATAACCTGATAATCGGTACTTATCCATTACTATATATACCCATGGGAATCCTTTTAATCGTTCAATTCATTTTCACAACAAGAAAATATTTTGTTATGTTTAAATATAATTTAGGGACGGGAATTTTAACAACTTGCAACACATTTGAACATTCACATATTGCGGGGGGTTGGTGGGAGTAGATGACCCCTGGGAACTATGAAATATGACAAACCAGAAAAAAACATAGTTATAGTTCAGAGGTTCAGTGAAAAAACTATGTGAATTAAGTTTTTTATCCTTCATTGAACTTTTGATGTCGTCCCTTAGATCCCCTGAATATCATTTAATTCATATATATATATGCCAAAAAAGAAAATATATGGTTAAAGGTTGGGTCTTTACTTAATGACCCTTCTAAATGCTAGATAAATCATTTTTACTGTAAAAGAAAGTCTTCAAGAAAACAGATTTTCTAAGGGTGTCACATAAATTATATTTCCAAATGAACCCTGCCAGATACCCTTGTTCACATTGCAATCAATACATATGCCAATGATAGATGATGTTTTGCTTATAGTAAATTTTGTATATGAAAAATTGACATATTAACTAAGAAAACTTAACATTGACCAATGAACTGTGAGGTCAAATCAACGTTCACAAGTACAATTAACAAATTTTACATTAGCCCAATATATTTGACTTACTGCTAGTATCTGAGAAAATGACCTAATGTTGCATAGCGATTGCATATTGACATTGTAAACAATCAGGCCTAGTACATGTTGCATAGTGATTGCAAAATGACATTGTGTATATATATTCTTTTTTGAAACATTGCGTTTTAAGATGATGTGATGAAAATAGTTCACGTGTTTTATTTTACTAGGGTTCAACTTATCATTACTTTTATCAAGCTGTAACATTGTTGTACAATATCGTTATGTTTGAAAATTGAATGTATGTCACTTTTAGTTTTGTTTTGTTTATGCATTCCTATGGAAATTCCGATCCGTAGTTGTTAATATAAGGGCTGTCATTCAAACGTTTTAACATTTAGGGTTAGATATGCTACAAACACTCATAGGAATAAGATATTTGGTATCATCCAAAATAAATGGTATGGTCCAAAACTTAGTATATAAGCTGATGCCCTGTCAGAAAAAGGGCTGATTGTATTGTCAAGAAGTCTAAAAGAAGCCAAAAGGTAATTATTTACACTTTATAAAAGATTGAATTGATTCTGAATAAGAATCTATTTGCGTACCTGAATAAGATTGCAGGAGGATATTTAGTGGAACATACACACCTGGTAATAGGTGCATAGGCGACTGTGCGGTTAAAGTGTACAGGTAAACAAGTGCACAAAAAGTTAATAAACCAGAGAGTGCACTTCAAAGGCAGAACAAGAAGAAAGTGCACAGAAATAGCAGCAAATAGGTAGAATACAGCAAAGTTTTGGATAGTGGACAGGTTAGCACTGAGTGTGCTAATTGATTTACCGGTATATAGGAAAACTGGCTTTGGTTCAAAATTGAATTAAACACTTGAAATCCTGATTTATTCAGGTACAGATCCATTAATTGCCCATTACACCTTACCGTATTCTACTCCTGAAATAAAAAGTTTTATACAAATTGTTTATGACAATGCCACTGGATTAGCTTCACATTCTCGAACTACTTTGAAGACAAGACAATAAAACAACTCATTAATTTAAAATCTCAATCAACATTGTCCAAAAATATGGTAGGATTTACAGTATGTTTTCATTATGAAGAGTTTCTTTGGTTAAGTACTAAGTATATGTTTTGATATTGTTTTATCTTATTCCATACAGATCATATCAAACAACTGGAAGGTGAACCTGATCTTGAATACAGTCAGCTTGAACTGAATTTTAATGTGCGTATTGTTATGCGTTTACTTTTCTACATTGGTTAGAGGTATAGAGGGAGGGTTGAGATCTCACAAACATGTTTAACCCCACCACATTTTTGCGCCTGTCCCAAGTCAGGAGCCTCTGGCCTTTGTTAGTCTTGTATTATTTTAATTTTAGTTTCTTGTGTACAATTTGGAAATTAGTATGGCGTTCATTATCACTGAACAAGTATATATTTGTTTAGGGGCCAGCTGAAGGACGCCTCCGGGTGCGGGAATTTCTCGCTACATTGAAGACCTGTTGGTGACCTTCTGCTGTTGTTTTTTTATTTGGTCGAGTTGTTGTCTCTTTGACAAATTCCCCATTTCCATTCTCAATTTTATAGCTTAATCTTTTAACTTATTCTTTGTCCATAGCCCATGTGTACTAAATAATACTTTACAAGTATCAATTCCATCCATATTTGTAATTTCCAAGAATCAATAAGATTTTTTAAATCACTTGTTTTCAGTATAAAAAAAAAGATACTTTAATTAAAAAGGAGAAATACACATTAATCATTCATATGCATTTTTGAATCATTGACCAACCATTTGTCTGCTTGATGTCAATAAGATAAACATTTTAAAAACCTGGACTATTCCCACTCATACCAAATCTTCATATATCTATATAAGGGAATGCACAAGATTATTTTTTGCTGTATTACTGATAGCTTACTTATTCTTTTCTTTTGAAGTAGAAGCTAAATGTCTTGGTGTATGGCCTTCCTTGTTTTTCATGTTGACATCAGCTCCAAACACTATAAACAGCCGAACAAATTCTACATCATCATTCTGCAAGAACAAAAATATATAATAAATTATCTATCGATAATATTGATTAAAGAATCACTACATCTAAATGGTTGAATGCAAATATGACCATTAAATTCAGTCATAGTATTTAAGCAGTTAACACCAAATAGTTCACATCTAAATGAACTTTTATAGATACTGATGTATGTGCTAATTCAAGACACCATCCGGGGATCCCCATTCAAATTAATCCCATAAAAATATTTTTTAAGAAAACATCTTCTTACAGATTAAAAAGAGTAGGCCTTTTTTAAGCATTGTTTTGTGTATCAGTCATATATGAGTAAACCCAAATAAATAAAATCAGATGTAGTATGCTTACAAATGAGGGAAAAAAAACATACTGACCAATGAACAAAAATGTGAACCGTTGCAGATCACTGTTTAGCAAAACCCATACCATATAATAATAAATAGAAGGTGTTAAAGATTCAAGTATTAAAAATATGAAGTAAATCAAAACTTGACAAAAGATAAAACTAACAGCCTGATATATAATACAACAATGCATAAAAAGAAAATTTGACAGACAGCACATAGGACAACCAATGGATTACAGGATAAGCATGGCTTGAACAGACATTAAAGAATGTTTAACATATTTATGAGGGTTCAACCCTTGCTCTGAACATTCACCAATATCTGGAAATAAGAACAAACACTAAAAATTAATTGGAAAGGGCCTGACTTGTCAAATGACAAAATAAATAATAACAAAAAGCCACAACATGCTAATCTATGAGTACTCACGAGTAATGAATGCTAGTTAAAAAATGAATTACAATAAAGTTTAAACTATGTTCTCACCTTGTTTCATTTCCTCAACTTCTATATGTATGAGCATCACACAATCAACCTGTTTTCATGTAAATATGAATTACTATATCCAGCTTGTGAATCAGGTCCACTCACTATTCACTTTATAATACCTGACCATTTGTATACATATTCATAAACCAAGGATTTGAATCAGTTCAAAACTCCAGATAATTTTATGATTCATTACCTGAATAGTTACATATAGTATTGTAATCCCATACACATCTCCAGCTCTCATACCAGCTCTTTTCGTCACTATTTCTATGATGTACAAAAATTTGTTACCTGAATAGCTATGTGTAATGGTGTATTCCCATACACATCTCCGGCTCTTGTGTCAGCTCCATGGACCAATAGTTCCATTATACAATCTCTCCTATCTTTTTTCAACATTACATGTAAAGGAGTATGTCCTGTGTCACTAATTACGTTCACATCACATCCTAGTTTAAGCAACTTTTCTGCAACCTACAAATTATATATTTCCTCAAGATTCAGATTCAGGCATGTTTTTAGATTATCTATGGTTTTGAAAAGTATGAGACCACTTCCCAACGTTTGAGCAGACTTACTTCCTGTAAATTACAATTTACCACTCATATCCACTCATTAGGAGTGACAAGACACTTGATGCATATTATGTTATACAAAGTTTTTGATTGTATATATAAAATACATTGAATGCCATCAAAAGACATCTAGTTAGCCACAAGTTTTGGAATATGTTTTCAATTTTGGACCATTTCAGGGCCTAACTCTGGAACATTGAACTGTAAAAAGGGTTCAAATCTATGTTCAATTATAATGTACCAATTGAATGAATTAAAGTAAACATATATATATATATAACTTACCTCTCTTTTTCTCACCCAATGAGCAGGTGTCCCTCCATATTTATGATCTTTAGCAAATAATTGGTCCACATGCTTCTCACATATAAGCTCTAAATTTCTATACACAGAAAAAATGTACAATATTCTTTTAAGTTTAACTTTTCATATACAACAAAATGTGCATGGTTTTCACAATTTGATTAAAATACAGTTTCTATGTCCAAGATTACTCGGTTCTTTTTTCCGAATACTTTTGACATACATAAAAAGAAGATGTATTATGATTACAAATGAGACAACTCTCCACAAGAGACCAAGTGATACAGAAAATAAAACAACTATAGGTCTTCTTCAGCAAATGGGTACAAAGGTGTGTAATAATTGGTTGCGTTTAAAGTCTCATCTTACACAATGTGTAAACTATTTGAAAGTAAAAATATTGAGATTATGCTATCACAAATTTGCAGGAAAAGTAATATATATGTACATTGTACAAAAAGTACTGTTATATTTCAAGCAAGATTAAAACAAACTATAAAAATATTGACATCAATTTCTTTAAAAGAGAAAAGACCATATTCAAATTTTACTACCTAATGTTATTTGTTTTCATAGCTACATGTATAGGCAACATGTCACATGCTGATATATCTGGTCTAACCCCTGCTTTAAGAAGTTCTTCCACAGCATCAGGCAAGCCCTTTTCACATGCCAAGTATAGTGCTGTTTGTCCTTTGTTATTGTAGAAGTCTTTAACACCATCTTTATCAAACTGGGAAAGGATCTATAACAAAAATCAAATAACAATATAGTATAAAATGATTTAAAAATATTTATAGATTATTGTTGGTCATCTCAACGAAATTCATTTCTCACTCGAGCTAGTACTGTGAAAGTGAGAAAAGTAAACTAGTTTAGATAACCAATGATAATCTGTTTATAGCTGTTTTACCTATGACGACGTTGTTAATTTCATTGACAGCAGCACATGTGCCCTTAGTTTCTAACGATACTTTTTCATATCACTCTACTGTGCTGAGAGAGAAAAGGAAAATTTGGTAAAATAGCGATAATGATAATTACCAATTATATTTCTCATGTAAAATCTTTTTGGATGACAATTGTGTCCTGTATTATTTCTATGCATGTGTGATTCAATAGTCCAGATATTGTGGAATATACTGTTAACTCAGTAATTATTGCGATGTTTTTATTATCAGAAAAATGTGACAGTGCAAAAATTTTAACTCCCATTTTGATTTTTTTTATATGAATTAAACAGGTATTTTTCAATATTGCAAAAATCAAAATTGCTTTTTAGTCTATAATGACAAAATCGCAGTAATAAATGCATGCAATAATTTCTGAATTTACAGTAATGTGCTATCAAATTTTAATCTCTTAATTGGCTTTACAACAAATTAAAAGGCAAAAATAGTAATAATTTATTGAAGCACATATTTCCAACAAATCGAGCACTGAAACTTGTGGTTCACTTATACCAACAAATAATTTCAAAAGCAGTAACCCACAAATAAAGAATCCACAGTTATATTAGTGTTTTAACTCCTCCCATTTAAACTTACAGGTATACACTTAGGTTCAAATCTAACGGCATAGTGATATGCACTGTCACCACTGTTATCCTGTCTGTGTAGAGATGCCCCTGATTGTAATAACTGTTCTATACACTGGAACTGTTTACCCATTACTGCTGTCATCAAAGGTGTGGCCTCAGAAGTTGATGTCTTATCATTTATTTTTCTGAAATTTTAAGTAACAAATTTAATTTTCCACAAATTAATATAATTTTTGCAATAATTGTATATTGATTTAAGCATGAAGTGTGTTTACAACCTTGTTTGACATAAAAAAAAAAAACTAGAGGCTCTAAAGAGCCTGTGTCACTCACCTTGGTCTATGTAAATATTAAACAAAGGAAGCAGATGGATTCATGACAGAATTGTGTTTTGGTGATGGTGATATGTTTGTACATCTTACTTTACTGAACATTCTTGCTGCTTACAATTATCACTATCTATAATGAACTTGGTCCAGTAGTTTCTGTGGAAAATGTTACCAGTAGTAAAAATTTACAAATTTTATGAAAATTGTTTAAAATTGACTACAAAGGACAATAACTCCTTAGGGGGTCCATTGACCATTTTGGTCATGTTGACTTATATGTAAATCTTACTCTGCTGAACATTATTGCTGTTTACAGTTTATCTCTATCTATAATAATATTCAAGATAATAACCAAAAACAGCAAAATTTCCTTAAAATTACCAATTCAGGAACAGCAACCCAACAGGTTCTCTGATTCATCTGAAAATTTCAAGGCAAATAGATCTTGACCTGATAAACATTTTTACCCCGTCAGATTTGCTCTAAATGCTTTGGTTTTTGAGTTATAAGCCAAAAGCTGCATTTCACCCCTTTGTTCTATTTTAGCCATGGCGGCCATATTGGTTAGTTTGGCGGGTCACGCCACACTTTTTTTAAACAAGATACCCCAATGATGATTGTGGCCAAGTTTGGTTTAATTTGGCCCAGTAGTTTCAGAGGAGAAGATTTTTGTAAAAGTTAACAACGACGGACGACGACGACGAACGACGGATGACGGACGCCAAGAGATGAGAAAAGCTCACTTGGCCCTTTGGGCCAGGTGAGCTAAAAATGAGTGTTGCAAAATCTTGCGATTTTTGCACAAAATCAGTGAATCCATTTATGTGCAAATTCTTAACTGTAAGTGTTTTTCAGATATTATGAATATAATATTAAATTTGACTGTTTACATAGCTTAATTAATTCTCAATATATGATCAAAATACTATAAATGCTGTGAGCCAAACAATTCAAAGGGTATTGTCAATGCTAATACATCAGTATTCAAAATAATATTTGGATATACAATGTATTAACCACATTTATTTATACCTTATAATATTATTAATTCGTATATTTTTACAAATATGATTCGTTTAGAGATAGTCACATGTTAAACTATATTTTCGAAGGTAGAGAGAAAAAGGCGGATAGCAAAAAGCATATTGACCGGAAAAAAGCATATCGCACGGTTATTTATAGAATATCTAAAAACCGATATACTTTGTGACGTCATGTAATGAATTTCAAGATATTGTTTAACGTTTTATAACACATGATATATGTCATCGATTATTTGACAAAAAATCTTTAAATACATAAGATGTAAAAAAAAAAAAGTAAATGAAATAACAATTAATATGTTGTTACTGTCAAGGAGACAATGTAATATCTGTAAAATTCTAATAATCCTAAATGACGATTTTGATACAAATGTGGTAGGAAATTAATAATATAACAAATATAGCCTTTGTATGAGGTCAATACAGGATATATCGACCGAAAGAAGTATATCGACCTCGGACTTCGTCCTCAGTCAATATACTTCTTTCAGGTCAATATATCCTTGTATCGACCTCATACAGAGACTGTATTTGTATAATATCAGGCTGCCTAATAAATTCATAATCTGAAATATATGTATTTACCACATTTATTTATACCTTATTATATCCGGCTGCCTAATGAATTTATATGTATTTACCACATTTATTTATACCTAATTATATCCGGCTGCCTAATGAATTCGTAGAATCCTAGGTATGCTGCTATATGTATAGGTGTCCATGATGAATGTTCTTTAATCACATCAGTTATTTTCTGTAGATTGTCACCTACAAACACGGAGCTGCTCTGAGCAATCAAAACATTCAGCTTAGAGGCAAATAAACCAAACTGGGCAAAAGCTTCACCGTCATTGGTTAACCTAAATATGCTGCCAAAATAAAATGTTATCATAAGCTGAGCTGTAATCCTTATTAAATTTTGATTAACTCAAACTCTTACATTATTAATATTAAGCAAAGGTATGAACCTTGGGTAAATCTTAGGTTACCAGGTAAATTTCAATTTTAATTACTATCTTTTTTTAGATACTTTTTACATTTGTCCAAAATGATCTTTAAGGACATCCATGTAAATGATATTTTGAACAAAATAAATAATATCAAACTGAAATTAACTTTTTCACTTTCGTGGATAAAATCAATATTTATATTTGTAGTTCTGGGATATATGTTTCAAATTACAAGTTTACAATTATTTGTCATTTTCTTTAGTCAATGCAATTTAATTTAGTGAGTCAAAAGGCTGAAGAACTGTTGTAAAATAACACTAAAGGATTAGAATAAGCTTAAAGTGCTCATATAATTAAGTAAAATAGACCAAAAGCCCATCTTGATGAAACACACAGATTCCAGTACAAAGGATGAATAAGTGTCTAATGACTGGGACTGACTTATAACATGTATAATGGGCAGGTAAAAACTATAAATACCTCCATACTGATTTAGGAGTTGTAGTACTGACAACAATACAATCATAGGAGCTATATTTCTTATACAATATCAGGTGGCCTTCTTCAGCACGCTTAGAATAACTGAAACATATTATACAAATTTGGTCCAAGAAATACAAAATAACACATCACTTTAATAATTAAACCTGCTACTTCAACCAACCTGGCTGTTGTTAGTCTTGTATGATTTTTAATTTTAGTTCATCTATATATTTCAGAGTTAAGTATGATGTCCATTATCTCTGAACTAGTACAAATTTTTGTTTAGGGGCCAGCTGAGGCATGCATTCAAGGGGCGGGATTTTCTCATATTCATGATTATTGAAAACCCATTGTTAGTCTTCAGCTGTTTTGTGCTCTTTGGTTGGGTTGTTGTCTCTTTGACACATTCCTCATTTTCATTCTCAATTTTAATTTTACTGTATTTTTCAAATTATAAGTACGTTTTAACACAAGAAGACCTATACTATAACTATAGCAAATACCAAACAAAACATGTATATTTATCTTACAATTTAACACCTTCATGACCTTGTAAGTTGTATGGCTACTGGCTTCACCATACAATAGAGAAAAGTATGTCACAATACAATAAATTAACTTGTTTGATCTTGATGTTTACAAACAACCCCAAAAACCTTAAAAATATATGTACTTACGGTAGTCAAGTACAATCTCAATATTGAAATTAAAGAAATACCACAAATGTCACATGTGCGAAAAAGTCAACAAATCTGTCATTATGCTGTATGTAAAATTCTACTCTATCTGTAATATGAATCAACTAATTGCTTACTCTTTGTAGTTCTCAAGCTTAACACTGTTAACAGTGTACGGATTGATGCTGGCTCCTGCTACTTCAACCAGACCTTTGAATCCATCAACTAGGTTTTTAAACATTTTTATCACACACAGTTTTTATTTTGGTCTTGTGCAGTTTTTAGTTCATGATTCTTTCTGAAAGAAAACAAAAATGCATAATTATAGTACACTTGATTCTGATTATTATATTATGTTTGATTGTTTGTTCAATAAATCATTTTGTTAAATCAATTAATTAAAAAGTTCCAGACACCAACTATAATGCATTGTTCTGGCACGTTTTAACCAAACTTCCCAAAGATACTTTCTATGGGATTATCTCCCTTTATCAACACAACACATGTGTGATACCTTGAGAACTTTGGATCATTTTTGGCCTATTATTGTCAATCACACTTTAAGTAATGCCACTTTTGTTTCATAAACGCCACAATGGAAAAGTGATTTTTGTATGACATCAGAAGTTCATTTATGATTTATGAAGTTCAAGCAGGACAGATTCTCCGATCAGGTGGGAATAGAGATAAAGTGTATACCAACTAGGTCTATTCTGGTGTCTTGCCTGCTTTCCTCCCATGGATTCTCCTCTCACATACACCTTATCGCTATTTATCCGCCATTACTGGATATCACACAGGTTCCCGTAAAATTTTGACGTCATAAAACTATACATCTGATGCCACAATGGAAAAGTGATTGTTGTGTGCGACAAAAGGTTAAGCGGCTGGGTCATCGGCCAAGTATGGTAATAGCGATAAGGTGTATTGTGACATTGCTGGTAATGATTGATCTAGTTTTGAAGCCTTGATACGAGAATTATGGAGCGACAGAGCAGAGTGATATAGGTGTGGAGAAGGACCACTAAGATGTGTTCTGACTTGCTGTTGCTTTTTTTTTAAATATACGCCAACTAATCAGAAATCAGAGGTGTGCTTTTCGTTACATTTGTTGTTTTTATAGTGATATTTAAATGAAAACACAATATTGACTGCTATACCCTTATTTTTGACATTTTTACTCTTTGAGTATGTTTGTTTTGTTCATATCCTCGTGTATTGTATTTTCGACCTACTAACATATTTTTCCGAAATTCCCTGTTATATGTTTGCAGGGGCGGATGCAGGAATTTTCGAAAGGGGGGGGTGCTAACCCAGGGCAAAGGGGGGGGTGCAAAACATATGTCCCGATACAAATGCATTGATCGGCAAAAATAAAGGGGGGTGCGCACCCCCAGAACACCCCCTCTGGATCGGCCACTGGTTTGAACATAGACATACCTAATATTTTGAGAGTCACTAGTATACTTGTGCATAAAATAATTGTATCGGAAATATATTTCGATCTTCAATTTATTTTTTCATTTGAGTTCATTAGATCGATGCCACCTTTGTTGACAAAAACAAACGTCTTGTGTTTTGACCTATTTAAAAACCAGGTCAAAAGTCGGAAGCGATTTGTCGTACATATATCCGGAATTGGTTTTAAATTTGATACCAAAGTTTATATCAAAGTGTTAGAGGCGATCAAACTTATGACTTAAAGAATTAAATGGTTAAATATACAACTATAAGATATAAAATATTCTTTTGATGTCTTATTTGGACAAGTTGTACACATTTCAGAATGAGGCACTTTGGAAGACTTATATGGTCTTGTATACATTCATGTTTTTGTTAAATACTTTGGTTGATCCATTGTGAAGTGAGGTTGGTGAGTATTGTCTGTAATTTCCACTGACACTGTTTTTTTCTGTAAATAAAATTTAACTGATATTTTATTTTTTAGGTAAAAAGCTGTAAGGAGCATGAGTATTTCCGTATTCAAATTAACTTTAAGTATTACAACTAACCACCTGACAGTCATGTGACTTAATGACCTAATGAAGTTAACTTTGCATGCAAAAAGACCTCTGCCATAAGTTTAGAAAATTCATATATTTTAGACCGATTCTTTTGGAAGGTAAAACTAGTATTAGTGAAAAGGGTACAAAAATGTGATATCAAATAAAAAAACGTAAATACTTAACTTAAGGGGGCTCGCGGGTCTAAATGATTTTTTTTATTTAATATAGGATTTCTCTTTATTTTTCTATAAATGAACTTTATCTTATACTTAATAGAAAACTGAAATAAAAAAATGGGGTCACCGTTCATTTACGCTCACAATCTGCCTTCGAAAGAAGCATACATTTTTGTTGATGTCCTTTTTTTCTGTTGAACTAATAGGAGAAAAAACGCTAATATCGAAATAAAAAAAGAACTAAATTACAGAAATCGCTCAAATTTTACAATTTTTTAGTTTATGTACAGCTTATTTGAAAACAACAATAAAAAATATAGGTCACCGATAAGTTAAAAAAGATATTTCAATTTTAATGCCAAAAAATGGCATTTTTGCACCAAAGGGAGATAATTTTGAGCTTTTTACATGATATCTACATTTTAAAAGTCACCTGGGGTCAACACCAATTGATTTTTTGGAACGATTTTTGTACCAAATGATAAAGTTACAACTATTAAAGGTTACAAATAAAATTTGTATCGAAAAAATAATGTTTATTTTTTTCTGAAAATCTTATACCCGCGAGCCTCCTTAATAACTTTATTTGAAAAATGTTTATCCCACGTGGTATCATTTGCTATTGTTACTAAGTATAGCAGCCCAATACATGTATGACGTCATGCGGGCATGCGCAGCATACGGGAAGTGAAAGTAGAATTAGGTCAAAAAAATCAAACGGTAGAAAACACAATACGAGACGATACATCATTGACAATGTAATGGAATTTGACGCAACTGTAATACAAGTGAGAGGTTTAGCTAGCTACAAAACCAGGTTCAATCCACCATTTTCTACATTAGAAAATGCCTGTACCAAGTCAGGAATATGACAGTTGTTATCCATTCGTTTGACGTGTTTGGATATTTGATTTTGCCTTTTGATTTTGGATTTTCCTTTTTGAATTTTCCTCAGAGTTCAGTATTTTTGTGTTTTTACTTTTTTTTTTGAAAGCAGGATGTTCAACGAGACAAGACATAAGCTTATAATGGCAAAAGGTTTCTAGAAATAGCATTAAAAATAACTTACTATATTCATAAGCTACATGTATCCACTGCGGAAATACACTGGAACGTGCTTAATTTTAACCTTTTATTTTCTGCAAGTAGCATAAAAGGTTATAAAAAGAGGTTAAAACTAGCTTATTATAAACGTTTGAACCACACAGAGTTGAATTTAAAATTAGTTTCTAGCTTTTACCCATTAAGGTGGATAATTCAAGAGAAACCTGAATTCATGTCTAGCAACGAAATCACTGCGCGTCTGCATTGAAAATAAAAATTTGCCCATTTAAAAACTAAAGAAAAACTTATTCCATTCACAAATATTATATTTTAAACATTTTGAGGAACCCTTTGGAACTAAGACAAAGATTTTCTTAATTCTATCATTCATTCTTATGAACTATTTAGTGTCGTTATATCATATATTTTTAGTAGAAAATTAATGTAAACAACATGGCGGTCATCGTGAAAGTCCCAGAAAAAAATTTGTGGTCTGAAATATGCAAAGGTGATACACAAATTAAGTCAAAAGTAAAGAACTAACACAAACAAATGTATTTTTGTAATTTGTCACTAACTGGAAAATTTTGACAGGTTCTTAAACGACTTGATTTACTTCAGTATGGAGTAGATCGAAATGTCAGTTCTCTAAAATTATTTTGCCTGTTCAGCTGTTCACAAGGTATGAAATCGCCACCTGGTCAAAATCTGGACAGTTGAAATAAATTGATAACATGATAAAACCAGCTCGCATTTTGTGATGTCTGTCTTTTAATTTGACATCATACCGGAGGCCAACATGATGGGGCCGTGGGATGTCAGAGCTCGTTCCATATCAAAAAGTGGATATTGCCCACCCAAAATAGATGCGCTGCTTTGTCACTTCTGGAGCCAAAGGAGGGCCTTGGAATTATAATATAGGAATTGGGCATCAATCTTTCCATTTATCTCTTCATACATGTATGTAAGTTTCACCTTCCTGCCAACCTTTATTTTCTCATATTTAGACAGTTTTTACAGTGACCATCGATTTCTGCAATTTGCCTTTCATTTTCAAAGATTATTATGTGACAATGAGAAAACAGTGCAGATGACCATAATGTAACACCTTGTTCATTGACGATTCAAGTTACCTTAATGTCCGAGAGCCTCTGATTGTTATCGTGGTCGGAACTAAATGCTTATTACGGATTTCCTGTAAAGGAGATGAAAAAACGTGGTTGCTTCTAAATGTTAAACCACAAACTCTCTCTCATAATTTTTTTGTTTGTCAATTTGAAAGTGAAAGTCAAAATATAGAAAAATAAAGGTTGGCAGGTAGGTGAATCTTACATAAATGAAGAGATAAATGAAAAATGAAGAGATTGATGCCCGATTTATGTAATTCCAAAGCCTTTAGTCGGCTCCAGATGCGACAAAGCAGTGCATCTATTTTGGGTGGGCAAATATCCACTTTTTGATATGGGACGAGCTCTGACATCCCACGGCCCCATCTTGTCTGACAAAACAGCCGTTGGACGTCAGTTTAATCTCGGACTACATGATGACATGTGTAACTCATTGGTAAAAAAAAACACCTCCATAGTCCATATTGGCTTTATTGCTGTATTACAGTGTTCTCCCCAGGATTTTTGGATAGCACCAGGGTAACATGTGACAAAATGAATTTTACAATATTTTGTGTCACATTGCGTCGCTTATTTTTTTCCTGTTAGTTTTTGTCATTACCTTTTTGCCTTTGTTTTGTTAACTGTGGTACTGTGTTATATAGACTTTGGGTCAGAACATTATTGGTAGAAAAAGTAAATCAATAAAACAGTTTGTATACTTTAATATCTTTGAAAAAGAAAAGAAAGCACAATCAGTCTTTAAACTAAAGTCACTTCTTATATTTTGATCAACCCATTTTGTCCCAATTCTTGTAGTTACACTACACATTCCCCATGTTAGATTTGACCATAACAATGAACTTTGAACAAGATTAATTTTTGATACAGAACCTTCAGTAAATTATAAACTATTTTCCATTCTTTATAACATCAAAAAATTTATTAATTTTCTCATGCATATTATTTATTACTTTAGTTTATTTTTTAGTTATAATACTTTGTTTCAAATGTAAAAGTAATTGTCAAATTTACATTTCTTAATCATGTAGGCTGTTTGTAAGCTTGTTAACCATAAATTTTTGAAAAACCTACCAACTCAATATAAAATGTCTGTATATCAATAAAGGTATATGATTCTCTAAAATAATTTGCAAAACATTTTTGTTGGTATGTTCTAAGAAAGTTTTTATCCTTAATGTAACATTCTTATATGATTTTGCATTCAATTTATACTTTATTTTAATTTTCAATGAGAAATTATATGTGAGGAGCATTTATTTGTAATAAGCAAAATCAGGGGAAGTAACTCCACAATTAATTTCTAACAGGCAAATTATTTTGACTAAAGACTGGCGTAATAGAGTTCATTAACAAATGTCTGCTTGTCCCCTATTACAAGTCTGATATTAAAATTATGATCCCTAAATTAATTAAAACACAAGAGAATCATGTACATCGATTAAATCCAATCATCAACAAGGTTAACCTCAACAGGTAAATCGATCACGTGGTGTTAACAATCTACTTTTCAATACTGGATTAAACTGGTTAAAACTGGTCAATTTTCATGTAAAATTTTAACTCTCACTGAAAGTTGAAGTCATCTTTTTACCGAAAACTTTAGCACCATGGAGAAAAATTATACATCACGGAAAGACTGATACCACCGCGGTAGAAAATTATACATCGCGGGCCCGTGGTCCTTTAAGGGCCTGGGGAGAACACTGTGTATTAGATATCATAGTTATGAATTCGCAGGAATAAAAATTTTTGAACATGAAAATTCAATTGACCACTTTCAAGTTAGTCCATCACAGGAAAAAAAACTTGTCAATTATGCGCGTCTTTGTGACGTAATTTAACAGATTGAGCAGATCGCCTGTATCCCTGCACTATAAATGTTCATCAAGCGTCTTGGTAACTTCTTAGTGGTCTTCATTGCACAGGATAAACTAGAAGTAATATTTGTTCTGTAGGTACTTAATCACAATTTTCTAATGACAGCAGTGCTGAAAGACAATTATGAGAATTCAATTTGCCAAATAATTCTTGCAATATAGCTTTATACATGTAGTTTTCCAACCACTAGCTCAACATTGGAACGGAAGGGACAACGCCCCTAATCGCAAGAATGATGTTCACTAAAAACAAAATTTTTGACAGAAATGCCTCAAACTCAAACGTTGCCTATTTATTTTTAACAAACAAGAACCATTTTTATCATACCTGGACATATAAAGAACACTATAAGATTTACCCTTCAAATTATATCCAAAACGCAGAAGTAATTTGATGTCGTCAAATCTATAGAGAGATGGACTGTGTGGTCAAATACATAGGTTCATTTTTGTTGCATTTCTATTTTTTTCTTTTAATTGGACATAGAATACATTAGCACAAGGAATTGTTAGGTATATTTATTTTAGGATTTCCTCTCAACTAAAAGAGTCACATGTGCATCAAAAATGGTGTACCTCATTCTATCCTAAAAAAAATAACCTATGTGATTAACTTACTAATGTACATGCAATAACTAAATATTTTTGATATTGTAAATTTATATCAATTTTTAATTGGCTGTATTGTTATAACTTAACATAATCTTAACTTATGGAAATATTTAGAATTTGATTCAAGAAGGCCACCATTTCGAGATGATGATGAACAGTCCGTTAGAACAGAATATGTTGATTTTGATCCATCCAAACACAATCCTGTATTCTATGGGAAAATGCATGAAAAAGTTTTGGCTGATGCTGACCCTGTTCTGGACATAGATCCTGCTACTTCTCATCCAGCTTGTGCAGGATTTGCATTTACAGAGAAACCTCCAGCTTCACCTCCCCCTCCTCCTCCAGATGCACCAAATAAGGATAAATGTAAGTACTCATCCATATGGCATGTCTGTGTAAGTTTTCTTTATTTATACATTTGTGCTTTATTAAAAACAAACGAAAATGTCTTATATATTGTTCAGCGGATTGACACAAATAACCAAGAGATCTCTGGAGGTCAACACAAGTTCGAAAAGTTTGAACCAAAGATAAAGATTATGAAGTACAATGTATATGAATATGTCTCTGTCAATTTAGGAGAGAGGATTAGATTTTCTGGTGTAAATATGCTGAGTTGTTTATGTTTATTGTTTGTCCTAAATTGCAGGTTGATGAAAATATCTTTATATATAAAGAAGTAGGTCTTTTTTTAAATTGAAGGAATTTTCATGCTAGGTACATGTAACTGCTACAATCTTAACTTTCTTTCTTTAATGCAAATAGATTATGAAAATAGTAAACTACCACACAAATCACATTTCATATATCACTTAATATTATAGCAAATCGAATCAAACATTACATGAAAAACCTGCTGAAGTTGGAATGCAGTAATGCTGTCTTTAGAATTTAATTAGAAAATTTTGATTTTTTAATATTACTTCTTCTGGAGCTGACATTCTTTTGATGATTACAGGCAGTCCTCGTGAATATTTGGAACATTATATATTTCCATGGTTATTGCCTGCCATCGAAGATATGCTAAGACAAGCCAAAAAAGAAAAATGTCTTGAGGTTTGTATTTTATAGCATTTTAAACATAAAGAAGGGACTTTTGCAAAACGAATGGTAATTAGTGATTTTATTATACATATTTTTTTATGAATCAGTCATTAAAAAAAATAAAAGAGTGTGTGTAAAATATCTATCAGTCTACACACTACTATTCATTCATTTCTGGATACAGTATTAAAACAAAAATCTGTCAACCAGGACCAGAGGAGTTTAGATTTAAAAAGATCAGATTTGTATAATGGTAGTTATAATGATTGTCTTGCTTGTATATTAATATTACATTTGCTGACATTTACAGCAATTGGCCACTCCAAATACATCTACCACGGGTTTATACTTCCTATCAAGATTACTTAATTTTATAGAACCTGTAAACAAGTTATTGAACTTAAATTAACATCATTTTTATTCTGCAGTTGATAGGTTCTGTTATCAGGATTCAGTTTTTAATTTGCTGCTGTGGTTTTTTTTTGTAATATACTTTAAAATTAGATTTTATAGCTATGAACTAGAATACAATATGAATATTCCACTGTTTGATGTATGACCTTTACCATATAGAAATTTAACATATTATGATTCTGTAGTAATCAGATACACACTAAAAGACTACTTTGTGTGTCATTTTTGTTAGTAGAAAAAATAAAACTGTTGTTTACTATAATATTTCAATGCTTTTTTTCAGAGAAAAAGAACAAAATTCAATGCATTAGATTATCTCACAGAAACATTGTATAAGTAGGTATTCTTTAGTAGATACATAGATATGTTCACACACGCACACACACAACTCCATAATGTTACATTGCATTTAATAAACTTGTTGTGAAATTTCTCCCTTGATTGGAGAAATTTGTGCAAATCATTTTTTTGTCAAATTTTATTTAGTTTAACATTAATGCAGTTGTAAGATACCAAGTGACCTTTATGCAGTCATAAACATTACTGGTTAGCAATGATGCAAGTTAACTTTTAAAAATGTACTCTGTAACTGCTTAAATGATTTAATTTGGGTTTAAACCAATCGTTGGAATAGTGAAAAATCACATGTTAACTGAGTTTTCTGAATACCAAGTTATTAAAATGAAGAAGTGCCTACTGTTAACAGTTTCTGTGGAAATTAATATAAACCATTCAACCAATGCTTTCAAGATTTGAATATGTGGATTAAAATGAAAAAAATTGAAGTCAGGTAGATTTTGATGATTTTTTATTTACATATATATATGTTTCAAGAGTTATTGCCCTTGATATATTGGAAACGAGCATTTTATGATGTTTCTTTTAAAAAACTAACCCTTGTACCAATGGTTACCAAATTATATTGTATAACTGAGGACAAAGTAGTGGTTAAGTTTGATAGTGATATTTGATTTTTTTTGTCAGGAGATATGGTCCTTAAAGATTGGAAAATTAGACAAAGAATGTGGCAGTTCAAAAACGCCAGAAAGCACCTTTTAAAATACCCAAAATTAAGTTGGGTGTAAATTTTTATATCTCTTTTCGTGTAATTTAGTTTGTTTATTTTATTTTGTAGAAGAAATCCTTTACACAAAGACAGAGAAAATGTAACATTAGAAGAAATACCATTTGTCAAAGAATGGCTAAAGGATCAGTAAGTTCTTAGTTTTTTGTGGAGCCTGCAACTTTTGTTGCAGAAAGCTCGACATAGGGATAGTGATCCGGCGGCGGTGGTGTTAGCTCACTTCTTAAAAGCTTTATATTTTAGAAGGTGAAAGACCTGGGTGCTTCATACTTTGTATATAGATGCCTCATGTTACGAAGTTTCCGTCAGTCACATGTCCAATGTCCTTGACCTCATTTTCATGGTTCAGTGACCACTTGAAAAAAAAGTTCATATTTTTTGTATAGTTGAATTCTCTCTTATTATAAGTAATAGGATACTTATATTTGGTATGTGCGTACCTTGCAAGGTCCTCATGCCCGTCAGACAGTTTTCACTTGACCTCAACCTCATTTCATGGATCAGTGAACAAGGTTAAGTTTTGGTGGTCAGGTCCATATTTTAGATACTATAAGCAGTAGGGCTAGTATATTCTGTGTATGAAAGGACTGTAAGGTGTACATGTCCAACTGGCAGGTGTCATCTGACCTTGACCTCATTTTCATGGTTCTGTGGTTATAGTTAAGTTTTTGTGTTTTGGTCTGTTTTTCTTATACTTTATGCAATAGGTCTACTGTATTTGTTGTATGGAATGATTGTAAGGTGTACATGTCTAGCGGGCAGGTGTTATCTGACCTTGACCTCATTTTCATGGTTCAGTGGTCAAAGTTAAGTCTTTGAGTTTTGGTCTCTTTATATCTAATACTATAAGCCATAGGTCAACTATATTTGGTCTTTAGAAATATTTTATGATCTATATGTCAGTGGCGCCGGTTTGATTTGACCTTGACCTCATTTTCACGGTTCATTGAACAGTGTTTAGTTTTTGTGTTTTGGTCTATTTTTCTCAAACTATAAGTAATAGGTCAACTATAATTGTTGTATGGAAGCATTGTTAGCTGTATATGTCTGCTTGGTATGGTTCATCTGACCTTGACCTCATTCTCATGGTTCATTGGTCTTTATTTAGTTATCTTGGTAAATGTTAAGTTTATGAGACAGTTGTAATAAAGGTTTTTACTTAGGATTATCAACATAATATCAATGATTAGTAAAGAAGGCGAAACATCTCAGTGTGTGCACTTTTGTATACATTTTGTACAATTGCCATGCTTAGTAGTGAGAATTAGAGAATAATTGTAATCAAAAACTACAAAATGTACTTAAAATAACAAATAGAATTTCAATGAACATTGATACTTAAGAGTATAATATACCATTTCAAATCACATCCCAATGTCAATGATATTATCTGGTGGCCATATTTTAATTTTTGGCTTCCATTTTCTTAATATCTACATTCAACCCTTTTTGAAAATATATTATTTGTTTCTGTGCCTTAAACAAAAGCTTGTACAAAAATTTGTCTTAGTTATTAGATAGAAAGGATTACTTTTTCTAATAAGCCTTGTTTATATAGTAATTTAGTAAAAATGGTACATGTATCAGGACAGTGACCCACTAAATATGAATATCTTTTGATAAAAAAATGTGAATTTAAAGCAAAGTTAATTTTTTGGAAAAGAACCAAGTAATCATATCTTTTCGTTATTTATGGTAGGTGATTCATTGATAAGGTGTGGGTAATTATTTTATAGATTTTTTTTGGTTTAAATTTTTTTATGTGCTGGTCCTCAATAAGAAACATTCAGTCACACTGTCAGATATGAAATGTAAAATGTTTGTATTTTCAGTCCTAGACCACCATTACCATTGTCCCTGATCTGGACAGAGGACGAGGCAACACAAATAATACAGAATTACTGGAGAGGTTTCCTGGTATGTTGTTTTGTATATTAAAATAGAATACAAGTTACATGTGATAGTAAGAAAGAAAGCGTCAGCCATCTTGTTTGTTTTGTTGGTTACTCAGATTTACATGTGTATATTCTATTATTTTTTATTTCAAATTGTTTGTATATAGAATCTCCCTGACTATCTGTCTGTCTGTCCATATGTCTTGTAATAATAATACTATCATTTTTGATTGAATATGATGAAGCTTTACACAGCTGTGGAATGTGTATACATACTATTATAAGACTGGCACACTATGTTGAAGGGGAGATAATCAACATTTGCAGGCTTTTGTATAATGCTTTTGTGAGTCCTAACACAGTTCTGAAGTCTTAAAAAAACCCAGACATATTAAGATATTTAGTTCCTTTTAATTGAGGTTATATTAGATATTCAAAACAGTAAAAAAAAAAGATTTAAAAAAAACATTATAGCATGCTAAAAACTAGTTAACATTTGGAATGTAGTTCGTTAAAAACTTCCAGTTGTTGTTGAATGTAGCTGTTAAATAATTATTTACTACCGGTAATGCAGTTTACATTTCATCCTTTTTTATTAAGATTGGAATGAAATGATTTTTTTTTTAAATCGGTCAATATTTTAGTACTTTGTTAATCATAGTTATATGATATGAAGAATAAATCCAGATTATATTTTATTCGGTTTTGATTAGATAATTGCAGTTTTCTGCAATTATGTATTGAGAGTGGTGTAATTCATGGAAAATCAAAATATTCAACTTTTTTCCCCTTACCTCATGGTTCAAAGTGTAGTAGTTTTTCCTTTGTCAATACACAATGGCGTAAAATGTGTTTAAGATCTATACTTTCATTGGAAAAATACATTGAACAATATTTGAGTAAGAATATTTTCTCATCTGTCCTACATTTACCAAGAACAGCTGTTATTGTGATTTTATACTTATAACTTGTTCAGTTTGTTTTATTAATGTTTTCGTTAATAAGTTTGAAAGAAAAGATATCATTAAATAGTCCTTTATAATGGATTAAGTTATAACTATTGTGGGGGTCTAGAATTTGTATTTTAGACACAACCATTGTAAGTTGTACTTACACAAAATTGTTTGCTTAATCTAAAGATTACAGAACTATATTGATGCATACAGTGGAGCATCATCTTGTAATATTTATATTTGGAAGCTAGTAAAGGTCATGTCTACAGGTTAATATTTTTATTTTTTTAATTACAGGTACGAAAAGATCCTGAAGTTCAGGAATTACGACAGTGGCAGAGAGAATGGCGGGAGGAAACTGGTGGTATACAGGATAAAGTTAGCCAATTCTGGGATAAGAAAATGCCAGGATGGGATACACCAACACCTAATGCATCTGAAGACCAATTAAATAAAGAAGAAGACAATGCTCCTATAACTGTTAAATCTCCCTCACAACAGACATAAATTATTGTTAGATGTTATAAATGACTGTGATCACTGTATATAATATATTTATTATAAAATTTATCTTGCTCTCTTTTTCTAATCCCTTCAACCAGTAGTTGAAAATACTTAATGTTGTAGTTTGTCATATACATGTATTTTTATTCGTCCTTTGCTTCATTTTCTTTGTTCAAAGGTTGTATCGTAGATTGTTTGTATCAGACACAAATTAAGGCCAAGAAATAAGAACGTCTGCTTGCAATGATACTTGCATGGAACGCTGAATAGATAATGTCACAAAAAAGGTGACGTCGTGTACATACAGAGCAGAAGGGGGAACATCTCATGTGCAATCCAGAACAGCCTGCTTACCCTGGTTAACAATTGAAGAGTCTTTGCTTAACACCTGAATCTATATGTTATACAGATCATGTATATATTCAACAAGACTTATACTAGGTCTGAACATTTATACTGAAGTATAACTGATCCTTCTCTTTTATTTGAGTCAAAACAATGTGATGAAAATTTACCATGTACATGTTGTACAATGGGTGATGTAAAACTGCTGAATATCTTCAAACAGTGGCTGCATAGCAAATGCCAAACTAATTTTATCTCTGCAACTGAGCATACCCAAGCTGCAGACAAAAATAGAATTACTCCTTATTTTCCTGTCAGTATAAACCAAGAAAAGTTAGACAAAATCTCTCCTTGTACATGAGAGCTGTAAAATTTTAAACTATCTACTAACAGGAAGGGCTGGATGGTGGATGTTAAAACTGATTTCTGGCTATAAATCAACCTAATGTAGCTGCAGACCAAAAATATACAATCATTTCCTTCAAGATCAAGTTTGACACACAAAAAAATGTACATAATTTCAAAATAATGGCGAACAGGAAGGAAATGCACAGGTGACAGTTTATGTCAAAATTGCTCACTTGTTAAAATTGAACATAACCAAGGTGCAGATCAAATATTTAACTATTCCCCTCAACAATAAACCAATACAAAATTCCTTGTACAAAGAGTGCTAAGAGCAAAAGGATATGCAAATAAAAAGTAGCTGCACTGTGGATCTAATATTGCTTACATGTTACATTCTAACATTGTCAAGCTGTGGACCAAAGATTGAATCATTTCCATTCATACAAGCCAATAAAATTTTGAAAAAAGTCTTCTACCAAAGGTCTAACTGAAGGATGGCAGATGGAGACAGGTGGTTTATATTCCTGTTTTTGTCCTTTGCAATACAGGGGAAAAAATGGCCACTCTCAAACATTATGGTCTAGAAAATGATTCATCTTTTTTAATGATCTAGTATTGCTTTCAAACTACGCTAATTTTAATTTCTGTATCTTCTGTAGATTTTGCCACTGGTCAAATTTAAGTGTTCTGGTCTTAATTTCTAATACTAAATGCTATAGGTCAACTATATTTGGTGTAAAGAAATATTTTATGATATGCATGTCAGTCTCACAGGTTTTATTTGACCATGACCTCATTTTCACGGTTAATTGCTCAGTGTTAAGTTTTTGTCTTTTTTCTTAAACTATAAGCTATAGTCAACTGAATGTGTTGTATGGAGGGATTGTCTGGAAGTTATCAGCTGACCTTTACCTCATTTTGATGGTTCATTATACCGTGAATGTTAAGTTTTCATGGTTAAGTTTGTTTCTTAAATACTATACTGAGCAAAAAAAGTTTAGCAACAAAGATGTAAAATTTCATTTTATTACAAAATCATAACAACATATAATTTTGATAATAACAAAATTGAATTATGACATGTCAGAAGCAAGATGAATGTTTATCATTTTCTTTGTATGGAGTGCAGGAGGGTTAAAATGCGGAAATGAGTATATTGTTAATCAAAATCAATTTCTCAGCCATGCCCTTAGTGCACCAATGAAGGATTGGCAGAAACACCAACAGCTGCCCTTAGTCATTGCACTACTTCTGTGGCCAGAAAAAAACTTGTCACGTGTTGACGTAAAGTGAATGTAGTGCTCCTCCCTTGAAGATATTTTTTTTGGGCTACGAGATATTGACCTATCCGGTGCAGTTGCAATTTGTCAATTTCTGTTTGTTAGTCTCTAAAATGGTGCCTTATGCACATGCAATGGAGTCAGGATGTCAGCAACACTCATTCTGGCATCAACCATTCCAAGAGCTTTCAGACGGTCAATTTTGCGGAGGACAGTTTTTTTTCAATTTGTAATTTTTTCAAAGGTGTATTTGTTTTTCTTATCAATGGGGTGTTACTGAATGTAAGTGAAAAAGATTTTTTTTATTAATATGTACAAAATGGTCTATCTCTATTATTCATTAGAGAGCTACCATGGGGGCTAGGATGAAAAATGTTGTCCTGCATTTTTTTTTAGTTGTAATCTCTGTCCTGCCTTTTTATTTTTCACTCTATCCGGTCCTGCTTTTTATTTTAGTTATCCTGACTTTTTTTACATAAATTGTCATCCTGACTTTTTTTTTTGCAAGTGTCTCATCCTGACTTTTTTTTTTGCAAGTGTCTCATCCTGCCTTTTTTTTACTCAAAACTCCTGTCCTGCCTATTTTTTTCAAATTTTATCCTAGCATTTAAGTGCAATAACTCTAATAAGGGGTTGACTGACGATTAAAAACCTGCAGACTTTTTTGTACAAGTATCTTCTTGCTATTTTTTTTTTTTGGTCAATTCGTGATTTCTCTCTATTCATATTCATTATAAATTTCAAAATAAAAGACAAAATGGAACAAGATAAAACTGACAAAATTTGTCATTAAGAGCAATAATTTCTATAAAAAGTTGTCTGAAAGTTTAAACATGTAAGCACAATATTCAGATTTTTTTTGCTTTTGTCAGATTTTCAAAGCGTCTTAAAAAATAGACAAATATTTTGTTTTTTTAGTTTAAACTCTTCTTTTTTTTAGCAATGTCAGCCGTCTTGGTTGGCAGGTTGGATTATTTGCTACGGGTTTTCTAACTAGACACATCCCAACGGTGATTTTTGCCATGTAAGTTAAATGTGGCCTGGTAATTTCAGAGAAGAAATTGGCTGGTTCATTGACCAGTGTTAAGTCTACTATGTTTTATCAATTTATTAGACACTATGTGTACATGCATGTCTATCTGTCAGGATCACTTGATTTCGTGTTCATAGTTTAACGATTTATGTTGTGGTTGTATTTGTTTCTCTGGTATCCATAGGACCACTGTTATTAGCGTATGGAATTATTGTAAGGTTTAATAGAAAAACTAAGCATATGGAGTAGTCTATTCATGACACAAAATACATATATGCACTGCAACAAAAACACACACAAAGCAAAGGAACAGAGCTTTTATTGGGGTTCTTCATCTCAAAATCACAGTGAGGCTTTCAACAAGGAGCTACATATAAATCCTGGCATGGCATATAGTACAGCTGACTGTCACCTATATTTATTGGCTCGTTGAAAATGTTTTAAGTTCCAGAGGGACATTAAAACTCAAACGTCAAAACATAGACTGACAACTCCATGACTAAACTAAGAAAAAGACGAACAGACACAAAACACAACATAGAACTATAGACTGCCTGACATTGACCTAACACCACTGGGATCCCCCTCTTGTAATATTTGACATTTCCCACGCAAGTCTACAATCACATACATTGTATATACCGTATTACTTAGAGATCAACCATATAATATCAATTTGAAAGGGAAGGGGTAATCATCTCTTGTATAAGTCCGAAAATTTTGTGCACGAACATATTTTTAGATTTCCGAGGCTATCGATCAAATGATTTTTTTAAGGTGTGAGGGAATATCTGGTTTTAGAATAAAATAAAAATGTCATCTGCTTTACCACAATATTTTTTTCCCATCAAACTGGAGACCAGAATATGTTTTAAGGATAACAGTATTGTTCCTGTCCATCAGATTGTCTCTTTCCTGATTTTTTTCTGACAACTGGCGAGCCAGACCGATATATATATGTGTCAACAGTTTACTTATTTGTTGCAAGGAACAAGGTTGTTAACCCAAATTTTCTTTTTATATTATAAAAGCATATTGTATAAAGACCTATCTTTTTATATTTATTTCAAATTCCCTGAACTGATGTATATATATATATATATGTCTTTCTATTCATTTTGTATTTCATGAATAATATATTCCAAATTGGTCAATTCAATTCTTCACAACTATTTTGCAAATTGAAAAAAAAACATGGTGACCCATATGTCATATTTTGTTTAAAGCATGGTAATATTTTTTTAATTTTTACAATGTTAAAAAAAAACTGTCTGAGTACTGAGTGATACCTCACCTTAAATGATACAATACGATTTCTTTGTTTCTTAATAAATGAGGAAAATCCTGGCAAAGATATTTTACGAATTCAATTGCCCGTCTAGAAAACATATGTAGTTTGAAGAAGGATAGAAACCTTGTTCAAATGCCTCTTACTCTTTATTATTAACAATATCAATGATAATGTGAATGAGGCCAAAGTGAGATGTATCCTATCAACAAAACATTTTCAACTTTAATACATTAATTCTACATGCCAATATTTTTAGCGAGAAATTGACACTTTTTAATCAGATAATGAAAAATTGATCAATGCACCATATGATAGAAGCAAATTTCAGATCAACCATGTACACCATTCAACCGTTTTATGATTTCAAAATAGTTGACATATTGCTTAAAGACTATAAGTACCAGAAAACCAGACCTTACCACGAAATGCTTACATAAACGTTGACCAATAAAGTATGCAAATGAACACAATGCTATACTTCAATTATAGATGACCAATTGATTACAGTACGTTAGAAACCTACTTGTTCCAGCTTCCTCAGCCAGCTTCAACACCAACGGATTACAATAGTGCGAATAGTTTATGATGATGCCGCTGGACACTCGTTGTAGATGAGACAAACATTGAGGAGCAGTATACAAAAGTTTGTAAGCTTCTTCTCAGGAAGAAAAATATTCTGAGACATTCTATACATCAATTCTAGTTGACCTGTTCTATTTTTGAATCGACTTAACTAAGTCACGAAAACTAAACGTTAATTAATGAACTTTGTAAACGAAGTTAAGTGTACGCACTTAAATATAAGGGTATCAAATGTTTCATCTGCAGTTTTATTATATTCATATGTTCAATTTTATTCGATAAAACTGAGAGCTCATGTTCGTACTTTTATATGTGAACTGAATCTTAAAACTTAACTGATCTTAACTGTGGTATTCGTATTCGTCATGCAGACAGACAATGGTCTTTGCGACAGTGCAACATTTTTTAGAGTACACTTTTAATCTGTTATCTACAGTCAGTAGATCGCTTTGTCGATTATTTACTGTCTGCTGTCATGGAGACACACTGACCCCTCCGATGATTGCTAAAATTGACAGTCAGTGCAGCCATAATAATAATGTTGTCTAGCATGCATTGCTTATTGGAAACAATAGCATCGATTAAAGACAGAGCGCGCACTCCCCATCTGGACGTGCGCTTTGTTTATCATGTTTATGACGAAGTCAATAGTTTGTGTACTTAAAATATTGGTAATATATATGTTTTGAATTTGTTTAATGCATTAATCGTTATTCAAATGAAAAATAGGTAAAACACATCGATGATGCACGATGCATGATGAATGTATCCGAAGCATTTTTTTTCAACAGAAATTTGGCAATCCATGGGACCACAATTGTGCTCTTTAAACGACATGCTGCTAAATTTATATGGTTGAGGTATAATATATTATGAATATGCAGTTACAAGGCCTAGATAACCGTTAAACTTTAAAGGGGCATTATACCGGGTTGTGTGACTGTCGGTAGTCTTCGGAAGGCACCAACAATGTTTAACCATGTCTAAAATTCAACTCTTTTCAAATGGTGTCATCGTCGACAAACTCTGAAGAATATATCTATAGAATATATTGTCAATTTGTTTCCGTCCAAACCTGAATATCAAAGTAAAAAAAATGACAGACTATCAAAACTATGTAACCTGCATATCATAGTCTAGAAAAACAATAATAAGGAATACACCAGACACAAGCTCTGTTTCCGTTCTGTAACTGCGAAAAAGTCCCGTTTTTTTTATTTATTATAGGGAGAAAAAAAATCCAGCCTAATTCAAAAATACTGCAAACAAAGAAAAGAAACATTGTTTCCCCTTGCCTGAACCCATCAATACAAACTTGTTATTGTAAAAAATATTTTTTTTTTTACTTTTATTACATTTTTTCATCCCATTAAACATTTACCATTATTATAAAATGATGTGCTTGCAGTTAATCTCTTAAAATTTTGTCACATGCCTTTTCCGAATCGAATGATTATGTTGGGTTTCTTTAATAAGCTAATAAGAGACTGAAATCAATCACTTTCTCAAACAATTTTAAGTAATATGGCAAATAAAGGTATGATATGCACTTATGATTCGTCACAAGCAGAATGTAAGGCAGCCAGGTTTGTCTTCAATGATTATAAAGACAGATCACCTGGAGCAGTTTCAAATTTAATAAAATCATTGGAATGGGAAAATTTAGAATTAAGAAGGAAAAAGGCTAGATTAACTATGCTGTATAAACTTGATAAATTGGGGGTTAGTTGAAGTTCCTAAGGACAACTTAACAATATCTGATAGACGCACTAGGGGGGAACATAAATTTAGGCAAATATCAACAAATAAAGATTTCTATTAATTTTCATTTTATCCTCGCACTATTTCGGACTGGAACTCACTACCTGAAGCAATAGGTATGTATGACACCCTGGAATCCTTCAAAAGTGGCATATCCACTCTAACATTTGAAGGATCCACAGCAACTTATTAAACTTTAAAGCCACTGTACATAATGTATCGATATGTTATTGATAACGATTTTTCTTTGTCATATTATATTTTTTTTTAATTTTTAAAGTCCATATGTACATAGCACACAAGTTCCGGGAAGTTTTACACTCCTACCTAGGAGTCTACCAGGGGCGGATCCAGGATTTCCAGTTAGGGGGGCGCAATTTTTTATAAATCGCCTGGCGGAGCGAGGCAAAAAAAAAAATTTTGGAGTTTTTTTTATGTAAAATTATTGAAGTATTCTTCTAAAGGGGTGTAGATATCTCGAACTATAATGTGGTAAAATTAGTGAAAAATTTAAGTTTCAAGCTGAAACCGCCTTAGTTCACACATGACAACAATCTACAGATAGACATACGCAAAGTGAGACGAGACAGATCACAATTGCTCACCTGAACAAAATATTTTTCAAACGAAAATTTCTACTTTTACCAGCAATTTTTAATTGTCCTTTCATACTATCTGTTTTTTAATTTATTTACTATCCGAGGTCGTGCCAGACTTTACTGTGTTCGCCACAAACAACTAACATCAGAATGAGATGCATTTACGCAGTTATATTTATTTTCTTGGGATCTCAAGCATACAGTAATACGGTACATAATTCGGCTAAATATTTAGGTTGCAAGTGAGAAATAAATATAGACACAGGGATACAAATGCCGACTGTTTTCTTGACCGTGTCATGATGAAATTGTGAAAGTGAGTTAGGGATGTTTTGGAACTTCGATTATCAAAAAACAACTTCGCGTTTGACACCTTCCTTTAAAATTATTTATAGAACTTTAATAAAGCGTACACGGTCAGTTGATTAGTATCACGTTGATTCTGTTAAACTACATGTAACCAGAGACATATAATACAATGTATTATATGTCTCTGATGTAACTATTAAAATATATACTCATGATACTTTGAATGTTAAAAAAGATTGAATGGTCTCTTCTGATTCTTTAATATGTTGAAGTCAACACCACATGCTTTGCAAATTTTAGGGGGGCGCACGCCCGCCACGCCCCCGCCTAAATCCGCCCCTGTCTACTCCCGTATTCGGAAGAAGAAGAAAAAAGTATCAAAAATGGCCAGAAATGTCTTTAAATGAAATGAAGTTGGTAAATAGATAGACCATTAACGCTGAAAAGAATTGTGGGTAATTTATCGGCCATTTTATTTGTTTTTATTCGATACGGGGAAAAAGTGCAAGGACAGACTGAAGTTTTGCCTAATTACTTTATTTATGAGACCATTTTCTACTTACTAGCAAAAAACAACTTCCCAGTAACTGCATGCACAAATAACATTGTAAAATAGCACAGAAACTGTAAGATAAGCCATTGGAACATCTTGTCATTGACTGTTGAACTGGTGAACGTGAACTATAGGGCATACCAACCAGCTAACAGACTACTTCACTTGTAAAGACAACACTTGTCATTTGATTAGATGGGATAAATATCACCATTTCATTCGAATTTCTTATAAGAAATGAATTCTATGAACTAGAATTATTCAACTGTTAACTAAAATGTAACTGAGGCAGTCATGATCATGACAGGGCGATATGTTAGGAAACAAGTTCCATTGGAAGTGTCTGTGTAAGTACCATGTCTGTTATATTATCAGTATTGTCATCCGTAATAAAACAATATATTATATCATTCTCAGTAGCCAAATAAAATAAGGGGGGGGGGGGGAGGGGGTGTTGTAGAACTTGAAGCATGTGCCCCCTTTGATAGACATAAACATTTGTCAGAATGTCAGTACAATCAGGAACATATATGGTTAGATATACTGTTCCCAGGTACAATGTCTAAAGACTAAAGACAATGTATATTAATGTGCAATCAGTGGACTCCTTAATATAATGAAAATTTCCACTTTTTTGCATTTTGTTTTAAACTTAACAGATGATAGAGAAACTGTGTTTAAAAAAGTTGTATCTTTGAAATCAGTTAATAGTTAAAAGACACCTTAAAGTTTGAACAAAAAAAAAAATATGATCAGCTACATGTAAGAAGATCTACAAATTTAGTCAAATGAATGAAATTGTCAATCAAACAGGAGTTGTTTCCCCTTAATTACAATTTTAACCCGAGTTGAAAGCAATTGCTTTTATGGTATGGCAAATCTGTCAATTTAATAAGGCTGAGAAAAAAAAGATCAGTGTTTCTGGTAACCCGACCGACCCTGTTTTTTAGCCCCGACTCTAACTTTTTTATTGGATCTTCCCAAAAAAAAAAAAAAAAAAATTTATCAACCGACCCTGTTTTTGACACAGGCTTCTGATAGATGACATAATATTTTTTCTCTCTTGCTTCCTCTTGCATAGAAAGCCAGTAAAACATTTTATTAATGTCAAAAGGTATTCCAAATAGGTTAAAATCCAAGAAATTTGCACAGCAGGTGCTTCAAAAACATTGCAAATGGCACACTTTCGGTTTTTGAAACTAATTACGGATCCGGACTTGGAAAAAACATGATAATTTTCAGGATTTCATTTACGATGTAAAAAAAAAAAAAAAAAAAAAAAAAAAAGAATTTAGACCTACCAACCCTATTTTTCAAAATGATGTTACCGGAAACACATATCTTTTTTTTTAGGCCTAACCTACATATGTAATGTAGATACTAAAATGCTTGAAATAGATTCTTCTTCTAGATCTGCTTTGATAAATTAAAAAAGAATGTACCTACATTTGTACATTGCATTATTTAATACATGTACATGTATTAATTGATTTAGAAGAAGTTCAGTTTCCAATAAACATAATAAAGACTATGGAGAAATGTATTCATCTTTTTCTTGAAATTTATTGTAAAGTTGAAAGTTTGCACACAACTATGTTATTAGCAGATTCCAAAGTTGTAGGAAAGGATTGATCTGTTCAAATTCAGAAAGATGGAACAGAAATTGAACACAATTAAAGTTTCCAGTTCTAATATTATTGTAACTTTGAAAACATTGGGCCTCATGACATATAAATTTTATAACAGTTCAAGCATCAAATACAAGGAGCACAACATGTATATCCTCAATTAATTTAGATATATTATATTTAAAACCACAATCTTATTTACTTGCAAGTATAATAGTTCTTTCCCATTTGTTAACACTGGTAAAGAGGTTACTGAAAGCTACATTGTATTGTCAATATACATTTAGTTTAATCTTAATGATCTGTGTAGCTAGTGTACAGTGGATTAAAGTGTTTTCAGTGACATGTATGATTTTAGAATGTTGACTGACTTTCAGATTATTTTTTTCTCTAATATATTTAAATATCCTCAATTACGAAGCCTAGAAAGTAAAACTAAGATAAAATTGTGTTAGAGTTGTCTCCCTTGCTTCATTTACCTTTTTTCAACTATTTGTTCTACTTAGTGCTTGAATGGTAAGATACCATGAGTTATTTTATAAAACATTGTTGGTAAGGATAGGTAAATAGGTATTGTATAAAACATATTCTCATATGTCAGTATGTATTCATTTGTTTTAAAATCTTGTTGGTTTGTTTAGAAATTAATTGACCGAGACTGTTCTATTATATTTTTTTCTACATCAAAGGGTTAATTAAGAACATTAGTGACTTAAGTATTGTTCGTGAAGATATCTAGGTTTCACAAGGACAATAAGCAATACACGCATAATAATGTTGTAGGTGATATCTGATCTTTAATTTGGAGGTTAAAGGTTGCGACCATTTAAAGAAATCCCAATAATAAAATACATTTTATCATGGGTATGATCACACCAATTCATAACAAGTTATTCAGACTAGTTATTTGTAAATGATGATTTGGTAAATAAAGCTAATTAAAACATGTTATGACATCTAGGACCCTCTAGTTTACAATATTGTACTAAAAAATTTAAACAAGGATTATATTCCTTGTTATAGCTGTTCTTTAAAAAGGGTATTTACATGCAGTAACTGGTTTATAGTCATAGAATATCAAGTATTTTGTATACAAATTTTGGTATGCAGATATAAAAACCAAAAATTTTTAAAGTTAGGCAGATAGAAATTTGAAAGTCACTTATATTATAAGTCTAATAATCCATGAAAATGAAAACGACTAGGTGTTTTTTTTAGTATGTATATGAGTACAATAAAGTTAAAAAAGATTTCCTTCTTCAGTCAAAGTATTCGAGCAATATGACAGTTTGCCAACATTTTACAAACATTTTCACTCCTTAAATATCACTTTCAGATGTTTTGTAAGGTTCAATAGTCATAGCAAATATCTTCCTTGTAAATGACAAATGTTTTACTGTAATTTTTTCTATTTGCACATGTTTCTTACAATTTATATATCACTTGATATTTGTATGAGTATCAATATATATTTTACCAAATATACTTGCAATTGTAACTGAGATTCACTGTAGTCACTTTTTTAGTTTAGTTATCATCAAGTGTCTTCCACACAAATCTTTTAAATTTTTTTAAAGTCTGATTGTTACCTTTTAGGAAAAAACTGTTTGGGACTGACATCCAGCAGCACAATACACAAAAAAGACATATATATATAGATTATTGACAAGTGTTTTTATTATTTGTTTAAATCTTAATTGGTCAAGTTCTGTAATAAATGAAATCAACTCATTTACCAAAAAAATTGTCTTAATGTGTAAAAAGTACTTGTGGTTATATTTCTTCTGTTCTTCCATGTTTTTGGTACACATTTTTACATGTACTATAGTACACCTTTTTTAAGAAATATATAGAACTTTTAAGTCTTTATAATCATATGGTCAGTTATGGTCAATGACTTCTGAAACCTATAATTACTTTTTAGTTATATAATAAGAAATGTAAGATATTGAACATGTAACATAAAAAGGTATAAGATTTGGTTTTGAATAGAGTTATAACTTATTTAGCATTAATTGAACTTTTAATATGTACTTTTCCTCTTGATTATATGTGTTTAGAATTTAATTCTAATATATCTGAATAGCATATAACATATGTGGGTAAATTGGTAAGAAAATCAATTTAAGGATACACAAATATCACCACATTGTCATAACAACTTACACAATGAAGCTTTATGTAGATGTGCATGTGAGATATTTCCCTGTCAATATATACTATCAATTTAAAAATCATTATCATAACTGTTTATATCAAGACTGACACAAAAACAGTATTGTCAGACTTACCAAGGGCCCTTGTGTTATCAAGTAATCTTCGAACTGCCTTAAATAAACCTTTTTTGTTTATTTATTTTAATTAATTTGCACCAGATGACTATGTATGATTGCCTACGTTAATTTTGTTCCAATAAAAGGAATCTTGTACGGTAATGCATGCATTTAAGTTCTGATGTTTTTTCGCTAACATTAGATTTTTTATAGGGATATAAGATTTTCAAAGATAGTCTCTATTTCAAATTGGAAGTTTTAGAAGTCGTATCATATGAGAGTTTTCTAGGGATCTGTCTGGGCTTTCTGAACAATGAAATTATTCCACCACTTTTCTGCATTGTTTCATCTTCCTTGATGAAAGGTTTAGTCAAGTGACATTGTCCATATTCTATACAGACATTAAATTTAATTTATTGAACCTAAAAGAGACTAATTTTTTTACATAATCATGCGGCCATGAGTGTAAAGAATTGCGCTAATAATAAATATTAATGTACCTGTTTGTGGTACGGCTGCTATCTTTGTGATGTCGCGTTATTGTGATACTTTTATGTTGATTGAATAGAAACTTATAATGGCAGAGGTAGTTCTGTCTTTAATGCCTTAGTTAAGGGCATGCGATACAGTTACAGGGGGGGTAATGACGTTGCTAACGTAAAATGTTGTTTTCGCGACGTCAAACAGTGACATATCGAGAAAAGATGCATTTTTCGACTGATTTTTATCATTCAAACTGATTTAATTTGAAAACGAGTTCATGGACCCCTATTTTTGCAGGGAGATTATGTGATCCAAATTTCATAAAACTGTAAATAGAGAATTTTTTTTAATTTTGATAAAGGTATGCAGCAAAAAATTACATATTTTCCTGAATTCATGAACATTTGATAAATATGAGTTATTTCTGATTTAAAAAATGCATAATTTTTTAGGATACTTATAAAATACAGAAATTACTGATTATTTAACAAAAAACAATTTGTGTTTAACTTTTATAACAAAACAGTTGTGTCTTTCTTTCGAAAAAGAAATTGCGGCCACAAATCTGAATTTTGAACAAATATACAAAATTTCGACCTCATTTTACTCAAAAAGTAGCAATTGAAGGTAAATTTTTTATTACATATTTGATTTAATCAGGTAAAAAATAGCCTATATGCAAATTTTCACGAACTTGTAAATACAGGATCAAAACTGTATCGTATGCCCTGATGAGCTTACCATCAAAATACACAACGCAACGCAATAATCTACAACGAGAAACATACTATTTCTAAAGAAAGTATGTATTATGTACACTTCTTCATATCAGTAAGCCCATAGGTTAGATATTTTGCACTTAGTCTCATGTGAAAAAAAAATCTCTGTTCTTAACAATAGATTGATATTTTTTCAGCATGACTGTTAAGTGTCTGGTTGAAATTTTTAAGGATATGATTAAAACTTGTATTTTAAATATATTCTAGAATTTCTTTATTGAAATAGATTGATTCTTCAAAATTTTATTTTTATTCTGAAAATCCATGAAAACTGGTGATTGTGAATCATTTGATAGAGAGTTTTATCTTCAGGTTCACTTATGTATATATATCCTGTTACTGAAATTTTACATTGTATACTATATGTGTTTAAGGTTTTAAGATATTTTTCCACTTCTTTGAATAGATTAAAGTTACATATGATACAGACATTACCATATAAGTGCCTTATTTATATGGATCATCTAAGATATTTAAAACCTTTGGGATTGGCATTAATTTTAGCATCCATATTTTATGATATTGTGGTTTATTTTGCTTGTTGCTAATATGAGTAGGGATTGAGAAATAATTTCCTATTGGATAAAGTTTTATGGCATCATTGGGATACTATGGTATATTAAATCAGTCATATAAAGAGAAATGATTTTCTTCTCGGTAACTTAGTATTACAAATATACATTAGAAGTTTTGTTTAAAATTAAACCTGATTTGTTGTGTGTTTATAAAATTGTGTTGAAAACTAATTACATCTGTATCATTATAGACTTTGCAGAATGCATGTCTCAAAGATGTATATGCTCATATACGTTTAGTTGATGTACAGTAGTAAAGAACAACTGATATAGTTTCTCACCTTGATAAATTATTGAATTAAATTCATTTTTTGAAAACAAATGTCTTCCATTGTCATACATAGTTGTGTCTTGTATGGGATATTTTGTTTGTTTTTCTTAGTTATGTTTTCCCCAGTTATTTTTGCCTAAAGGGTCACAAAGGAAGAATATTTTCTATATGCACACATCTGAGGTCACCTCGACCTACATTTTATACATGAATGACTGGCTTTGTTTTATATGCCAGCACATACTCAAGCAACTCAAAAAAATAATGAAATGACTCTTGGTCTCAATGGTAGCATGCTCCTCCCTTTAGTGTGTTTTTTATTTCTGGCCTGGTTAAACTTAAGAATCAAAACAAATTATTTAAGACTTAGTAAGCCTCAGGTATCATTTTCAAGCTAGGAAAACATACCTGTCTATAGGTGATATAGTTAAAAAGTTGTCTTGAATTTGACAATAGTTCATTTCTATATATCTTTGCAAGTTGTTCTTGAAACCAACATAAAAGATATAAACTATGCGGTATTAAAAATGTAGAATAGAATTTTCTTTAAATAAAAGGTATTTTTAAATCACATTTATTCATTTATGATTTTTCCCTGTGTTGAAGTCTGGTGGCCTTCAGCTGTTTTCTGCCCTTGATTGGGTTGTGGTCTCTTTGGCATATTCCCTGTTTTCATTCTCAATTTAATGGTTATATTCTACACAAATTTTGATTTTTTTTTAATGAAAATAAATGGCTGTGTTTCATATCTTTCATAAATATATACATGTACATGTTGAGCATGTTAAGTGCTTCTGAAATTCAAAGCTTAGTTTTTATCTGAAGTGGAAAATTGATGAAAAATATTAAAACTTTTTTTCAATAGTCAATCCTTTAGCTTTTATCAGTCAAACAAATAAATTTTACAAAAGATTAATGAAAAGGTAACTTATTAGAATAAAAAGAAAAACTTAATGATATGCCTTTTACACTTCAATTGAATTTTTAAAAATCTTAAGTTAACAAACTTTTTGTAGAAATTTATTGTCTAATTTATGTATGTAGAAAAATTGATAAGTTTCTTTACAACGTTTTTCAGTGAAATGAAAAGAAGTTAAACATCAAAGTGACTGGCTACTAACCAAACATTTCTATACATAGTTTTTCTTATGCAAAGAGATAAAGTTTATAGCTGACACTTTTACTTTTATTTCACATTTTATTGGTTTATAAGTCAATATACAAAGTTATTGCACAGGAGAAGCAGCTCTCAATTGATTAACACTGTATCTTTAATACGGGAGTTTAGACCATATGAGGACGGGACTATATATTGCCATGTGACAATCAGATAGGATTTTTTCCAGTTAAATAGCTTAACATAGAGAGGTGCTGCCAGCCCTGACAGATCTATGTTTACCTGTGTGTTTACCTTTAAGGAGCCTTGGTTCCATTCAGTAGGAATTTGTTGAATTAATCAGGTAGAAAGAAGAACAATAGTTACCTATAACCTACAGATTAGTGGCAATATTCTACAAATCATTTTACTAATACAACTTAAATTTATTTTTAAAAGTTTCAAATATGTATCTGTTTGGGGATAAATGTCAGTAGTAGACTAGCGATATTTTATTAAAATTTTCTAGATAGTGGAATTTAAATCGTGTCTTTCTCAGAGAACTGTAGTTTTGATTGGATTTTAATCATGTAGGAATAAATGCTGAAGTGAAATTGGATTGTATTGGTAGAACTAATTTGTGATGATAGTGAAATTTACATGTTTGAAAACTCTGCCGATCAAGTGGAGGATATATTTGAATTAATTTTCTCGAACACGAGAGAAACAATGAAAGTGACTGACAGGTAGTAAGGGACAATTTTGTCATGTTACATTTGGAAATAGTTGGATCTAACCCGAGGCCTTATGGGCAAGGCAGAATAGGATATACAGAACGTTCAGCCAGTGTCACTCCTACACCTCGTAGCAGGGCAACCCTACTACCAGTTACTCCAAGGTAGGACTAAATATTTTTGTCAAGAAATAAAAAAAAAATATTGCCATACTCTCTTTCCAAGTTTCTTAATCAGCTAAATTTAGAAAAGAAGTATTAAAATGTAAAACACAAACTAGCAATTTAATACAAATAAAATTTGATAAAAATATTTATAACCCTCCCAGGTGAAGAAATTTATAGTATTAATTTGTAAAATACAAAATTGCAATTTAATACGATTTTTATTTTATATATTTATAACCATCCCAGAGTAAGGGGTGAAGAAATTGTAAGATTCTAAATTAACATGCAAATCATATGTACCTATATGTACTTATATATTTATATTTGTGTTCCCAGAGTAACGGAATATAGGAATTTTGACACTAAGTTGCTAACAAACTATTTGAACATATGTACTGTTTTACTTTTCCTGAATTCCGGAAAAGTTGAACAGTTGTGTAGACTGGTATCTGCAGACAAACAATTTAACCCTTGCAGAACTTACAGATAAAATGTTATAAATCTAATGTTTGAACCAGTAGGTAATAGTTGAACCTGTGTGTTAAAATCGTAGAAACGAACCATTTCAGATATATATGAGATACATGTATGTTTTGGAAATTTGGAGTGATATATATTTTACCAACTTTTTTATTTCATGGGAATTTTATAGTCGAGTGTATTTTGGACTATTTTACTGGTTTAGAAGAGATATAGTTCTTATTGAATTTCTAATAGATTATGTAAACAAGTATTTTATGTAGTGTTATTTCTTAAAATAAATTATATGTACACACTAACATATATTCTTGTGTCTTTTGGAAAAAGAATATTCAAAAATTACTATACAGTTTATTGTACATAATTATTTTTTTCTTCAAATTAAGTAAAAAGTTAGCATGGATTATAACAACCCTGTACATTTTATTTATTTATATATGTATTTAAGAAGAAGTTAGTTGTTACTACAAATCAGTTAGTCCCTTTCTCTAAGATTGTATAACCCATATAGATCAGTCAACCTAGACCAGGATTTATTCACTAGCTCTTTGTAACAAACCTTCAAATAGAAAAATCTCAAGCATAGATTAAAGTATTAATTTCTTTATCCCAACTAAATTTACCATTTGGATTATGAAAATATATACCTAAAGGTACTTAATAAATTACATAACAGTGTTTCATTATAGAGGTGGTTCAAGGTACTCGCATAAAGGGGGTTTTGTTTTGCAGAAAAAAATAACAAATTTTATTATGCAATTTGTAACCTTATTCCTATTTAACATGAAAAATAAAAATACATCTCTTTGTAAATACTTGCAAATACATGCAATTTGTGATTACGATCTTTAAACAATTTAAATTGCATAATTAAATTTTACCGAATACTGTTTTTTTAATACTAAAATTTGGAAAGTTAAAATACTTAAATATTTAATACATATATTTAGATCCAATTTAAGAAAAAAAAAGGATAATTGAATACATAGTTGAAATAGCTCTACAGTTCCTTCGATTAATTCAAATTGGCAAAAAAAAATGAGAATATACCAAGGGTAAATCTGACAGAAGTGATTTTCAAACCTGACGATATTTACTGTTCAGTGTATTTTTCTTTCACAAAGCTTATTAGATATGCCTACAAAGAGAAGTGTCATGTACAGCCATAAAACAAGTTTTTTTCTTTTTCATATTGCCTGAATAAATGAAATGGAATGATAAGATTCATTTTGAATTTGAGAAAAAAATATCAAAAATTGTAAATCTTTAAAATAAAATCTTCATCTGTATAGACATTTGTGTATTTGATCTCACATATTTGCTGCAGGACTTCATCTCTCGTTGAATGAAGAATTGCAAAAACTGTCTAAAAGGTTGGTTTTTATCTAATCATTTATATTTATATTTGAACCACAGTCTTAACCAAAAAGATATTTTGATATTTTGATACAATGTCTTATCCAAAAAGGTTGATGTAGGTAAACAAATTGTTGATAAGGTTCATATTTAATTCAGCAAAAACCAGGTATAAAATTGTTCTTCTAGGTCAAATAAGTCGACTTACACATGTAAATGATATCCTAGTGACAACCCAAATGTTGTTTCTACATTGAAGTGTCCAGATGATATCAATTTGTCTTTTAACAATATGATTAACATCATTTTGAATGGATTGAAAAGGTTAAGTTTAGCAATTTCAAGGACCACATAATGACTTTTAGATCTCCATGTTTAGGCGAGAGGGATATAATGTAAAAAATATCTTTTCATTCCATAAGAGAAACTCTTCAAGAAAATCCCTCATGACTCTTGATCCTCTGCAAAACAAATAATCATTTAATCAGTCTGCTGTTGATTGTGTTTGTTCTGACAGTTTTTGAGTCTGGTGCTAGTATTGTCAGACATTCATGTCAGTCTGTCAAGTTCATAAATTAATAAGTATATTGAATAATTAACATTCAATCATAATTAAGTCTGCAGGGTTTGGTGTAAATGAGTTTGTTTAATAAATGTTACTCACTCTGGTGTTTAGTTTGATCATCTATTGAAGTCCATTAAACAACATTAACCTGCCGAAAAACTGGAACATAATGGAACTTAAACTAAAAATAAAATCAACCAATCAAAATACTGCATGTTTTTATTCAGTTAAACACATTTTACTCAATCTGGTGTTAAGTCCTGTCAAGTCTTTACAACAACACATTCTAGTACTTTGTCTTGTGTTTAAATGAGTCTGTCTTCTAAACCTAACTCAATTGTTTGTCCAGTCTTATCTAGTCTTTACAACTGTACATGGTCTTGCGTTCCTTGAGTCTGTTTAATAACTTTACTCAATCAATTGTCCGGTCTTATCTAGTCTTTACAACTGTACATGGTCTTGTGTTCCTTGAGTCTGTTTAATAACTTTACTCAATCAATTGTCCAGTCTTATCTAGTCTTTACAACTGTACATGGTCTTGTGTTCCTTGAGTCTGTTTAATAACTTTACTCAATCAATTGTCCAGTCTTATCTAGTCTTTACAACTGTACATGGTCTTGTATTCCTTGAGTCTGTTTAATAACTTTACTCAATCAATTGTCCGGTCTTATCTAGTCTTTACAACTGTACATGGTCTTGTGTCCCTTGAGTCTGTTTAATAACTTTACTCAATCAATTGTCCGGTCTTATCTAGTCTGAACAACTGTACATGGTCTTGTGTTCCTTGAGTCTGTTTAATAACTTTACTCAATCAATTTTCCATTCGTTTCTAGTCTTTATAACTGTACATGGTCCTGTGTTCCTTGAGGCTGTAATAACTTTATTTAATCAATTGTCCGGTCTTATGAAGTCTTTACAACAACACTAACTTGGTCTTGTGTTCATTAAATAAGCATCTTTAATAGACTTTACTCAATTGGTTGTCCAGTCTTATGAACTCTTCACAACAACACTTGCTTGGTCTTGTGTTCATTAATTAAGCATCTTTAATAGACTTTACTCACTTGGTTGTCCAGTCTTATGAACTCTTCACAACAACACTTACTTGGTCTTGTTTATTAATTAAGCGTCTTTAATAGACTTTACTCAATTGGTTGTCCAGTCTTATGAAGTCTTTACAACAACACTTACTTGGTCTTGTGTTTATTAATTAAGCGTCTTTAATAGACTTTACTCAATTGGTTGTCCAGTCTGATCAAGTCTGTACATCAACTCTTACTTGGTCTTGTTTTCATTGAGTCTGTTTAGCAATTTTTACTCAATCTGTTGTTTCTATATGTACATTCATTTATAGAGTCACTTTTCGTGTATTTTGTCTAACAAAATATTTTTTACTCTCCTGTCTATAGACTAATAACTTATTTTAAAAAGGGATTTTGAAATACCAAAGGGGACATTCAATCTCATAATTCAACAACTAGTAATTCAGTTTGACAGTTGGTTGGATTACTTAGAATCTAATTCTCACAAACCCTAAAACATATATTAAGACTTTCATTGAATCCCCTTACCAAAGTTTACTTGGTTTAAACTTTAATATTTATGGGTTTGATTTTTAAAACAGAACAAAGTCTTGCATTGATGTAGAAAATGTATGATGTCATGCAAAAATAATGTTTTTTCTCAAACATTGATAAATTATTATATAACAAATTCTTTGCTACTGTTTTCTATCAAATCCACAGTTGACATTAACGTACTAAGCCATAATTTCACCCATTAAGAGTTTCACATCAAAGTAAGCAGTTTTATTAAAGTTCTGATACTCAAAATGTTCAATTATAGTATTATTATGATAAAAAGCACCATCAAGGCATCAAGTTGAAAAAAGTTATAATAAAAGTCATAGTATTCTCTTTTCAGGCTGTCTAGTATAAAATAGCATTCTGTGCGAATTTTATTTAAGAATAATATGGCATGTTTATAATAATGCCATGATGTGAATCACGTACAGCAAAGACCTTCTCAGGAGTTCACAGAATTTATTATTTGAATTTTAATCATTCATAACAATGCTCTATATATACCTTTAATTGTTTTCCTTTACAAATTGTGACTTGGTTGGAGAGTTGTCTCATTGGCACTCATACCACATCTTCTTATATCTACCTATTCCTTATCTTCTTCTGTAATACATAGAATAGGAAAACAGTTCTGGAATTGTCACTTTAGACCTGAAACAATTTTAGACCGCAACAATTTTACAATTACTGTACTGTTCCTTTATAGATGGTTGTAACATTTAATAACAGTTGTTTATATGAATGGCATATCTCTGGCAATTGTCAAGACAGAGATTTAGAGCATAGGTATAGCCACTTGTTGTCAGAGGCAGATTTAGGGAGGCCCCCCATTTCAGAAAAAATTTGTTTGGTTATATAGGGAATCACCGAAACGTGATGGGATGGACCCCCTCTTAGGCAGTCAGTGGGCCCCCACTTAAGAAATTTTCTAGATCGGCCACTAGTTGTTACCATGTGAATGTTAGGTTTTATGTTATTGTTGAACCTAGCAGTTTTGTTGCTTTCTCATTGGTGTATATTGTCCTATTATTTATATATCAAAGAATGGGTTACATGTCTGATACATTTTAACTCTGACTGATATTTGAGCAATCATTTAATGTTCGTGTTTCTTTCTTGCATTAATCAAATGTAATAATTTGATTTCTTTCTGATACATTATAAAATGGCTTTCTTGCAGTCAAAAGGATCATCCATGCATTGATCTTCTGCAATGGTGCACATAAAAACTAAATTACGTAATGAAAGTTGAAAGAGCTTCTGTGTTAATGTGTTATTTGTTAATTATTGATGGAGTAATAGCTGGCACCACACAAATGATGTAATTATTGGAATAAATTCATCAAAGTATTGAACCAAAACTATAATTTATAGCACAAAAATAAATATATACATTATCAAATTCTAAAGATTTATAGACAGAACTTGAGAATAATTGATATTTTAAAGTCTCATAAAATTATCGATATATGTTTACATTTAATACAGGTACAGTTAAAATATATGTGAAATAATTTATAACTTGAAGTTTCTCATGAACTTAACTTTAAGAAAAAAAGTTGTTAAAAAGTCACAATAACTTAGTGAGAATTTATAAACAAGCACCTGCTATTATTTCTATGCAGGGGGAGAAAAAAATATGAATTTAAATGAAAGCAGAGAAGTACCTTTTTAAAGGAAAGGAAGAAAAAAAAAGCAGTTGATATGTTATACATTCTACAAATAAACGTTTTTCAAAGAAGGAGTCTTATATTATAACATAAGTAATATTATAAATGTTAGAAGATAAAAGTTGGGAATACATTTTGGAAATTTGTCATAATTTTTATTTTTTATTAAATACTATAAATTATGACTAGTACAATATAGTGGTCAATTAAAACCTCTATAAATCAACAAGCAAGGAGTAATGTCAACATTTTCGTATTCTTTGTCTGTCAGTGAATATTTACAATACCATAAAATGAACTGGCCATTTACCACCATAAATGATTTGTGCTGTGTATTGAGTTATATATCTTTTTATGATAAATTTGATTGATTGTTGATTTAGGTTGGATGAATTTCAATGCTATCTCTATATGTCAAAAACAGACATATATCAAAATATGTAGCTGAATCAACAAGTTAGTTCAATAAGAAAAAATCCGTGTTCTCTCGTGGTGGGAAGGTCATTGTAGATCTATAACAACCATACAATTTACTTCTTTACAAATTAAATCTTCATTTTAAATAGTTCCTTCATATTTTATTATAAAGGTATTAAATGTTAAAGTTTGGTCTTTAGTCAAAATAAAAACACTTGTTTTGGAAGTCAAGATATTTGGGTCTTTAACCTATTTACATTATATATTTTTTGTGTTCTAAAACCTCTTCCATTTTATATTGAAATCGTCCAAACCTAATAACAGCACTTGTCTTGACAGTCAAGATATGAATGTTTGACCTATATTATGCCAAAGTGCATGTACATGTACTCTTGACTTACCCTACAGTTACTTTCATACAAAACAGTACTTATAAAAAAGGGGAACAAGATGAAAAAGGTCACATGGCACTGAAATTGAAATGCAAAACTGTTCTTTAGATAACTAGAAATTGTAACTTGAGTAAGCATGCAACTGAGCCATACCAAATTAGGAATATGATTTATCTGTTATGAAGATCACATGTAGACATTTATTTTGAGACTATGCTACTGATATCAAGGGAAACGGTGCCATCTTTTCCTCAAGAGCTACCAAGCTCTCTTATTGGTTGTCAATTTAATTTTGAATATCCTTAGTTTCATTTGGGATTGCTGGTTAGATTTAATAAAAAGAGTTAACAAAATTGAGTTTTATGTATTGAATGGTGACAGAGTATTGACAGGCTACCTTTCTGCAACTTAGGATAAAATTCCATATCAGCTATTAAATACTATTTTCTACAGAATTAAATGAGAATAAAGGAAATCAAAGTTATTACGATGAAACTTCTTTTGTGTAGTAGGATAGTGCAGTATATATGAGTCAGAAATTAGTTTCTATATTTTTAATTGTCTTATTTTAAAGTTTATTTAATATGATTACCATTGAATTCTGTGTATATATAAAATGCAATGTTTAAACCATGGAAATCACCTTACTGATGAAAAATAGTAAGTAGTGCAAAATGTACAAGTAAAAACTGTTCCAACATAAATTTTCCACAATCCAGCTTGTATAATCAATGAAAAGGATGGTACAGTTTAATATAAAGCAGATTTTCCTTCAATTTCCTTCTTTGTAAAAGGTTGATTTAATTTAAATTCTCAGCATGCTATAGGATGTTCAGCGATATTATTAATCTTTATGATTTTACATTACTTTTTACTTAGTTCAATGACTAAAAAACTTAGGCATATCATTTGATACTATTTGATAGAAATATCCAAAGGTATATTATCTATGGATTTTTTACTTTTGTTGTGAAAACAGTATGAAATTTGCCAGAAAAATGAAGATCTGGCAATGGTTCAGATTGTGCTAGATTTTTTTTCACCTGACACACTGTATAGTGCTACATATTGGAACATTTTCTTTAACTGTTTACTGGTGGTGTTGTGCTTTATATTGTAAATTGCAATTTTGAATAATAATCTTTGACTGTTTACTTTACTGGAGGTGTGCTTTATATTGTATAAATTCCTTTGACTGTTTACTGGTGGCGTTATGCTTAATATT